>NC_061493.1:17063477-17380477 GCF_022539355.2 Hippoglossus stenolepis
CAACTGAATTTTTATTATACTAGTGCAGTGCCCGTTCTGTTTGGAATGGACTGTTTGCGTTTACCCAGTGGTGATGCTGGTTGCAGCTTTCTTTCTGAAACTGCAAAGGTAACCTGCAGTAATTGAGCCTCAGTGAGTAAAGACCTGCTGAAGGACTCAGTCCACAGGGACCTGAAGCCTCAACACCATTGCTGCTCAAAGAACTGTTCTCCTGTTTAACGTTCAGTGAACCTCAAGTCACAACTGGAGAATCGGTCACCGTGATTGACAATGTCACTTGCGTTAATGAATTCTAGCCGCCGCTGCTACAGAGCGCCGGTCACCTGTTCACTCACAGCTTATTCATTTTGAACTTATCACATGTCCAAATCTCACCAAATTTGGCAAAGCACTTCCTCTCTCTAGATAAACGTTCCAGATACAGACAGACAGAAATATTATATTACCAATAGCTACCATGGATCTAGTAAGCCTATAACAACTCTGTAGTAACCATGTGGGGATGTGACATTGTTTAGTGTGAGACCCACTCACCAAACATGCACCAATCACTGACATTGTTATCTCCACTCATATGATTTGCATGTCACCAGATGCTTCCAGTGAAAACCTGTGTGAACATGAAGAGAACACACAAACCATTAGGAAAAACAGACAGTTTGCGTGCAGAGTGTTCAGTCACCTTCATAAACACGTGGCATGTTTGCTCTGTCAGCAGTTAGCGACGAGTATAATCTCGTCATAGCTCTGTGCATCTTTAGTTATAGGAGATTGTGATGAGGTTCCTTCAGTGGCAGTGTTCTGCAGGACCTGTATACACACACACACACACACACACACACACACACACACACACCTGTTTGACAACCTGCGTGTGGTTCACCGCCCAGTGTGTGAAAAATTATGATGGATCACACCTAGACAGGAAGCTCAGTGCTCCTCAGTCCCCCCCGTCACCTGCATCACTGGACAGCTTAGTCTGCAGCGGCCCATCATTCAGACAGCTGTCCTGACGTGAGCGGGGGGGCAGTCAACCAGCTCGCCGCCGCCTCTTGACCAGCCTGAAAGAGTTTTTCCCTCTGTAGAGGCCAACATGTCGCACCTGAACCATTTCCGTGTTAACACCACATCACTAATCCCTACAGGGATGCGTTTAAGGCTAGAGTGCTGGAGCGACAGGCTTACTTTACCTGTCACCTCCCCCACCACTTCTGTCTTCTCTGCTCCACCTCTTCCCAGTCTTCTTGCTCTCCCTGGTTCCCTAGCAGAGTAGCGGAACAGACAGACAGTGGGGCCTAATTGTGATGTGTGCAGTTAGGTCACTCTCCCACACCCCCTACCCCTGTCTTCAAAATCAGAATTAAATTAGTCGGCCCGGTGGCTCCATCAGCAGAGATTCAAACGCTACTGGTTGAAGACAATTAGACATGGAAGACCCAAATTGCTGGAGTGAGAGAGAGAGAGAGACTTTGAGTTGGGGGCAGACCGAGTGAGGCGATGAGCTCTCGGAAGGACAGAGACGGGACAGTTAATAGGATTTTGGGTCAGGGTTGAGGAAGTTCCACCGCCTGACAGCAATCGTAAGGCATGTCTTTGATTGGCTAATTAAGGATGATGTGATCGCACTTTGACATGGTTAATCTGAATCTAACTGTGAAACCTTCTGAGTAAAATCAGGACTCCTTGTTCTTCTTCACTCTGTGCATTAATGGTCCGAATTCCCGTGTGTCATCCGACTGCTGTGTGTCTCCGATTCTGATCTGTTTTTTCTCTGTCTGTCTTCCTCTCCGCAGTTAATCATGGGCCTGGGCACCCAGGGGGCAGAGAAAAAGAGTGCAGCATCCATCGCCTGTTTCCTGGCAGCTAATGGAGCAGACTTGACCATTCGTAACAAGAAGGGCCAGTCCCCCCTGGACCTGTGTCCCGACCCCAGCCTCTGCAAGGCCCTGGCCAAATGTCATAAAGAAAAGAGCAGGTAAACATCGCTTAAAGGGAAACACACTTTCTTGCCAAGAGTTTCATGTTAACATCAACACCACTCATGTATGTACGGTAAATATAAAGCTACAACCTGGAGATGGTTAACTGTGATCTCATATCTCACTTTTTAAGTGAAGAAAAAATCTGTGTGGATTTATGAGAGGTTATGTTTAACGTTTTTTGTATGGATTAAACAAACAAATCAAAAAGTCCTTGCCAATTTATCAAATGCACAGTACAGTGCTTCTGTAAAAACACCAGAAAGTGAAGAAAGAACCTTCCTCTTCTTGCCTTTCCCCCCTCTGTCCCTTTTTAAGTCTCTCCTTGTCTCCACCTCTTTTCTTTGTTCGCTGTCAGCCCCTCGTGCTTGTGGTCCCTGCTGGTCTCACACACTGTCTTGTTTTTCTCCCGTCGTTCCAGTGGACAGGTGGGCACCCGCAGCCCGTCTCTGAACAGCAACATCGAGTCGCTGGAGGAGTGTATGGTGTGTTCGGACATGAAGAGAGACACTCTGTTCGGGCCCTGCGGACACATCGCCACCTGCTCCCTCTGCTCGCCGCGCGTCAAAAAGTGTCTCATCTGCAAGGACCAGGTCCAGTCTAGAACCAAGGTATCACCCTCTGAAATCTGTCCTACACAAAATAACAGAAATATATCGATGAAAAGTGGGAAAATACTTTTACTCTCCTGTTTTTGTGCGTTGAATTTTGCCTTTCAACAGATCGAGGAGTGCGTAGTCTGCTCTGACAAAAAAGCAGCCGTGCTGTTCCAGCCCTGTGGCCACATGTGCGCTTGTGAGAGTAAGTTACACACATTTCCGCATCATATTCGACTCTTACTTCTGAAATCTGGCTTCTCTTTCTGTATGAATTCAGCTCTGACCGTCGCATGTTTCGTTTCCACCAGACTGTGCCAGCCTCATGAAGAAGTGCGTACAGTGTCGGGCTGTAGTAGAACGCCGCACTCCTTTCGTTCTCTGCTGTGGAGGGAAAGGTATGGAGGATGATGATGATGCCGCTGATGATGATGATGATGATGATGATGATGATGGTGATGATGATGATGATGATGATGATGATGATGATGATGATGATGATGACCTTAGTGAGTGAATCTTCCACACGTTCCCTTTTAATACCCCCACTATCTTTTGTAGTTTTCTTTTCTTCTTCTCTTCTTCCTTCACTGTTCTTAAAAAAATTCAGCTTTAGCCCTTTTTTATCTTTTGTTTAGTTGTTGCCTTGCTTATGCATTTTACTCGTACGTTTACATCACTGATATGTTGTTTTATTGTTTTTTTCATCCTATTGAACACATATAGATGTAGTCAGACATTTTAATCTGTCAAAATTACTTTCCAAACTTTCCTGACATCTTGTTATCATTGCATCCATTTAGATCATCTCATATGTTCTAGCTTCTATGAAGACATTCACTGTAGAAGACAGTGGCCTCAGTAATGCTCAACAGTCTCCTTATATTGAATCAAACTGCACCACCTTCTATCCGGATTCACGCCAACATTTAATTGGTACATTCAGGGAACATGTTCCATTCTTCTATTAAGTTTCGTTGTTGCATAATCCTGCTGAAAAACGAATGAAGCGGGGTGAAAACATAACCTCAGAAAACCTGATCAACTTATTTATGTTCCTGCGGCCTCCAAAAGTTTGACTAGTCACATTCACATAAAACGGATGAACTGAATTGTAGGCAGATGCTAAAACACCTGTAGTCCTAATGACATATGCATATTAATAATAGTAACCAACCTGGATTTCATCACTTTTGCCCAAAATATGATTTGTCACATATCAGCATGCAAGTGTCTGATGAATCATGATGAAATGTTGTGTGTAAATGTGTTTATTTTTTCCGTTGGCTCCACAATCCATCTTCTCGTCTCTAAATGAAGCAGTGTTATACTGGCCATGTCTTTATTTTAGTGCTGTTATCTCACTGGTGGTCGTTTCTATCGTGTTTTTCCACATTTTTTACGTTGAGTTAAAAGGGAAACTGTTGCAAGTTCACTAACCTCATTTTTTTACCCCCCGTATTAATTATTTACCACGTCTTTCGGGTTTGTTGGCAAATCTTACACGCGGTCACAAGCCAGACGTGCGAAATCGAATGCAGACCCAAACACACTCATGCAAGGGGCAGCATCCCAGTTCATGTCTGTAACCAAAGCAAATCTAGTGAACAAAGTTAAATCTGTCACTCTGATAATTCCCACCACTTACCAGTTGGGTACCTGGTTTAATAATGTACCTCTAACCCAGTGAGCATTAGTCTCATGCTGAAGCATTGGCTGAAGCCAGAAACACAAAGAATCACTTGTTGCTGCGTTTTTTACAGTTGTACAGCTATTTCCCTTTCCTCTTCTGTTTCAAACTTTCAAGCTTCCTCTTTAGATTTTTTCTCTGAACCTCCCCCTTGAGGCTGTAGTGAGTAGCTCTCCGGCCAACTGTTGAGCTGGTGAGGGCAGCTCCTGCTATAACAATGTGACTGGTTATTCCCAGCAGGGAGCTCTAACACTATGGCAGGGGGATCGCAGGATCTTCTCCAGCCCAACAATCTGGCTCTAAGTTGGTGTAAGTATGACCTCCATGAATCCCCTCCCTTATCAGAAGCCTTGCTTTTAAAGAAGCTCCCCCCACAGTGCTGCCCTGGCCCCTACCCCTTCCCTGAAACCCCCTCCTCCCTGTCTCTTTCAGTCACACACACACACACACACGCTGAACAGTAGATGATGATGACGATCCACATGCCAAGAATCACAGTGCTGATCACTGCTTCTGGCAGATGTTTGCCAGTCTGGAACGGAGTCCCCAGCAGGGCCTCAGTCCAGCTCGTTCTTGTCGAGCGCTCAAATAATATACCCAGACAGTTCCACACCAGCGTTACACAATGCATCCGGTGGAATCGCACAGTGCCAAAAACTCTGCATGATGTTTTTGTCCTTTGCCAGTTTATTTTTCAGATAATTACAAAGTACTCATTTCTGAAAAATGCAGACATTTTAAAAGTGAGTGCGATGCCAACACAGACTGAGTTTGATTTGCCAAGCAGTAAAAAATCTGAGTGCATGTTGTTTGTGATCTTTGCTCGTTTACAGCGCTCATGTCTTTAAAATACAATTGAGCTTCCGGCTTGTTCCAGAACTCGATTGTTGGTGTGGCTGCAGTTCGGTTTTATTGGCAATATAGTTTATCATTATGAGGAAGTGCAGTTTGATGGTGCCGCTGGTGCAAACTGTTACACTGTTTAGTCTGTAGAATGGTAAGAACATTTTTTTTCAACTTTATGTGGCTTTATTGTGTTCACACAGCCAGTGGAAACATCCCGGCCCTGCAGAGAGACAAGGACAACACCAACGTCAACGCTGATGTTCAGAAGCTCCAGCAACAGCTCCAAGACATCAAGGAACAGGTGAGGTGAAGTGTACTGAAGGGACAGAGCCACCAGATGTGATACTTCGCCTCCATTAGACAGTTAGTTTATAAAGTTGGATGACCAGCTCCACCTACACCTGCTACCCAGGAATTAGCAAAAATGTCCCGCTTACGAAAAGTCTCATTTTGCACATTTGGAGCCAGAGTCTGCACAGTAGTGATGATGCCATTTTTTATAACATCAATTCATTAAAGCCAAACTTACTAGAAAAATGATTTACACTTTGTGGCTCATGAACTACCAAGAAATCATAAACCTGATCTGAGCTGGGAGGTGATCACTGATCAATAACGAACATCTGTATCCAGGTTTGTTGAAATAAGTGACTGTCAGTTTGTTTCTTTTGAAAGTTCAAATTACTTTTCAAATGACTTTTTCCGCAACAAAACAACAACCTGCGATTGTTTCTCTTCACCTCTCCGCAGACCATGTGTCCGGTTTGTCTGGACCGGCTCAAGAACATGATTTTCATGTGCGGCCACGGCACCTGCCAGCTGTGCGGGGACCGAATGAGCGAGTGCCCCATCTGCCGCAAGGCCATCGAGCGCCGCATCCTCCTCTACTAGACCTCCCCACGGACTCTGTCGCTTCTCTTAAAGTTCACACCAACCACGCCTGCAAGGCCACAACCACACCAGCTGCTGCCGCTGCTACTGCTACTGCTGCCGCCGCTGCCGCTCTACCATCCTCACAGCACCCAACTCAGCCAGCCAAGGGCGTCCTCAAAATGTCTTAGTCCACACAACAAACGCTCTCTTAATGGTCTGACTGTGTTCATGTGGAGTTTCTGTTACAAAACCAGGAAAAATTACGAGTCGACTTCATCAGTTCTGCTGTCGTCTCCTAAATGCAGCCGGAAAGATGGTTGCTTTTACGCACATCGCCTTTTCTTCTCTTTGTCGCTCTCTTTTCCTCTTTCTTACCACCCCCTCCTCATCCCTTTCTCTGTTTTTACTTCTTATGTGAAACTTCTTTTCTCTCTTGGAGTCTATGGCGGCACCCTCAGACTTTACATCTTGAAAATGAACTTAAAGGGGTCGGACCTGTGCCTGGATTTCCCCCCTGGAACAGCTTCGAGTACCAGAGCGAATCCACGAGTGTAGAGGAGGCGAGGCCGGGCCGTTACCTTCGGTGTAAAGTTCCCAAGCATCTGTCGCAGTCAAGTTTTATTGTATCTGTAAATCTTAATTCCAGTGTATTGCTATCTGAAGCTCCTGATGTGGATTTTTTCAGTAATTAAGTTTTCATTACAGTATGGCAAGTTTGTGACGCATCACTGTTTGCACCATTTTACAGGCTCCTGTGAGTGTTTTTGGCTTCGTGTCTGTGTTTGGCCGTCGTGACACACGCCGTATGCCGACTGTCCTCGCCGTCGAAGACCACATGTTGGCGGTTTTGCACTAGAAAAAGCTGAGTCAGGGTTTTAAAGCTCGTATCCACACTCACTGTGGCGGCCCCGCTGCCGCTCAGTGATTAACAAACGCGGAGCAGTCGGACTGCCAGGTAGCACACCACACCCGTACTTTGTTTACCGAGCTGCACCGAGAACGACGGCGGTGTTGCGACACGAGAGCCGGCCGTGTTGGGTTTCAAGACAAACACGCGAAACTTCTGCAGCTTCTGTCCAGTGACCAGCCCTTGTCGTACCTGTTTGTTGTACACACAGACCCACGAGATGCAAACGAGTCTCCTGTCACAACGTTTTGTTAAAACTCTAATGAGACCTGGTGGTATTGTACAATTCAATGAGCATTGCTAATTTACCATTGATTACTATGTGCCATTTTGCTTCCAAAAATCTACCGGTTTAATAACTTGTATGGGGGATAAGGTGCTCTTTATCTTGTATTACTGTTTTTCCTTCTTTTTATTTAAAGTGTATTTCCCTTTCTTCTCAAAAAATCTACATTTATTGAGCTGGAGAGTACAATCTATTAGAACACTAAGATGAAAATGTAGAATAAATTATTTTGTATTGCTGCCCAAAAATAGGATTTATAGGTCTCACTGCCTTCCTAATATGTAGCCTCAAAATCTCTCAAACATTCTGCTTTGATATTAATGTTGAGATATGTCGTGATGTTTCTTTTTTTCTGTTTGCTTTCTGTTGGCTGTAGCTTTCTAGATGGAAAGATAGAAGCTTTTCTCCCCCTCTCTGAATTAGGTCTCTGTAAACCTAACTCATTTGTGTGAAACAGAAAAAAAAAAGGAGACTTTTGTTGTCATAAAAATGTCAAGTATCTTCTCACCAGTATTTTTCTTTTGGGAGGAAAAGCTAATGATTTTATTTTTTAAAAAGACAGAACTTGCCTTACCTCTCTTAAAAAGGCAGTTGCCCATGTGGAGACTCAGCGACGTGGCCGGCTTGCTCCGCTATGTGGGAATTTGCAACCGCATACAAGCATTATTTTATTCCCCCACTTCTTCTCTTTGTAGGACTGAAAACGTTTTTCCCCCAGTACAGTTTTGATTCTTTCCACTGATAACACTTTAAGCTAGAAGCACTAATACGCTTTATGGTAGTGTTGTCTTGTTACGGTTGTCATGAAAAAGCCTATTTTGTACTTTATTTTCAATCCCTGTAATTGTCCTGTTGGAAATGTATCCGTGGTATTATTATTATTTTTTTTCTTTTCTTTGGCATGAATGTTTGACATATGCAGTACGACATGTATCATGAAAACAGTTCGGTCTGTATTGCTGATAAGTGCTTTTAAAAACAACAGTATAGCTGGAATAAAGATCTAAATGAACCATGGGGACATTAAAAACAAGGCGCTGTTTGTTTTTTCAAACTTCAAAACCTGACTCCTTCTTTTAGCTTTTGTTTTTCCAGTCGAGCTCAGGTGTAGTTTGTTGCTCTTCCCCTGCTGTGCAGCGTCTGCCTCGCGGAGGAGACAGGGTGGCGGTGATGGGAGGTGTGGGGTAATTGAAAATGCTAACACCTAATAATGAGTCGGCGCCGGCGTGCGATAGGTCAACTATGCTAATCGGAGAAAGAAGAGAAGAGCAGGAATATAAAGGAAAAAACCCCAGAGAGGAGAGAGAGAACAGGGTGATGCATGTTGTAAAGTGAGCGGTGTGACACGGGGGACATCTCACCAGGCATCTCCACACTGCTGACAAATTATCACCAAAGGCCATTTATGTTCTAGCTCATTGACTGGTCCATTCATAACCTGGACGTCTTCGGGCCCGGCTCACGCTCCGCGGCAGCTCATAACAGGACATCCATCATGCTGTCAGCTGCTCACTTCATGCACACTGACTGGAGAGGACACTCTTTATTTTTTCTGATCTCTGGGACTTGGCACCGGGCCCGAGACGGTGGACGTACAGTCTGGTGTCATGTCGCTGGTGCTTTGTCACTCTAGACTCGAGTACCTGTCTTTGAAAATGGCGCTCTCTCTCGTGTGGTTTACCTGTTACAGTGGAAACGCGGGGAGGAAATGGCAGCTTCCGCTTCTGGACACTTTGTCAGTGGGTCCATGTGTGAAAAAGACAAATTGCTTGTTTTATTTATCCTTTTGTTCAACCAGGAAGGTTCCATCTCTTCTGCCAGGGAGTCCTGCTCATGATGTGCAGCAAGGACGTGAAGAAAATATGAATACAAGCAGGGTCACATAACACAAACAACCTAAAACACAGCAAACTAATTAAAAACTAAGAACACATAGAAACATATGGGAATCAGTGGCTAAAATTACTTCCTGTATAGAAAATAAAAGGCACATGTTAGAAATAATGATATTGTTGTATAAAAACTGATTTTAAAGGACTTAAGTAATAAGTAAGTATGTGGACAACTTCAGATTAGAACAAAGATACAGATATGTAATTATTAAGCTGCACAACAAACTGTATCAGTGGGGTCCAAAGGTCTAAGCCCACCCTCTCATTCACTTGAATGGGATCTTTGGACCCTCCTGCTGAACTCATGTTGTTTTGTTAATGTTGTGTTTTCACGCCTGTTTGTTTGCTTGTTGGTTTGAGAGCAGGATTACGAAAAACCGCTGGATTACCATGAAACCTGGTGGAAGGACGCTGTGTGCGTCAGGGAAGAGAAAAGTACATTTCTGTGTGGATCCAGGATAAATTTTGTTCACTTTCTTTAATATTCCGAGATTTCAACATTCTCCTTGATTTTTTCATAGAAGAAAATCAGGTTTAGGGGACTGATATTTATGAGTGTGAGCAATCTGGTGCATATCAAAATGAAAAAATCTGCATCTAGTGGATTTAGATGTGGTTTCCTCAGGGGAACGTTGGGCCTTGGTGGAGTTTGCAGCAGTTTAGGGAACGCTGTCGTTTTGGTGTGGAGGAACTTGACCTGTCCAGAGCCGTGACCTCAACATATTCATCCACATCTCTGCAGCCAGGTCCTAAAATCCAAAGGAAAAGCCGTCTCAGAATAGTGGAGGCTATTTGAGCTGCAGATTGTTTAATTCAGCGATGACTAATGGGTGTAAAGTTCATGTGTCCACATTCTCCAAGTACTTAAGGTTAGAATGACGAAGCCATGACATCAGACAGTACTGAGGTGAATGACTGGACCCAGACCCCTCGCTGCCCTGCTGGCTGACTGTCAGGGTGCCGGAGACGACACTATCTCCCCCCCCGGCCTGTGGCCTGATCCTGGGGAGCATCCCCTGACGGCCACGCCTGCCACACTCAGCCACTTGAAGGCTGCAGCATTGCTGACTGGACCGCAGGGGTTGTTAACTCCCACGCCAGGGGGTGGGGTCAGCTAATTCTCTGGCTGCTCCTGCGGAGTGTGAGTGATGGTGGGCCGGGCACTCATAGGCTTGACTGAGCCAGCAGATAGAGATGAATTGAAGTCCCCCCACCCCCCCGGAGAGGAGAGAGCATGAGGCAAAACACGATCAGGAAAATGCCTCTGACTCTGCTTCAAGTCTGTGCTGTGATCATTGAGCCGGGTCAGTGGCATCCATCTGCCGGTGGAGTCAGCACGCCGCAGGGGGAGGACGGTCCGTGCCCCCCCCTCAGGCTCTGCCGCTGGCACTTTAGTTTTAAAGTCATGACCTGACCGACATGATCATATTCTTTCCACTTTTACTACGAGGTGACAGCCTGATGAGAGGGTCTTGACATGCAGGTTTCAAAGCGCATCACAAGGTGGCAGTGCATGCAGCGACTAAATCCTGGCTCTCCTACGCCTGCATTTGTGCTGCAGAGGACAAATCAAGAGTGTTCAGAAGAAGATGCTCACTCGTGCATGAGATTTCTGTTTGACAGGTAGTTATAGACTCCATCTTTCATCTAGGGCAGTGGGGGTCAGGACCTCTGGGGGGCCAGGAGCCACAGGAGGAGGGTCACAAGAGTAATTACATGAATCAAATACAGTTTAAAACCAACTCAAACTAGCATATTGTGACCGTAATTGTTAAAAAAGCTAACAAATACTACTTTCTTCATGTGCACGTCTGTGAACTTTTTGGTGAACTAGCTCAAGTCCGTATCATTTGGGAAAGCGGGGGTCACGAATCTGTGGCCCAGTTATTTTGGGGGTCAGAGCAACATGCTCACTTTGAGACAGAGTTGTTCATCATGTCAGAAAGAAATACACAAAAAAAAAGAACTTGATCTTATAGCCTGTTGGGATGAGATCTGTTCTTGTTAGAGACGACACAAAGGATATTTCAGGTAACTGTCAAAATGAAACTCCAGAAGTATTAAAGATCGTTCAGGGCCTCGTCATCAAGATATGAAATATCTATATAAATTTTACTTCATGTAGATAAAATGCAGTTTTATGAATTGTGTACATTGGTTTAT
Source organism: Hippoglossus stenolepis (assembly GCF_022539355.2). Lineage (NCBI taxonomy): Eukaryota > Metazoa > Chordata > Actinopteri > Pleuronectiformes > Pleuronectidae > Hippoglossus > Hippoglossus stenolepis. Next base: position 17,074,710 of record NC_061493.1, read on the forward strand.
GAGGTTTAAATAGAAAACAAGTCCTAGGTTTGTCATACATTTACCAACAGAAGAAGATAGAGTTTATTATTAACACATTTTTATTGTTTGAAATTTCCAGGCTTCAAATGATCTGCTTCTGAAGTTGTAGGAATCAAATCAGACTACAACTGTGAAGAAAAAGGTTCTGAAATCGTTCTCTCCCGTCGTGTTTGTCCACCAGTTTCCCTTCCAAGTTGGAAGAATTGATCGCCGCCTGTCTGAAGGTCTCCCTTCTCCCACATGTCATCCAGTTCAGAACGCCGCTCCAATTTATTGTCTCCGTTTATGGAGCAGCTGAGCAAAGTGCGATGTTGGATGTCTGGACAGACTCTGCGAGGACCACAGGAGCGGGGGAGGGTGAGGGTGGGGTGTTTTTGCCTGAGGATTTTTTGATCATGTCTCATTTAGGGACAGATTTGAGGAATTAGAGGCAGTTAACTGTGGGTATTTGTCAAACCGAGGACCAACACCAGCTCGTTTTTATTCAGCAGACGAGTTGTGGATTGATTCAAAGTTACTCTGTGAATTTGAGCTCATGAGACTCATTGGTAAAACACATGTAAGACATTAATCTCTAAACATGGTGTAACCATGTGTCTCTGTGTGTTGGTGGATGTACCTGGGAGCCGCAGCCCCACCTCCCACAGTAAAGCCATAAACTCAGCCGGCCTCTCTCACAGATTTTCTCCTCAAAACACGCAGGGCCCCCTGACATGCTGATTGCTTTATTGATATTGATCAGGGCAAAGTGTCAAACCACTCGTCCATCACCCTCTCAGTGGTGGGTGATTGTTATTTATGCATTTATGCATGTGGAGGGAGAGTGTTAACACAAACAGCAGGGTGATCGAAGCCGACTGCAGCCGGTCTGTGTAAGACGAGCATTTTAGAAGAGAAAGCCAAAAAACAACCTTTATTGTATTTTTTTACTATTTTAATTTGTTTTGTCACATCCTTTATTTTTTTTTGTCATTTAATAATAATTTATTGTGTTTTATCATTTTATGATATTGTATATTTTTATTGTGCAAACATAAAGCCATGTGCATGTGTTGTGCAAGTCATCCACTGCTCCTTACACAACTAATCCCAGTTCAACGTTTAAGGTTTTATTGCATCAACTACATGTTGTTGTTTCTGCAGATCTACACTTATTATCACCACAGTTAAGTGACCGTTTGGTTTGAGACGCCCACGGACCTTTATCCTTCCTTAAATTTAATTTAATTATGTTTGTTTTTTAAGGATTTTAACAGTAAAACTCAACTTTTTTCGCCGTCTCCGGGCCAAACAGTTTTGTGACTTTTGACCTATTAGCTGTATCCCAGTCAGTGCCGTCCTTATCACCCCGGCATGATTGGAGGCTGGAGCCTGCGAGCCACATTTACAGTGCAAATGTTATCGTTCCAATGACACTTTAAACAGCCTTTATCAATATATAGTCATTCAAGGTTTATGAGCTTTGATAAAATGCCTCCAGCCACGCAGGGTCATTGCAGCGTGTGGATGCAGGAGGTTCACTCTTACGATATAATTATCACTGCTTTCTATGGATCTTTGAAACGCTCGACAGGAAGAATAAACACCTGGGGAGGACAAAGTGGCCCGAAGTGTAAAAAACAGATATTGATTTTCTCCTCAGGAAGAGCAGCGTCAGGGCAAACTACAGAGCGAGTCTGGCAGAACCTTATCATCCTATTATCTTTAAAACAGTGGGTTATCATAATTGCTTACTTAATAATTCTATAAAGCTGTAGAGATGCAACCTTTGCCTGGGCCGTAAACTTGTCAAGTGCTTTTGATGCAGAGATTGAACAGATTCCTGACGGGGCTAAGAAACACAGCAGCCTATTCATTTTATTAGGCTGATTGCGAACACAAACACAGCAGTGAGCTCCAGTTGAGAAAAGACGTGTTGAAATGCGTAAGTAAGTTGTAATTACATGGGGTGAAATCACACAAAAAGCTAAGTATTTTCACATTTTAGGAGCATTTCTGTGAGACTAAAGCTTTAATCGCTGCCGGAGCTGCGTCGGAGCCACTGGTGAATTCTTCAAATAATTAACCAATAGCACTGGAGGTCTTTTTCGACGTGATTGGTTTCACACCACGACAAGTATGCAGGACAATGAGGTAGACGTACTTAATCAACGAGTGTAAACTTCATCACATTCACCACACTCAGCAAAGCAAACAAGGCGACGTTGATGATTGTGTCGTCCTGCGTTCTGCCAGGTCAGGATTTTTTTAAACAAGGCCTCTTTTGGGGGATCAGTGTATGAGAGTTCAACAGTTTGTAATCCTTGTAAACCCGGAGAGGGAGATAACAAGGAATCTCCCCCCGGAGCCAGAGTTTTTTGAACCCCCCCCTGAGTGCTCCTTTTTTATTTTTGTTTCTTTTCCTCAATTTCTTTCCATCACGGGGGAAGAAAAAGTGTGTTCTGTGGAGACAGCGAACGCCACAAAGACACCTTGTGTAACAAAACAAGCGTACATCTGACAGGTGCTGGCCTCCGCTGAGCAGGCAGTAACCTTGGAGGGAGTAGACGGGAATGTCGCAGCCCTATCTGAGCTCAGAGGGAAACACTGACTGCAAAGGCCCTTTTTTTTTTTTGTTCCGAGAGGAAAATCAATATTCCAGAGTCCATCACACGGGCAGGCATTTTTTTTTTCCAGGTGTGTTCCATCCAGGCTATGTGAAATAGGCTCAGAGTGACCCCTGGAAAAAATAGTTAATGCCTAACTTATTTATCTTTGGTTTACAGCCAAGGGTTGTACCTCCAAATCAATACGTGATACACAAATATCCCAGGGCTCCATGTTCTAGACAGAGGGGATGACAAGGGCTTGAGAGTTAGACAGCTTCACACCACCTGGCAGAGGGAGAGATGTTCTTTTAAAGCTCCGGGTCCAGTGGAAACATTGAGGCCGGAATTTAAAAAAGCAGTGCTCCAATAGAAAGCAAAAGGCAAATCTACCAACATGCAACAGTTTCCAGTCCAGTTTTGACTATTCCCAGGCTGAGTTGCCTGGTGGTCGAATGTTTAAAAAATAGTTTGACTTTCTTGAAAATATATTTTCTCTTTTGCTGAGACAGTGATAACACTTTTTATACATTTTGCTAGTTATCTTAGCGTTGGCCTAAAAACTGCCAACTTCATAGTAAAACTCCAATTTGTCAAACTATGCCTTCAAAGGACCAGAAGCTTCTAAAAGATCCATTTTAAAGAGCACCGCTAACTTGTTGAATGAGCAAAAACTTCTTCAACAGCTCAAAGTCATGTTTTGACAATGTGAGATCGTAGCTGGGTCTAAAAAATGTAAGAATAGTTTGACATTTTGCAAAAAACATTTATTTGCTTTCTTGCCAAGAATTATGAAGATCCGCCATTTAAAACACCTTTTAAATAAAACTTTTGTTGCTACGGTAATTCTGTCATAAATTCCCAATATCTCACATTTTCTCACTCAGCCTTTAATAAAATGCCATGAAATCGACGTTAGCATAAAGTGAGAAAGAAATTGTTCAGCACGTAACATCCTTTAACCACAACTTGTCTACACTTTGCTCTTTGTATGGATTAAGAAAACAAGATTTATGGTCCTGACCAGGTAGACCCATTTGGTTCAGCTGTTTTCAGTCTTTATGCTATGCCATGCTATGCTAAGCTACGCTAAATCGCTGTAACTTCATTATTTATTTCACGGGGTGATAATTAATCTTCTCGTTTAACCCTTGGCAAAAAAGGTGAATTCCTTCAATCAATAACTAAAATTAAATATATATATTTTTTATTTGCTTTTTGCTTTGAGTCTCAGTCAGAGAGAGAAGTGAAAATATAGATTTTCATGGAGTATTTTCAACCTGTGCTAGAGGAATTTTTTCACAAAGAAAAAAACCCAACACTCAGTTCAAACTCCTGAAGGTCTCGGCCTGCAGCCTGGGAAAGCAGCATCTGGTACTTGATAGCATACCTGCACTTTTCTGTGCTGTTGTTCCAAACCCCTTGTTTGGGCCGAAACTAGCTTCGTGTTTACAGCAACAAGCTTCAAGTTCTCTCTCCTCTGGGTTTTTTGCTCGGCCAGGATAGCTGATATTTGTCTGGTGCACCGTCCCTGCAAACCTTGCAGCGAATCAACAGGGAACGCTACCAGACAGATAAAATGTCCCATCAGGGTTTCGTTATGTTGAGAGAAAGGAGCGTCCACTTAAAATGCCCCCCGCCCCCCCTCTCCCCGATAGAAGCTAGTAATCTCTGTCGCCCACGTCCTGGAGACTGATGACGTGAGGCCCCTGATAGGCTGTCTCCAGCGCAGGAGACAGCAGTCGGGCCGACCGAGGCTGCTGGGACAGGGAGCAGGACTCAAGGCAACGCATACAGGGCGGGCGGGGAGGGGGGGAAGGGGCAGGATGGATGAAGAGAAAGGTGGGTCGGGGAGGTGGTGTGTCGGAGGAATGCCAAGGCGGAGAGGTGGGGGTCATGGAGAAGGTCTCCTGATGAGCAGAGAGACATTTCTCTGCTGGAGACTGTTGCATGGCCGACAAAGTTTACTTAACACCAACCCCTGGGATCCCGGGTCAGCGGGGAGGGGAGGGGAGGAGGACCCTTCTCGTCTCCAGCTCGGCGAGTTGGATTGTTGTCACAGCAAAAGATCAGGAAGACACTGAGAAGGTGGAGGGGTTGACTGATCCAATTGACTGGTTCTTTAACATGCCACCATCTAAGCAGCCATTGTCTTATAATTAAGTCAGTATAGCAAATTAACTTGCAACGATTCCCATTTAGTTCAATGGTCGTGGTTCTAGCTGATGATTTGTTGCTAAACGTCTAGAAACTCCAACGTCTGTCGCTAAAGACATTTGCAGGATGTGCGTGTACATTTTCTGAGGCCTAGTAAAGAAGTTGTTTATCATCCAGGTTTGATTTCCTGTCACCGTCGCTCATAAACGTGACTTTTAAATCCCAGATGTTGCAGTTTCCTCGCAGTAAAATAGAAAAACAAGGAAGCGTTTTTTTTAAAACTGCTCCTCAACCTAACAACAATGGTAGCACATGAAAAGAGAAGCAGGCTCAAAGCCGACTGGAGAAGTCGTCTAAAGTCTGATTTAGATTCTGAGCTGATGTAGTTAATAGCTTTCACACAGTAATGGGAGTTTGGAACAAAACAATTAATAAAAGTACCGAAAACATTGAGGTTGAAGTCAAAGACTCTGAGGTTTGAATGAGTCTGGTTGTGGAAATGAAAAAACAGACTACAGAGAATTAGGTCTAAGTAAAGTTAAAAGAAAAATTTTGAAAAAATAGAAACAGATTAAAATAGAATAAATAGGTAAATTCCAAAAGCTTTCAATATTTAATATTTAATATTTAATATGTAATAAGTCTCCAACATCATCACGGTGGATAAAAAAGAAACTTTTAGGAGTTATAAAATTAACTTTATTGGTCGCTCAATTACTAAAAATTAGTATCTGATCTTGTCAGCTTGTGTCAGTGGCCATCATAAAAGTATTTGCTATTATATTTTATATTTTCACCCGCAAGAGAAGTCAACACTTTAACCCCAGAATACATAGTATTCCACTGTGTTCCACCTGCTGTGACACAGATATAGAGCCACTACTGGCAGAGGCTATCAGGATCACTTCGATATGTCAACAAATCCAAAGTAATCCTGAACGAGCGGCGATAGTCATTTGTTTAATGTAAAGATCTAATCAATTTCTACAAGTTGACAGAGTTGGCTAATGTCTCCCCTGGTTCTTTAATAGGACTGGATCTTCCCCCCGGCTCAGTGCAGCAGACGGTATTCCCTCGATCGCAGCCGCTGCCCAGGACTCCCATTAGATTACAGAGGAGATTTATCGAGCTGGCTTCCGCTTTGCAGATAGGACGGTGACAACACTTATCTCCTGATATTCACTTATCAAAAAACAATTTCGAGGGAGAAAGAGACATTAGCCTAGATTTTTTTTTTTCTTTTTTTGGCACTGCCGACTGCTCCAGGTTCGTCTCCTCAGTACAAGGGTCTGTTTGCACTGTGCACACACACCTCCATCTGCCTGGATAGAGAAGCATTAACATTGCCTTAGTGCTCTGTTGATGTCACTACATTCGCATCAGGCTCTTGGACTTTGAGACTGGAGATCAATGCCGCTCGGACGTGGAATACTAAAATAAAAAAATTAAAAAGAGGCTATCTCGAACCGATGGGAGGAGAAGGGAACCTGAAAGCTGTAACGTCTCAGGGCGTTCTGGGCTTTCTGTGGCTTTAGGTGTTGGTGAGCGTGGTGTGGTGTGGTTGGCCTGGCAGCAGGGATGGGCCATAGCAGGTGCTGGGAGAGGTCACTACAGGAGATGGAGCCGGTGGGTCACCACAAGGTTATCCTGACCCGAGTTCGCCGGTATCTATCAAAAGCAGAGGGAGGCATGTGTTTGTGTGTGTCGCTGTTTTTTCTTTTTTTGTACAGATATGGGGCCTGCCAGTGCACGTTTGCATGTGTGTCTAAGTGTGGAGAAAGAGGGAGGGGGCAGGAGCTGATCCAGAAGCAGCTACAAGACTTTTTTTTTTTACAACAGTGTTTGTCAAAGATACATTTGTTCTAGAGTGTGAAGCCAGAAGGCCATGTGTGGGAGTTAGAGAGGGAGAGGGAGAGAGAGAGAGAGAGAGAGAAGAGAAGAGAAGAGAAGAGAATAATAAAGTTAGCAGTAAAGTTGCACACGCCAACTCTTTATGGAGCTAATGACAAAGTTTGAACTTGAGTTATTAACCTCGTAAACCCGAGATCTCTCTTTTCCTGCAGACTTTTCTCACCAGCCACCTGCTGACGGAGGCCTGAAACGATGGTTTGTGTAAAAGCGATGTGCCCAACAAGCATTCAGACTATTTGTTCTCTCTGTGGATGATGCCTGTAAAAGGGGCTGCAGGTGCTTGAGCCAGGGGCACAGTGTCTAGGGGCCACGTTAACTATTAACACAGCCATATAATACTGTTACTGATTACCGCCTCTCACTCATGAGACTCCCACTGACCTGAGTCACAGGTAGGAAACCCGCAAAAGGTGTGTATTTGTGTGTGCATGCTCCTACAGTGCGGCTTTCACACACACCAGCCTTCACCGTGAGTGGTGTTGGAAAGCAGCCTCCCTTCCAGTCGTAATTCTTTCTTCTTCTCCTTCCTCTCCCTCCCTCTATTCATCCCTCTCTGCTTCCTTCGCTCCTACGCAGACTCTGTGCGCAGTTTCGTCCTCTCCCTCCCTGGATCTTTTCAAACGACCTTCGTGATGACCTTTATCCTTCCTGCCATAAAACGCAGAGACGTAAAGATGTCTTGTACGAAGTTAAGAGGAACCCTGTTCGACATGTAGTTCTCCAGGTACTTTACTCTGGGGCGAAAGTCCGAGGTGTAGGGGACTCTGATGAATGACTCACACGGCACATGTACAGCAGCACATGCTGCTACAAGATGAGGTAATGTCAAGGTGTTGTTCTGCAGTACGAACACGCTGCGTGATAAGAACTCTGCTCACGCTACATTACACCTTAATCTGTTTAACATAGCGTAGTAAGATGCGTCTTACTTGGCAGCTGGAGTCATTAACCACAACATCCTCACATCATCATAGACAATGTATGCCCTTAAAAAAAATTGTCCAACATTTTGTGAAATAAATTAATTCAATTTCTCTTTGAGAGTACAATGAAAAGAGTGATTCCTCTTTTTGACATCCTGCCGTTAAGTTCAGCGCTCGAGTCAGGAGGGGATTAGCTTAGCTTAGCAAAAAGACTGGAAGCAGAGGGAAACAGCTAGCCTCTCCACAAACAAGACCTTCCTACCAAGCCCTCTAAAGCTCAGCAATAAACATGTTGTCTTTGTTGAATATGGAGTTAAATGGGAAGTGGCATTACGTGCCATGTATCATGAGCCTCCCAGTAAAGTGACATGTGGAGAAAAGTGTTTTAATTATCACAGTTACAGTCATCAATCACTTGAATGGGTCAAAAAGCTTGTGAGGGAAGTTTTTCCCACTCAAATAAATGTTTAAATAGTTTGCTTATAGTAATCAAGTAGTCTGCTTACTGTGTTCACGTGACAATATATGGAAAATCTATTTAAATTGTCACATGCTCCATTCTCACCCATAGGACGTTCAAGGCCTAGAACAGTGTATAACCACCATCCCAGAAATCATTGTGTGTGTGTGTGTGTGTGTGCGTGCGTGTGTGTGTGCGTGTGTGTGTGTGTGTGTGTGTGTGTGTGTGTGTGTGTGTGTGTGTGTGTGTAACAGCAGCAGGTGGCCGATATTACACGAGTTTGATGCCTTCACACTTACCATTCAGACGGAGCAGGAGAGGAGCACAGTGCAGTATCCACCTCTCTTGTCACGATGCTAAGCTCAACACTAATTGCCTTCTATAGCACCAGTTCCATATTTAACACACAAGTAAGAGTCGTATCAATCATCTTTTCTAAAAGCAATAATGCAAACATGCATTTTGCCCCAAAAAGATTCTGCTTCTTCCTGTGATACGTCAATAAAGATAACACACCCAACATAACCATATCAATCTTTCAAACGTCAGTAAACTGTAAATAAAGACGTGGTTCTACATTTTCCTTTGTGACGGATTATGACTCATGTCATGTTTAAAGTATATTTGTATTTTATATGTTTGCTTAATATATTTGCTGGAAGAAATTCAAATCTGTAAGTTAAGAGGTTATTTCACTGAAGTTACAAGTTCCAGTAAAACATTTCTAACCCTAACCCTTCTACTCAATGAAAACTTGACGATCTGTGAATTTCAGAATAATGAAAACAGTAATTCTCGAAAAAGACATTTCTGTTAATATTTCTGAAATGCAATTTTTCAAAACTCAGTTCCTACAAAGGAAATTGCATTCACCTCCTAGTAAGAGATTTCAAACCCTGGTCAGTAGGTTGTTAATCTTCTGCAGCAGATAAACACAAAAGTCAAAAGAATATAAAAGACAAAAGCTGAGTATCATCATACTCAAACCTTTTTGTTTGAATAATGTCACGTAGTTGTGCTTTAGATAGCAGCTGTCGCTTCAGCGGCTTTATCATGTTGTGTTAATCATGTTGGAAGGATAATATCCCTCAGTCCAGACCTCAAACCTCAGCGATGTCTGGCTGCCTGGATGCAACATCAAGAGGCTACAAGGTTGTGTTCCTGCAGATCTGTAAACACTGGACTTAGTGGAGCCTAAGCACCTATAGCTGCTGACTGGCTTCTATCACAACACACACACACACACACACACACACACACACACACACACACACACACACACACACACACACACACACACACACACACACACACACACACACACACACACACACACACACTCTGGCCAGGGTTCGTCTTTGTGTCAGTGGGGATAACGGCGGGGGTCAAGCTAGGTGGCCGTCTTGTTTTGAAAAAAAAGATTTGATTGGATCTTGTTTTGTTTGGGACAGAATCAAATTTGATTTTTTAAGATTTAAATTTATAGATTGATAAAATTGTCCCTTAACATTTACAGGTGCGCCACAGTCTTTACAAATTAAATCGGGTTACACAACTTCAGTCGTGATAACAGCATTCTTGAGAAATAACTGCCAATGTGGACGTGACTTTGTCGCTGAACGGAAGTGGTGCCGGTTTGAGAGCTGAGCCAATGGTCAGTCAGATCGGCCGTGTCTGTCCTGGACTCTTTTGTTGAAGCGCACGGTGCGAGTCACAATGAGGGATTTGACTGTACGTGCTGCAGATCACCCTGATATGGCCTCTCTCTTTATTCAAATAGGAGACCCAGTGGTGGCGGTCAGGGCTGAAACTGGGCATGTTTGTCAGATACCAGCAGAAGGCCAACACTGCTCCTGTTTAATTTTGCTGCAATATTCACACAAGGAAGTTCTGCATTTGAAACCAATCTGTTACCGTCAGCCAGGAGGGATTGTGACACATTGTTTTTCGACCAAGCCACGTGTTTTCTGCCAACAGGGACACAAACCAGTCTGGGATATTATACTCCCACCATGGGCAAACACGCAAACACAGCGAGCCACTGCTCCGCATGGTACAGTACACACCGTTAGAGAGGGCACAAAGGAAGGCGCATGATTGGTGTGTTTGACAGCGATCTGATAAAACCATAATTGGAGCATGTAGAATGCATATGTTTTTCAGGCAAACAAAAGCCCTGGTCACGCCATAGAAACTGCCTCTCAATGTTTTCATTGTCTGGCAACTGACTAAAGCGAAGGAGAGGGCGACAGAAACCTCTAAGTCAGACTGAGAGTGTGTTTAATGTGTGCGGAAGGGGAGCTGTGCTGTGCGAGCGCGGGCTTGTGGGTGTGTGCGTGTGTGTGTGTTGAGTGTGCGCGGCTGAGACAAGGGGAGGTTGTACGGTCATGGAAGGACAAACGCCGCGCAAAGTCGGCCATGTCTGCTGGCGCTCCAGACCCATTTGAGTGAAGCTCGAATCTTATCAGATCTCAGAGGGCTTATTTGTTCTTCTAACTGAAAAGCTATAGACGCATTGGAACACATTTTCCCTGTAGAAAGAAACTTTAACCGTAGCTATAGAAGGTCACGGCCGAACTTTGGCACTTCCTAATTGGAGAAACTGTTATTTTGACACATACATATCTCGTTACTACCTCTGCGTATGGGTTTATGAGCAGTTAACCGTCTGTTCTGTCCATACAATGAGTCTCAGGCCACAGTGTCACCACCACCACCTCCAAACCTGTCTCTGTTTTGCTATCAGTGACGTCGCCGCGGCCCCAAGGCTGTTTTCTCTCGGCCTGCGGCTCCACACAGCTGATTCAGGGAAAATCACAAAGTGTACTGGAGGCCTGACCTTCTCCCCTGAGACAAAACACTTAGAGAGGGGCTGGCTCCACAGGATGGAGACATTGGTGTGGAAACAATAACACGGCAGCTGAATCTACGCGAGTGATGAGGCACTGTTTTCCAGAGACGCAGAGACAGGGAGACGGGCGGCCAGACGTCTTCGACTTGTCGAATCTCACGCTTTGTGTTTGATCTCAAATCAATTGTTGGGTGGTGGTGGACGTCAAACTTCAGGACGCAAGCCAGACATGGGATGAAAAAATCTGAAACCAAAAAAAAGTACAAAACGAAAACATTTAGAGAAATATCTATTTAGTTTTTTCTTTCAAAATAGTCAATTTGGGAGTTTTGCTCATTTGCTTTCTTTCCAAATAGTTAACTTAGTATACATCTACATACGTTTGTTTTAAAATGCACCAATACTGCTTTGTTTCTGTTTTTGCTTTTTACAGTACTCAAGAGTTTCTGAGGGCCTGAAACTGAGAAGTTTGGTAACGCTGCTGGCGCCGTTTTGGTTTGAAAACTCCGGAGTTGAATTTTAGTCCTAACAGGCAGAAACGGAGAAGCTTGGAAACAATGACGTTCACTTCGGACGGATGTTCACTTCCTGGTTGGTTCTTATCAGCCGCGACTCAGCTACTCAGTAACAGTTCCAAATCATCGTCAGTCCAAGAAAAGAAATCCCTGCTCGTACTTTTCACCATTGCTGTTTCTTGTATTCGTAGTATTTTCTGTAACTACGCAAACGAACGCAAAGTTGAACATCAACATAAACTTCCTGTTTACACCGTCACACACATGCCCGGTGTACATGAATGGTCATGTGCTAAGCTATTTCATGTCGGCTATGTTAGTATGAAGGGGGACTATTACTGATAAGGAGCTAAAACGCTTGTGTGGACGATGATAGCAGAAGCCTATGAAGAATTAGCTTCGTACAAAGACTGGAGATGAGGGAATCAGCTATTGTGAATCTATCCAAAGGTAACAACCAGCTCACCAACTAGCATGTTCTACCTTTTTTTTCTAATCCATTCAGAGGCAAATTAGCTGCCTGTCTTTATGTTGAGATAACCAAATGAACGGTTGGTTCGAGCTTTATATTTGGCAGCGAGACATGAGAGTGTCAATGTGTTATTCATTCTGTGTGGCAGCGAATGATCCATCACGACAAACAGTGCAAAGAAAGAAACTCCTGACTGGTGAACAGTTTGTTTTTCATTCGTAAAGCAGATGTGATGGAATCCAAAGGCGACCAAATTGAAACGTCCTTGAGTAAAGTTTGGGATTTCTCTGAGATTGTTGGAAACATTTTGGTTTTCACAAGTCAAAAAAAATATATAACGTAAAAATATATCTTTAATTGATTTCATGAGCCCTCAGATTTAGCTTGTGAGCTGCACATTTTTTAAGAGAACAGACAAGTCACCCAAAATAAACCTGCAGCTATAGACTGGACTGTTTCTTTTTGTTTTTATTTTATTACATCTCTCATTACTGTTACACTGTAGTGGTCCCACCGTAAATGGAATTAGTGGCTAAGTGTGTTGAATTGTGCACCTCCGCCTTATCTTGTTTTAATAGCTTTTTAAACACTTGAGTTTTATAGGTGATGGATGTAGACCTTATCTGACTACTGGCTTTTTCCAGGCGGGGTTTCTTTGACGTGAAACCAAAAGTGGCAGAAGTTATCACCACTTCTTGAAATCCCCCAAATACTCAGGAGATTCGGCACCTGACTTAAAGTAAACTACATAGTTACATTTTGAAACATTTGAAAGCTCCTGCTCTATACTTAAATTTGGAAATACTACAAATTTGTTTTCGTATATGTGTCATAAAAAGAAGTCACATTTCTTTAATGGAAAAATAACAACACCAGTGGAGCTGTATGTCAAGAAGTCATCATGGGATATATAATAAAAGTAAATGGACTTAGGTCTTTGATAAATAACTTTAATTCTTCATCAAAATCGAAGCACAGCTTGAAAAGTGTACAAGTTAATTTCATTAATCCAATGCGGAAAGAGACTCTCCTGCTTATCCGCTTAATCCCACATCCAATAAGACTAAGCACAACCTGAAAAAGTGTGTAAATGAATATGATAATTACACACAGCGAGGCTTTGCTCTGCTAATCCACCTAATCCCTGACATTACACAGCACCGAGCGCTGCCTCGGTTTGTCCTATCAAAGCTGCCGTGTTTGAATTCGAACTCAACGTGATATCAGAACAAATTGCATCTTGTATCAAATCTTAAAGTGTGTTCAACAACACTTTTATTTTTTTTATCTTGGTGCCACTGGGATAGTCCTGCTCATATCAAGGCTCCTTCAAGGGAGAAGACACGGCCGAGACAAGAGCGGCACAAAATGATAACCGCCGAGCGTAATACAACAATATATGTTATAGCTGATGCGTGATTGGAGTTAAGAGAATAGGTCAAATGAACCCCGAGTCCTGTGTCAAGTTGATATGACAGCATGGCACCAGGCAGTGATAAACTGGAGCTGCTGGAGACACAAATAATAACCCGGTGTGACACGTGCTTGTGCCTCCATCTTTCTCAAGGCACAGCCGAGCCTGTATCTGTGGAGCAGGAGTGGGATTTGTGGAAATTCACCTTCTTGATCTTTATGCCACAAACGTACAGACTTCACCTTTCATTCATCACATGCAGCTGACAGGGAGTGGGGTGGTGGTGCAGCCTCAAGGCGCCTCCACAAACTCTGCTTCCAGCATTGTCGTTTACACACACACACACACACACTCACACACACACTCAGTGTAAGCAGGCAGGTGAGCAGGGCGTTCCGTGCAGTGGGCGAGCCGAGGAAGCAAGGACGCCGCATGTCCAAAATGACAAAGGTTGCTTTTACACCTGTCATGGCCCCGTTTAATCATCTACCACTTCAAACAGGAGAGTCTGACGCTCGAGGCCTCCCAGCAGCCTTTGCTCCAGCAGCTCTGGACAGGCTGCCAGTCAGCAGAGGACGAGGAGACACAGAGCCGTGCAGGTATAAAACTTAACTGGGTCTTCCATAAAAAATGAAGGCAAATAGGTCAACGATCTAAATCCTCCAGCAGCAGGAACGTGGAAGTAATACACAGGACATTCAAGGATTAGGACAAACTCATACTATTTCCTCAAACTGATAAATTAGGTTCATAAGTACATTTTTATTACATTTAGACCAAAGCAAGGAATTAGTGCAATGAGCCTCGTGCTTTATTCATAAGTTGTGTTTCCTTTTTTTTGTGGGGACTAAACTGTTCAAGATTCAACCTGTATTTTCTTTGAGACCGTGCTGTATATGGGGATATGGAAATGCCCAATTGTTATACCTAAGTTACATAATACTTGAATAAATGGGCCCACATATAATACGTAATATTCCATAATCCATTATGATAAGAGGCAGTCTATTATCCATGCATTCCTGTACAAAATGAATACCTTATTTAGAAAGTAAGATTTTTTTTTGCTTTTAGAAAATAACTATAGTCCTGTTAATATATATTGTATTTACAGCTACCACATTAAACTACCGAAATGTTTTATAATGTATTTTTAAAGCCCTGTTAAGTAAATTAAGTATTTTTTGTTTTATTGGATACAGGCCCTGGATTTTTTATGTAATAAACATAAAAAATCTTTATCATTCCTAAAATAGACAAAACTAACTATTGTGTCACTATATAATAAATATTTAATTCAGCTGCAGTATTAAGTTTTTGAATAGTACTGTAAAAAAATCATTTGTAGACAGTTACTGGAAATGTATTAACAAGTAAAAGCAATGGAATTTCGCTATAAATATGTCATAACAGTACAAGCTTTTCTCTCATAAGAATCAAATATGTCCTCAAATCAACATTTAAATGTGAATAAACATTATAATTAAAACTGTTTTATAAAACGCACTGATCTGTTAAAATTGTAATGAAATAGTGAAAATAAAGTGGTAATTTAAGAGATGAACTGTGTCTCTTCCCTGCGTTTTACATGCATGTAGCTCCAGTCACTTCTCATGAATCATAACGGAGACATGTGCAGTTAAACTTTTTTTATTAAGCAGCAGATAAGAGAAATGAAACCTGCATCTCAGAGGCTTCTCCGCAGATTCACAGAGACACTGAGGAGACTTCTGAAATGACAAAGTCACGCATCGATCGCATGCGTCACACGTAAAACGATGTGACGTTAGTCCTTGTTTCAGGTGACGAGTTTGTAAAAACTGCTGTTCCATGTTATCTCCATGTACCATCATGCATGTCGCAGCAGTGTTGGCTCATCAGGAGCAAGCTGCTGGAGTGCTGGAGATAATCATTATCAAGTCGGTACATAAGGCACTGACACCTGAAGAGGGTCCATCACCAGTCTGTAGCTGCACCTCCTGAAAGAAACAAACAGTGTCCAGATAAAACTACTGAGGCCATGAGGGGGAAATCAATTCACCAATAAGACTGAGACAGTTCAAGTTATTATTATTTATTCAAATGCGATAAGCACAAACTAATTTGACCTGAAACTTGTTTATTTTGCACCTTGTTGCTGCTGACGAGTGAATGTGTATGGTGGCTGATGTTGTTTTAACATTTTAAATGCACTAAACTTGAGA
This sequence comes from Hippoglossus stenolepis, assembly GCF_022539355.2. Taxonomy (NCBI): domain Eukaryota; kingdom Metazoa; phylum Chordata; class Actinopteri; order Pleuronectiformes; family Pleuronectidae; genus Hippoglossus; species Hippoglossus stenolepis. The sequence continues at coordinate 17,090,223 of NC_061493.1, forward strand.
ACGATCTATCTATCTATCTATCTATCTATCTATCTATCTATCTATCTATCTATCTATCTATCTATCTATCATTATTATTAACTACTAACAACGACCACAATAATAGGCCAATTTTATTGTAACACAATGTATATTGCTATAATATTTTTTGTATATTATTCAAACAATATTGTGAATGGGACTAAAGTCAACATTTGAATGTGTCATAAATATTAGTATTATTACTGTTATTATTATTAACAACAACAACAAAAATATTAACAAAAGGCTAATTTTATTGTAACACAACGAATATTGCTATAATATTATTCTCATATTATTTTAACAATATCGGGAATGGGACTAAGGACTTTATTATTATTATTATTATTGGTGATTTGATGGTTCATTACTATTATTATGACTATACAACAACAACGATAACAATAGGCGAATCTATTCTAACGAAAATATTGCTATAGTATAATATTTTATAATATTGGGACCAAGTGCTCTATATCATTATTATTATTGTTATTGATTCATGATTTATAAGTATTACTGTTATTATTATTACTGTTATTGTTATTGTTATTGTTATTATATTCTACTGTTATTATTATTATTGTGCTATCAGTCGTGTTAGTGGACAATTAGACGGGAAACAGCTCCGTCTGAATGGGTCTTTCCCAGTTAATCCTGTGATAAAGATAATTAGATTATCGCCCTGCGTCTCTTCACCGGGACGGACAGTCCCGCGGGCCCGCGCTCACTTTGACCGAGCCTGGATAAATGTGGAGACAGGGCGGCGTCCTGCCACTTCTCCTCTCAGGCTCCGTGTGTCACAGCCGCAACACTTTGACACGACTGAGAAAACACCTCATTCATCAACCCGGCCAGAGATAGAGGGGAGGAGGGGAGGAAGGGGGGGGTGCAGAAAAACAACTGGATTCTTCTTTTTTTTTTTTTATCCCTGACAACTGCTCAGTGAGAGGATGGCATGTGGAACAGTAGCGCACGCTTTGGTTACTCCCTCTGATTTAACAAGAAAAAAAACACACATCTGCAAAACGTCCTTGGTTTTCGTGGCAGCCAGATGTTGATCCTGAGTAACACCTGACAACAAGCACAGGGCTGAACCCGGAGTTTCATGAGAAGAGACTTTAAATGCGAAATTGAAACTTCTCAGACTTGCATCCATTGCCGTACCCAGGATAGACTCACATGTTCCCTGCTCAGCAGATCAGAGTTGTACTGCAGACGTCTGGTCGAGCAGCAGCAGCAGCAGTGATAATATGAGAACAAGGCCTGACTGTGCAGCTGGAGCACAATTACGCATAAAAGTATTTTACGCATAAACAACACAAAAACCTAAACAGGCACAGTTACATTTACACCGAAAGAGATTACTAAATAAAGTAAGTGTTAACAGCACAGTTGTAGCGCTGCAACAGCAGTTTTACTTTCAATTACAAATATTGGAATATATTCATATATATAGGCTATAGAGTAATATATTAGCTATTGATATCAAATCGTGGAATCTAACTAGGCAGCTTCAGGTACAGAATAAAACGTAGTATTCATAATATCAATAGTAGTAATATTAGTAATCTCAGTAATTTATTAAGACGAAATACAGGTGTTTTTTGCATTAAATCTCGGAATAGTGGTCTGTCTGCAGCTTCCTGTGCAGACTGTAGTGTTAGTACTGGTATTAGATTTGCAGTAGTGGTATTATTATTGAAAGTAGCAGTAAGAATAATAGAAGTAGGAGTATTAGTCGAAAATGGTGCAGTTCTCAGGTCTCCCTTCACTTCAGTCTGTATTATGGAGACCTGGAAGCAATACTATTATAAATATTAGAAGGTAGTACTTGCCAGCATGTGCAGTATTAACACAATGAACCGAAGAAGCAGAAGACGCAGTATTAACAGTAATTACAATACAGTTACAGTAGTAGTAGTAGTACCAGTAGTAGTAGTGGTTAGTTGTGGCCTAATAACAGTGGTGCTGTGCAGTCCAGTGCTCTGCAGTGCTCAGCTATCTCTACTCCAGACCCAGTGTAAACACACACACACACACACACACACACACACACACACACACACACACACACACGCACACGCACACACGCACACGCACACGCACGCACACACAGATACCTGTCTAATGGTTGTGAGTGTGATGAACCGGGAACTATTAGTCCACCTCTGTGAACGCGCACGAGAGAAGAGCTGCGAACGAGTGAATGATTCAATTGACACCTCTGGTGACTTTTGATCACTTCACCGAGCGCACATGTATATTCAGGCTGAACCAATCATCCGAGCTTCAAAGCGACGCTGCTCAACGTTTAACGTTAAATCCTGAATGAAAAGCGTCTGACTTAAATAAACTAATTTGGAGGAGATTCATGGATCAGTGCGCATGAGTCGAGTGAATAAACAAAGAGGAAGAAATCAAGACTTTACATCAGGGCCTTAAATAAACACAAATGAAGCCTATGTTTTGGTTCATTTTGTACTATCTATTAAAAATATATGTTATTAGTTGTTTAATATCCTAACATCAAAACATGTACTGATCCATATCCATGCAACACTGCAAACTGATTATAAGCTACACATCAAAATACATTTAAATAGTTTAGAGATAACACTTAGAAACACTGTCAGAAAAGCCTAATATTAATTGAAATTATCAGACAGAAATGGAGGAAGTATTCAGAAAATCCACCATAATAAAAGCAGCGATACAATAGTGTAAATATAGAGAACTATTTTAAAGGTTACTGCTTTTGAAATCTGGGGCATGAGCGTTTACAAGAAAACTATATCGAAAGTAAAAGTACATTTCATGCAACAATAATTAGTTATATCATATTATTGTTGTTATTGATGTATTAACTTGGAATTTGCGTTGTGTATCTGAGCTGGAGAAATAACACTTTGGATTTAATTGAGTAACAACTGATGAATGATGTTTATTTTTTAACTCTCAGCTGCAATATCACGAAATAGTCACCAAAGTCTATATATTAATAATAATGATAATACTACTAATAATAATACTGCCATGTATATACAAAATATAGTACAATATTATTAGAAGCTTGTATTATTATTACTATTATTATCATTAGTTGTAACAGCCTATAATCATTTAAAAAAAATGATATAAGGCCGAAACAATAGAAGGTAGAAAATGAAATTGAATAAAATAATTTATAGGCTTAATTTTGAGTCATGGGACATTTTATATGTAATTAAACATTAGAAAAGAGGTGGAGCTCCATCTCTGTCCAGAGTCACAGAAACATGATGACATTTGCATGTTAATAAAACTCTCAGACGTGATCAGGTCTCTCTCTCTCGCTCTCTCTCTCTTTCTTTCTTCTTTTCTTCCTCTTTCTTCCCCTCTTTCTCTCTGTTCCTCCGTGTGATTGATTGGAGGAGTTCATCAACAGACTCGCACCCCCATCGCGTCTCCGGCCGCTCGCGCTCCTCGTGATTGGTCCGCCTCCTGCAGCCGCGGCTCCAAGCGCCTCCTCTCATAAACGGAGTTGGAGCGCACGGACGTTTCCCCGTTACTTCCAGCCAGGAGACGCAGCGACTCACCACTGAGGACTCACACTGCGACCTATGGCACACAACTAGCAGGTATGTGGCGAGAAGAGACAAGTTTTTCTTTCTGTGCCTCCTCTGTTTCTATATTCCCCCCTCATGGCGCACAGTCGGGTTAAATGTGCGTAATGTGGGGCCGAGCGCAGCGGGACTTTACGCGTCAATTCGGGGTGTCGTTTTTCTTTATCGCTCGAGTCTGCCCCTCGGTCCTTATCTGTTTTTGGGTCTTATCAAATGGTTATCTCTTTTTTGCTGTGAAGACATATTGCGTTTTGTTTCCAATCTCTTATGTGTGTGCGTGCGTGTGTGGGAGGACAGGGATTTGACACGGATGGATCCATGCGCTCTCGTGCGCTCTTAATGGGAATATGACAGCCACTGTGGACTGAATGGTGTTTGACTGGAGTTAGAGATGATCAAGCTTTAGTTTAGTAGATTCTTGATTTATTCTTTTTTTTTATTTTTTAATTTCAGCCTCTCCTCTAAAGATGAAATCACACTGTCTTCCCGAAGTGGACTTGCGTTTTTCCACAACTTTGGCGAGTTTCTGTCTGGATGCATTTTGTGGCACATTTTGAACTCGCTCAACACGAGTGTATTTTCCTCTAATTTCCCAAGTGTTAACATTCATGTTATTATGTTCTTACAGGGTAGACAACTCCCTGAGCATTTTTTATTAACCCCTACGGTGTATGGAAAGTGCTCCTGGATGGAGCTGGGCGAAAACAGCTGGTCAATGGTCAAGCGAGAAGTATCCAGCAGCCCAGGGTCACCGGCTGAGCAGACCTACCTGCCAGGTGACAGCAGGAGGAACGGCCCCACCTCGGAGGAGCTGAGGACGGCTCCGAGCGAGCTCGACGCGCTGGGGCACCGCCGCTCCGACGGCAGATCACTGCACTCCTACGTTCACTTCGGACACCATAACAACACCCTGACCGCCGCCGAGGACATCCCGCTGTTTACGGATTTAGACCAGGGCAGCAAGCTCGTCCTCTCCAGCGGAGCGCACAAGGCCAGCCTGCTGGTGGACTCGGCCGACATGTACCAAACGCTGGCCATCGCCGCAGCCCAAAGCCAGACTGGATATGATTCCTCCTCTGGTGGTTACATGCACTCCAACCCCAACTCTCCCGTGTACGTGCCCAGCTCCCGGGTGGGCCCCATGATACCCAGCCTGTCTTACCTGCAGGCCAGCGGCTCTGCGCAGTCCAGCCACGCCGTCTCCAGTCACTCGGTCTGGTCGCAGTCCACCCCGGAGAGCCCCTCGTACAGCACCGGGAGCCCGCACACCTCCAGCCGGTTCCACTACCCTCCAAGTCCGCCCATGAATAACGGAACCCCGAGAGACCCCGGTTACACTAACACGCTGAACATGAGCAACAGGGACCAGTACGGCCTCTCTCGGCCCCTCAGTGGCACCTACGCGAGTCCATACTCTCCTTACGTCGCGCCGCAGCTCTCCCAGCTGCCCTCGCCCTGGACCGGGGGACCTTTCGACAACACCATGCTGCACACCTTGCAGAGCCGAGGCGCGCCCTTGATCCGAGCACCGAACGGAGGTAAGAACAAAAACAAAACGGCAAATTAGTGGAGGTCATGGCGATGGAAACGTTTTCATTCTCACAGTCTGAGATGGAGAAATGTTTTGGTAACAGAACCTGATGGAGGCCAAAGTTTAGAAATTCAAAATGACTCTGTTTGACAAAGTAGTCAACCGCAAATGTGTTCCTTTGTAGAACTTTGGCAGGAGGCAGCATGTTTGTGTCAGAGCTGCGAGAAAAATCAGGCCTGTTTCTGCGCGTAAACCTACGACGACTGGCCAAAACATGACCATTCAATATAAAAATAAACCCCCATAGGTATTAAAGCAGCAGGATAAATATATGGAATGTTTGTCAGATTTATTTAAGTCTTTATTTGAATACAATGATACAATATGTGTGCTTTAAACAATATTTTCTCTAGACATACATGGAGTCTATGGGATCAGATTTAATTCCCTTCACTTTGAAAAGGATTTAGAAAATACTACTTGCAAAATGAGGCATATTTCAACGCATTGAGATTTAACATTGGTCTGATTTAAGTTTGTTTTGATAAATTGCAGATATTCTCGACGACATGGGGGAGAGCAGGGAGTGCGTCAACTGCGGCTCCATCTCCACGCCGCTGTGGAGGCGCGACGGCACGGGCCACTTTCTCTGCAACGCCTGCGGCCTGTACAGCAAAATGAATGGGCTGAGCAGGCCATTAATTAAACCACAGAAACGGACGGTAAGCATGGGACCACTTAAACGCTCAATTTCCTGCCTAATGGCTGAAGGTTATCAGCCATGATATCCGTGGTCAGCCATTAAATATTACAGCTCCAGACGATTTGAATCAAATAGATGTTATCCCACTTTATCTGTGGTGTATCTTGTAAAATACGCAGAAATGAGCTTGTAAAATAAATCACTCATTATGTAATAAATGTGAGTTAATGACATCATTCAGCACATGAACCAATTGATTTAAAAGAATCAGTCAACAATCGTGGAAATTAAGTTGATACGGGACAAGAAGAAAATGTGTTAATTTCTTAAAATTTGGTTTGAATGGAATCGATGGCGCTGGTTTAATTGGATTAAAACCACATATGCATACACACAGAGGACAATTGTTAGCGTAATTAATCGGGCACTTAATCAGCCACTCGGGGCCTTTTCATCTTGGGTAATTTAATCTTAACGGGCGACAGAGACAAATCTGTTCCTGGTGCCATTACGCAGCATTACGCACGGCTTTAACCAGGAAAACCAAACGTCACGCATGGACACTCCTTGCAAAGTTACATCCTGTAAAAAGCCGTGCGTAAAAGCCAGTAACATTGAGATCATAATGGAGCCTTTATTGTTGTTAGGAAATAGGGTGTGAATGGTCGGACTGTAATGCAATTGGTGGAGTGTGGCTTTCACTTGAAAAACACTCCCAAATGACTTCGGTTTGACAAATATATGAATATCATTTTTTATTCAAAAGCTTGAATTTGACTTTGATACTTATGTTTTATGTTTTTTATCTCCAGTCGACGTCAAGAAGAATCGGCCTCTCCTGCGCCAACTGTCAGACCAGCACGACAACTCTGTGGCGCAGAAATGCAGAGGGAGAGCCAGTGTGCAACGCATGTGGCCTTTACACTAAATTACACGGGGTGAGTGGAGGTTTAATTTCACATTGCTTGCTAATTTTATCAAACAGTAATATCCATTAATAACCACAGCGTTACAGAAAACTAATACATCTTTGTGTCCAAATGATCCAATCTGCAGGTACCTCGGCCGCTCGCCATGAAGAAAGAGGGAATTCAGACGAGAAAAAGAAAACCCAAGACAATGAATAAAACAAAGGGATCCTCTGGTGAGTGTCTGCTTATTTCTTATTTCTCTGCCTGTAAATAAATAGTATCAACACTTTGCTTTTCCTGAAAAAAACTGATCTTAATAACGTACTTTATGTTTTATAGGAAATAACAACTCAATCTCTATGACTCCCACATCCACCTCCTCATCCAATTCTGAAGATTGCTCAAAAAACAGCTCTCCCTCCGGACAGGTGTCAGGGGTAAGACTTTAATTTATGCTTTTCTAATTTATATATTCAATTTGTTCTTTGTTTATTAGGGTCAATTATAATTGGACATCTGTTTCATAAATCATATAAAATATAATTATAATAAAAACATGAAATACATTTTATGGCACTCAATAATTTGAACTTAACTTGACTTAAATTTATTTCAAATGTGGAACACGATGCATCCTCAGGGTTAAATGTTGTGTAATGAAATCACTGTGGCCTCTGATTCTGCAGTTTTTGAGGTCAAATGGTCACATGCAGCTGACTGACGAAACACGTGTCACCATAATATTGCTGTAAAATTCACATTTCTTGGGATGTGATGCTATTCTCCCTCATTTGTGCAAGTAGCATCTCAATTTAAATTAAATGTGTATCACACTCCTCAAACAGCAGCAGGTGCATTTAGAAGAACTTGTTGTATTTTTCAGTCAGACTAATGCAGTTTTTATTTTGCTCTGTTGCTGCAGGTCAGTTCGTCTGTGCTGTCCAGCTCAGGGGAGGGAACAGGCTCGGCCTCAGCGCTGAAGTACCCGGCACAGGACGGCCTGTACACCAGCGTGGGCTTGACCCAGCCATCAGATGTAGCTTCAGTGCGGGGTGAACCCTGGTGCGCCATGGCTCTAGCTTGAACACCTAAATCTGTTTTTGGGAGGACAGCAATCCCTGGCCCCTTCTGTCTGGATGCTATGTGTTGTGGAAGTATTCCGGGGGCATTGTTTGTTTCCTTCCTCGCAGCTGATGCAAGAAAGAGTCGGACGTTGGGGAAAAAGAATCGTGAGACCACTTCAGGTCATGCTGCGAGCTTGAAGATTGGAGTATCTGGGATTTGTTTCCAGATCGGTGTGGGGATCTTGTTGCCTTAAAGAAAAATAAAAAGCAAAAGGGAGACTCCAGGCCTATGATCAACCAGGTGGCCTGCTGCGGATGGTTTCTGGACCTGCCGTGCACTCGATATCTCACCCGTCCGTGGCACAGAACCAGACCCGGGGTTCACGAAGCAAGGCCATCGTGTACATAACGGATTTCCTCTCTGAAGAAAAAAGCTGTTGATTGGATATCAGTGCTTCATAAAGCGCTGAGCTCTTTTTAAGTACATTTAGATTTTCCTTTTCTTTCCACAACTGGAATCATGCCACACGTGCCGAGACAACTTTAATGAATCAAAAGAAGAAAGAATATTTATAAATCTTCCAATGTTGAAAACATGGCTATGATTGTTAATAAAGATATCAATATAGAGTAGAAGTTAAACCATTCTGATGTCTTCTTTTCCTATTTTTATTTCTTTACAAGTGGTTGTTAGTAGCAGTAGTGTTGAATCTGCACATGTTTTCCACTGAAAGCTCTTACTGTATTTGACTGAAACTTGTTTGGTTTAAACAGGGTATAAATGACTGTGTCATCTAGTGTGTTTGTTTAATTCATTGCAAATATCGACTCCTTCAGACTAATTTTTTGATACTTGTCGGCTGTTGGCTGTAGCGTGATGGTACTTCTCTCAAAGCAGGGCTTCAAAAACACTATTTCACATGTGAAGAGGTCGGACGGCTCGCTGGAACAAAGCACACCCAGAATAGCTGTGAGCCAACTGACATTTATGTTACACGACTGTTGGCTTTGCAACCTGATTCATTATAGACTGTGTAACTTTCACAATGCAAGTATGTACTGTTGCATCAATTTTATACCACAATCAGAGCAATGTGGAGAGTGAGGTCACCTCTGAACAAATTCATGTTACTCTTGATGACTAGACCCAGGGAGGATCCAAAGGAATGTAACGACCCAGTAGCTTAACGTGGCGAGATGTTTAATGAGACAAATAAATAAAGATGCAAACAGTTCATATCACAGTTTATTATTTTTTATTTCCAAATGCAACCCCATTTGAATTCACCGCAGAATGGGTGGCATGCAGAATCCCAAACAATTTGAGAGGTATGTTTGATTCGACACCCTCCACGCCTCCCCCGGTCGTGGTGTGGGTGGAGTCTCAAAAAGCCATTCCAGGCCCCAAAACAACCACAAGGAGATTTTTAAAGATGAAGACAATCTGTTGAGTGAGATATTGTGTAAAAAGGGTTATTTCTTTTTTTTATTTCTTATTTTATTCTTCCAAAATTCACTACATCCAAAAAGGGCATGCCATTCATTTTGATGGAGTTTATTTATTTTTCTGAAATATAATGTTTTTCTTTTTTGTTTGTTTGCTCTATGTTTTTTTTTCTCCTGGAAATAATTTTTATTTAAATTCCGTCCAATAAATTGTTCTGGTGATGCAAAATGAATTTCTGTGTTTGAAACAGAGCATGAGTGTATGTCATTTTCTATGAGGCGATCACAGCCATGATTTAACACCCAGAAGAGAAACGTTTTCAATCATTAGATTTGTCAGTTCAGCTCATTCAAAGCAAATATTTCCTGGAAACACTGCGACAAAAAATAAAATCCATGCCTCATTTTCACTTTTCAAACATATTTCACCTAAATTTGAAAACACAACATCAGGACTCAATCATCTCCTGTGTTTTCATGCTGGTTTGCCTCCAAACTTTTTTATTGAAGCAAACTTTATTCTTCTTTTTTAAAATTTTCCTTCAGAGTTTTTTCTTCCCTACCATTTAGCCCCGGTGGGTCTCAGTGCATGGCCCACTTTCCTCTGTCCTCTTGAACCAGCAGCTCAAAGTACCTGTCACAATGTTTACTGTACTTGAGCGAGAATGGCCTGTGAGTAGCAGCACATGAAAAGATTTTTTGGAGATGGTGGAGATTTATGTCTCGGCTTAGCGTTATCTGTCTGCTCTTTGACGTATTGATTTAGCCGGGTTTATTGAGTGTGGAGGAATGTGCTGCTCTCTGCACAACGGCCACATCCACACTTCTGACGTGAACACTTATTGTTGTTGCTTTTGTTTTTTTGCGGAGGATCACACGTCTGCATTTAACTGGAATCAGGCAGACGGTGCTATTCGTTTCAGCCAGTGAGTCTTCAGCGTTACTGGTGCAGAAATGGAAAGGTTCTTCATGCTTTCGTTTTGCACTAGGTGTTATATAAAACTCAATCTGTGCCCTCAGACCACCGGGCGTTCAGTGCTCCGGCTTCCCGGCAGATAAACGACAAAACCCCCTGTTGGATTTGTAAATGAAAACTAGTGTTCAACTCAGAACAGGGCTAAATATTTATAGGTTTCTTAATTTATGATGTGGTCCCACCTTGGCACTGTCTGACTGGTATCCATGGTGCAGCGAGGGAGGACATGTAAACACAACAGAAATCCTCCCTGCACGCATTGGCTCTCATCTGGAGAGATGTTCACAAAGCTGAGGGTCGCAACAACCACCACATGCACCAGGGACGTACCCCCGTGCTAGTGCAAGTTAAACCTGTAGTGCAGATAGGTGAAAGTTTCCTGTAAACTAGCTTAAGCAGGGATATGATTTTGTATCGTGAGCCGATTGCAAACCGCAATATTCAATTGTCGAAAATAAAATTTCAATAAATAAATTCCAATCATTATGAGTGGACATTGTGTGGGAACTGTTGGGGTTTCTCTATAATTTTATAAACTATGTAAAGTGCCTTGAGATAATGTATATTATGATTTGGCGCTGTACAAATAAAATTGAATTGAATTGAATTGTGTTCATCGTGTAAAACAACATTTTTAGAATATTACATTTTTCAAATTCAGACTGACACAACGTTAGCGTCAGATTGGACAGTGTCACATTTTAAGGAGCATCGCTTTGCATCATTTAAAAAAATCTTTTGTGACTTGATGATATTTACATTGCGATTTAATTTGGTCAAACTTTAGCGGCTATTGCGTTTCTCATATTAATGCAGCCACGATGATAATAAAACTTTTTTCTCCAGAGGAGCAGCTCAGTCAAAGAACGTAAATGGGCAGTTGCAGGCAGCTTCAGCCCCACGCTGTGCACGTCCATGATGTTCACACAAAGAGATGCAAGCCACAAGGCGACACCAATAATCTGTGAGAGTGATGGAGGTGCAGCTATGGAACATAAAAGGGATTCTGTCCACATTAGCTGGAGAAGTTGGGCCGAGCAGATAGGACGGCTGACACAGACGCAGACAGCCAGAGAGGGAGAAAGATCTTGATGGCAGCCCAGGGTTGAAAGTCCTCCCAAAGTAAACAGCGCGGGGCTAACCCAACAGCAGCAGCAGACTCCAGGGCCCTGGGCTGTTTGACCACGGGGCCGCGGCGCAGTATGGCCCAGTGGCTCCCTCAGGAGATGCCTGTTGATCTTTCCATGCTGCCTTTCAAAGGAGAGCACCGCTGGCCCTGCCTCCGGAAGAGATGCCATCTCTGACTCAGCCCTTTTGGGTTTCCTCGACAGACACGGGGGCACATTCTGGGAGAAAAAAACAGAACAGTTGTAAACAACATGTAACTGTGCGGCTTTAATATTTGGAGTCTCACCCAAAGATCTCTGATGGAGAGTGCGTTTGTGAATTTAAACCATTAATTGCTCTGGAATATGATTGACTCTCCTCGTCTGATTCATAGAAAGCCAAACTGTGCTTTCAAAGCTGTGTCCACAGAACGTAGTCAGCTTTGGTAAACACAGCCACAAGTGTAAAGGAAAGAATAAAGGCGCCTCCTCCTCCACCCTTGTCAAACTCTCAGCCTCTTACTCACAGGAAGTTTGTTACACACCAGGGAAACATTGAGTTAAAAAATAATGACTAATGATAAGAAACTCAACCCTTCCTCTTCTCTAATAATTAAACATCAGCACTGTTGTAAAGAACTAAGTGACAGAGAAAACGGCTCCACGCAGCAGAGATGACATCATAAAGCAAGTCTTACTTATTACACAAACAGTGGGAGTGTGTTCGAGGAAAAGACACTTCTCGTGAAGAAGAGTGAAAATGTCAGGGTGGGACAGAATATCACTTGGCCTGACTCTGAGTGTACGTGAGTGTAGGCTGCGTGCATGTGTGTGTGCATGTGTGTGTGTGTGTGTGTGTGTGTGTGTGTGTGTGTGTGTGTGTGTGTGTGTGTGTGTGTGTGTGTGTGTGTGTGTGTGTGTGTGTGCGCACACGTGTGCGAGTGTGTCGTAAAAAGATTTGCCAGGAAGTTGTCAGCCCTGAGGATTAATGGGGAGGAAATATTGAACGCTGGAAGTGCAGGAAAAGACGAAAGCAAAACGCTTTGTTTGGACGAAAAAGGAAAAAAAAGTTCCTTGACAAGTGACAACCCTTTAACCTGAGAGTGAAGCTGCACCAGTTCTACCTGGGAGAGATTCAAAACGTCTAAATCAAAACTTTATTTACTGTCTTTCTTATTGAAATGAAAGAAATGACATGATTGATTTGTCATTGCTGTTCTCATAAAATTCAGCTACAACAGACTAGTAACAACAGACAGACAGACAAAATGTATACCACACTTTCGCAATTCTAAATTGTAGTTATTAATTTAATATCTGAATAAAAAAGCCAAATGTGTCACAATGATAATATCTCATTTATGTTCATGTTTTTTTTACATCAGAGTGATAAAATATAATTTTTTGGGGAAATGTGGACATTCCTGCTCTTCTGTCTCAACCATTAAAAGTTTCTCAATGGATTTCCTGCATGAATTCTGCAGCCCATAGCTTCCATCATCAAACATTAAAAACTTGATTCTGTAGAGAAATGACACACACGTATTTAAAAATATTTCTTATATCTGCTACTGCTGCACACGTTCAAGACAAATGAAACAGTGTTGGGACTGAATGTTGGTCGTGCTTGGAAAACAAGCTGCTCCCATTTTGTGTTTGTCCAAACTGTTGTTCCCCAGCGAAGGTGCGAGCTGCTGGGAACTTTTCTGCAGTGCACAGTGAGCCAAACGTGCACTTACACAAGTTCCTGTGTTAATCAGCTGGTGACAGAGAGCTGCAAAACGTGTATTACGACTATTGTTAGTGCAACAAACGCAGAAGAAAGAAACATGTGGGCTGAGGTACGGCTGTGTTTAAAAAGACACCTGCAAATTATCATTGCCACTGTGGCCATGAAGCCACATGTCGCTGCTTCTCTGGTCTTGATACTCGTCAGCTCTTCAGTAAAGTCCCCCCCCGTCAACTGTAGAAACTGTATTTGCAGGATGAAGTTAACTGTGACCAGCCCAGAACAATTTGACTATCAAATCACCCCCTGTTTCCACACAATGCGTCGCTGCTTTGGTCCGGCGAGAGTTCTGCTTCTCTCTACTCGGAAAAGTTAGCTGCAGCCCCCCTGTCTGAAGGAGTCTGAGCTTTGAAACTCAGCCACTAAATCATGTAACATCGTGTAAGTTTTCTCTGCCGCCTCCATCCAAATAGTATGCTGAGATTCCTGTGAGTTCAATTTAAGGTTACAGCTATCTCTCCCCTCCTCTACCCGCCCGGCAGTCAGCCTTGCGTCCAAGGCGTTTTGAATTAAGCTCAGCGCGCTCTCGTATGGGAACCAGAGCTCGCCGCCAAATGCAATACTTCCCCGAGTATTTCTGTCTGAAGCCTGGCCTTTTAAAACAAAACACGGTGAAATCACAGCGGGCCTGTTTTAATCAATTAAACATGTGTCAACAAGCAACATGCTAATCATTGTCTCGACAGGGAGAGCGCATTCTCTCCTGGTGATGCATGGTCAGGAGTCGATCATGATTGTGAGAGGACGCGCAGACAAAACCGAACCCTAACCCTGAGCGGGTCCGGTTTCACTGTTTTCGACAGATGAGAAATATACTGCGTTGATTACACTTTGTGAAAATAAGTGGCATAAATCTCTCCAGATCTGTCTCGGCTCGTCACTGCCGCTATCTTTATTGCGCAGGTCTGGTGTGAAACAGACAAAACAATGCAGTGACTCAGAGACGGGCGATTCCCAGGCTCGATCACGCAGAGCATGTTGCATGTTTGTGTTTTTGTTTCTGTGTTTGGCTTGGATGAGGAGGGAGGAAGAAGCCATTCTTCCAACCAGGCATCAGAATCTCCAGCCTTCCAGAGAATCCTGCACGGAGCCGTTGCCTTAGTCATTCGGGTCAACCGGGGGGGGATATAAATTTCGACAGGATTTTACCAGCCCCTCCTACCCAGAATTCAATGCGGCTTCTCAGACCTCAGCACCCACACTCTCTCAGAAACGAGGTATGCTTGTGTAAACACCATTTGGCTCACCGAAGTCTTGAAGCGTAATAAATTTTCATCTAGAGCTCGAGATAGCAGCGGAGCCTCATAGTGAAGACGGGGGGGATGCACTGCAGGATGCAGCGGCCCGTCGGAGGAGACCAGCGAGGCTCCTGGCTCGTCTGATTGGGCGGCTCTCCGCTGAGGCCTCTGACGAATGCTCCTGATAACCAAATGAGCATCTCAGATAAATAACAGGCTGTCAGGGCAGGCTCCCAAACAGAAGATACAGGCAGCCATTCAACTCTCAATTCATTTCTGTTCTTGTTTTTTTTTACTTTTTATGAATTAACAAAAATACTAGGCTACCCAAAGACCTAAAACATCAAGATCAGTCATAATCCCGACCTCCTCCATGTTAGCAGATTAGCGATGGGAGTTTTAGCTCTTTGATGGAAGCTTGTCGACCATTTTTTAGGGGACGAGGGGTTACAATGTGTGCAGTTGGAAACATCCCAATTGTATTTTTCTGCATGTGTTGACCAGGACTAATCCCTCGCATTGCTCGACCTAATGTCAATCATCTGCATTGTAAACATTAGACAAGGTGAAGCCATATCAATTTAATGATCTTGCCCGAAATCCCGATTCTTCCTGCTCAAGTGAAAGTGGATTGGTTTGCAACTAAACTAAAAAGTCACAGCAAATAAGTTTTTTACCAAAGGTTTCTGTCATTTGAGTTCATTCTTATCACACTGATGTTTGTTAGTTAGTTTGGTTTTAATTGTTTTTTTTTACGCTATAAAGATGGGTTGAAAAGTCTGATCAAGCTCGTTGATACCTGAAAGTGTTGAAATTACATTTTTTATGCTGCACACGCCTGTATCAGTGGACTTACATCAGGTTGGGTTTGGGTCGGGCTCAGCTAATTTTCTCTCGGGAAAGAAAATTCTATTACTCTAGTTTACTCTATACTTCCCAAGTGGCTCCGAATGACAGCACCAGCATCAGAGATATTTTGGGTTCATGTTTTGTACAGCGGGAGGAAGTGGAAGTGGTCCATATTTATTTACAGCCCACTGTCCCAACGCTTGTGTTTGTATCCATGTTCTTATTTTATCTATGTTCTTATTGGTGTGAGTTCACTGTCATCATCAGAACTGATAGCTACTAAAATAACGCCCAGGTTGTAACATGCTGTATTTTTCCTTCTTCAGAAGCACAGTCTGTATTGAGTCTGAACCCAGTGACTGAGCACAACAACAGAGCCGCTTCCTTGTGCTCCCCTGACCAGGCAGACCCTTTGGCTGAGGCGTCCAATTAATTATAGACATGACTTTAAAACTTCCTGTTTTTCCCCCCTTAATTAAGCCAATCTGCCCCGCTGCTCTGAAGAGAGGAAATACCTCAAAATAGTTCCCGATTTCAGCACATTCAATTACTCCATGCCCAGGACAGATTGCATCAGGCGTGTTAACGCACGGATCAACAGTGTTTGATCACGGGGAAATGATGTCTGTCATTTCTTCCTGCTTCGCCCCCGAATAATGTGGGAATTTGCGAGGAGAGCCGGTGCCTGAGATGGGCACCGCTCGCGCACGGATTAGCAACTACGTGCCCCGAGTCAGGCCCATCCAGCATCAATCTCTGCCTGACATGTTTATTATTACACTCATGTGGTCACTTATTCTGAGGAGGGAGAAAGAAAAAATTCCTGATTTATGCGTCCACTGTTACCCTTTCCTGTCCTCATTTGTGAAAACAAAATTCCAGTGAATTCGCAGTTATGAGGTCAAGCTTTCACTTACACTGCAAAAATTCAACTGGCCGGCCTGGGAGCGCTGGATGTTGTGCTTCTTGGTGCAGCTATGGCTTTGCTATTGTTAGCAGAGCGAGGGAGTCTGCACACAAACGGACAAACTGACCTTGACGGCAGACACACTCCATATCTGTCTCTGCCTCTTTTTTTTTCACTGAATCTACAGGCGCTTTTCAAGAGCACCCAGTCGACTCGGCCGTTATCACAAACGCTGCGCACTTGTTGAATACCTACCAGTGCCCTTTTCAACTCTGAACTGAAACTCACCTCCAGGCCTCACCCTCTGTTTCACTGGGAAACAGGAAGAAGGAGAAAGTGAAGACATAACGTGCAATGGGGAGGAATTTATGTAAAGTATTTCTGTAGAAAAACTTGGAGTTACCCGAAATCATGAACAGAGCACAGCGGGAAGTGACCGGTTATTTGAACAGGTTAATACCCTCTATTGTTCTCTGCTCTGGAATCTCTGTGTCAGCTTATGGTGAGTAATAATAAAAGTAACACGCTTTATTTATATAGTACTTCCCTACCAAAGTGCTTTTCATATGAATGAATCATCGGTCAAATTCATTAAAATTCACACATAACTGAAAGAATCAGTGTGTGTATATATAACAAGTTCTGTGAGTATTTCTGAATGTGACCTGATATAAGATTAAAATATTTTCTATTATTATTATTATTATTATTATTATTATTATTATTATTATTATATTGTGGTAATACTGACACATTTACCTGTCCGATATGTATACATGCAGTAAATATGACACATTCCTGTGTAATAATGTGTGTGAGGCGTGTGACTGAGCAACAGCTTTTAAACAATAAGTCCAATAAATAAACAACCATGTGGCTTTTAATCAACCCATCTAAACACAAGTTACATGGATGAGTGAAGTTGAATGAGCTGGTTGGTTTCCTCGGCCAAGGAGGTTGTATTTTTATCAGCGTTTGTGTGATTGTCCGTTAGTTAGCAGGATTATGCAAAAACTACTGGATGGTTTATCATGAAACCGGTTGGAAGGAAATGGTATGAATATAGAACCCATTTCATTTTACTGTTGAATCAGATTAGGGGGGCGGATCCAGGAGTTAATTTCCATTTGCTTCAACATTGTGAGATTGGACTCACGGTTTAATTGATTTAAAAAGATCTCTACTGACTTCCGTAGTTTACAAGGGGGCATGACCTTTTCTTAAAGTGGCTCAGTTCGTGTTTCTGTGTGGTGTTTGCATGTTCTCCCCGTGTTCGTGTGTATTTTGTGTTGGTACCCAAACTTCCTCCCACAGTTCAAAGACATACAGGTTAGGTTGATTTACCACTCTGCCCATAGGTGTGAATATCTGTATAAATCAGCCCTGTCCAGGGTTAGGGTTAGTGAACTCCGCCTCCTGCCCATCTCCAATGAATGGACCACCTGACTTCCACAGAGGAGAGTCCATGTCTGTGCTCTAAAAGCTGCACATTTGCAATTGTAATTAAATACATCACGGATGAAGAAAAAGAAATATCGCAGCTAAAACGTGTTGGTTTCACATTGTTCCTCAAGTGGCTGAATTCCTGTCATTCATCGCAGCCTGAAGAGAATGAAAACACACTTGTTGTAATGTGTTAGTTTAAACAAAAGGGAAACACGCTCGCTGACTTCTGACTTATTTGGCAGCACAGAGATAATCCTGGCCTTGAATTCAGAGTCAATCCAGGGTTGAGTTACAGTCACTTTACATCAGCTGTCATAATGTATGTTTCTGCACATCGGGACCCGTCACAGCTGTAAGGAGCAAGAGCTGTGACACCCGCGCTGAAGATCGTTTGTGTTCATTTCTTGCATTAGCATCTATGCATTGCCATACAAGTAAAACCTGTCAAAAAAGTTCCTCTCACAATGTCAAGCTTTTTATTTTATTCATTCAGCGTCGCTCTTCTGAATTCAGACATGTCAGAGCACTGATGTAAAGCGGACTTTTGGTGGACTCGCCGTATGACATCATCAAAGTGGAAACCCGGGCAGGCCAACTCGCTGTCCCTCTGGAGGCCCCTCAATAAACAGGCTGGTTATCACATCACTAACATTTGTTTAACCCCTCTGCAGAAGGTGTTCTGCTGGAGAGCGTGCAGGAAGAGGGAGCTGTTCCGAAACCTCTCCGACTGTCTCGTTACCAGACCTAACTGATGTCCTACGTCCTTTCAAACCCACGTAACAAAGCCCGCGAAGACTCATATATTAAAAAACGCAGTATAGACGCAGCGTTTCTGTCTTCTCTCCGCCATAAAGGGTTTCAGACTGCTCTCAAGACGCCCCCCCCCCCCTTTTACTCCCTCGAACTCCTCTACTCCCCGTCTCCCGCTTCATCCAAGTGCTCCCAAGTTTGGCCGTCTCTCTGGGACAGAGGACTGAAAACATGACTTCAGCAGAGAGGAAGAGGTTGTGGGGTCAAAAAAGAAAAAAGAAAAGAAAAAAGAAAGGATGAGAGCATGAAAGGATGAGGGAACGCTCCTATCCTTGGATACCTCGCACCCACCCCCAACCCCCCTCCCCGACTCCATTCCTTTCCCGTTTGCAGTGAGACGGTGCATGCAGCACTCTCCCACACATCTCCACATCCCAGCGCCAGGGCCCTGTGTTTTCTTAATTCATTACTTAAAGGAAAGAAATGTAGCCCATACCAAAATAAATACGGCTCTGCTGGATCAGACCATGTGCGATAGCTCCTCTGGAAAGGCTGTTGTTTTAACCGGAGGAGGATGGAACATTCTGGCTCTGCGGAGCGTCTGTCACTCTGCTCTCTGTCTTCGTCACACAGCACAGAGCAGCAGCGCGCAGCCTTATCGCATGATTTAGACCTAAATACATTGTTTTAAAGTGGGGCTGGCTGCAGCCGCGGCACTCAGGGGTGAAACCAGATTCACTCAGTGCCACTGTGAGGTTAATGACCCCAGACTGAGCTTTTGCTTTGTATATTTATGTGTTATATATTTAGTGGCATGGCTCTAGGGATGGCACAGTCAGCTTGGTGATCGGTCAGCTGGTCGGTCAATCCAATTCCATCCGGACTAGTTTCTCTTAAAAACTATTGGATAGATTGCCAAGACATTATATTCGGGGATTCATGGTCTCCTGAGGATGAGGCCTAATGACTTTTTCGATCTCCTGACCCAACATCTAGTGCCACCATGAGGTAGATATTTGTGGTTTGTGTGAGCAATTTGATGCAGATCCAAATAACAATTTGGATCTAGTGAATTTAAATGTGGTTTCATAAGGGTACTGTTGGACCTTGGAGAGCCATCCCAGTATTTTATATAATTTGGAGGAGATTTGGGAAATTTGTATATTCAGGGGTAGTCGTCCCTGGCACCTAAAAAGTTAGTCCTTCTTTATGTCTTCATGAATATGACACAAACTTGAACTCACTCCTAAATGATCTTCAAAATCTTAACTCTCACTTTACTTAAAATTGGCTAAAATGCATTAAGATCAGATCAGAGCTTGATAAATTATTTTCTGCTATTAACAATTTCTTGCTGTTTGTTCGGGTGAAGCCCAAAGCACTTGTCATGAGGAGGCCGTAGGTGTCTCCACACAGCGTTCACTTCGGGTGAGGTCTGTTACACGGCCAATTGAATGCTCTGTCAAGCAGAACCTTCCTGTGACCCTTACACACACACACACACACACACACACACACATGCATGCACGCACGCACAAACATTTTCTGCTCTGGCAAAGTCGAGCACAATCCTTTGCTAGAACATCAATAGTTTGTTTATAATTAGCCCTGGCACCTCTTGACTACTTAGAGAGAGTGATTGTTTTTGAAAATGGCCCCTGGGGTCCTGTTGACTGATTGGCCTGAGGTGGTTAAGGAGTGGGGGGGGCGGGGTGTTGAGGGTCTGCAGTTGCAGTGCGGGGTCTGTTGCTGGCCCACAGTTGTAAGCTGCATTCCTCCCAAGCTGCTCTGGACCCTGGTCTGACAGCCACTCTGATAATATCCCAGTCAGATAGAGTCGCAGGGCCGGCGTGTCTGAGCCCTGTTCTGAATCACTCAATTAGAGCAGCAGCAGCAGCAGGAGGAGGAGGAGGAGGAAGAGGAGGAGGAGGAGGAGGAGGAAGATCTGAAATCTCTTTGTTCTCATACTAGCAACACAGAGTCGTACACAAACAGCGTGAGCTCAATTAATAGCGGCAGTGTTTATGTAGAGAGATGCAAGGTGTAAATAGAGTTTGTGTGGTCTTGTGTCGGACTCTGAGTTGGTGGGAAGAGATGTATGTGTGTGTGTGTGTGTGTGTTTGTGTGTGCGTGTGTTTGTGCTGAGTCTCCTGCTGTTTATAGAGAGTAACATCACCTCCTCACTTCACTGCACATTGGTGCCAACACCTACAGTGAACTATCTCCCAAATATGAAATTAAAAAATACCAGAACCTGCATCTGCGTGACGGGAATAGATTGAAAAGATGCTTTTTACAGTGGAACCTTATTCGTTAAAATGATTTTATAATGATGTAAAACCTTCCATCCAAACATTGTAATAATATTTTGTCAGAAAATGAACCCATAACAATATTTACCTAGAAATTATTCACTAAATAAATACAGTAGCGTAGTAGTATGTTTTTCAGTAATTCACTTTTTTACTTTCCCTCTTTTTCCAATTTTGTCATTTCTATTTTTCATGGCAAAATTGCGCTGTGTCTTGAAAAACAGTGACATCACTCCAGTTAAGTTCAAATGTTTAAACTAAGTTCAAAAGTTCACTTCCAAAGGGTTTAACCAGATGAACTTTAACCGTTAGATAATCTGCCCGATATTTCAGGTTAAACTGAATTAAACTGAAAATTAAGTTGGATGACCTGAGCTTTGTGCTTTTAACTTGATTTGGAAACTAAACTCTTAATACTACCTGAATGAATACAAACAAATATAGTAGGAATCATGTTTACCCGTCTTTAATTTCTCCAAGAGGTATTTATGTGTATTTCTTTGTCATTGTCTCATCGTGTGCTTGTGTTTTATTCCTCAGCAGCTTTATTTCCTACATTCTTTCGTCTGTTATCTTTAGTTGCAGAAGCACAGAACTCTCATGGCCACTGTAAAAAAGTCCCAAGTTGTATTAAGTTGTAATTTTTATTTACATGTAGATTTTAACTGAGGCATGGAAGTTTAAAAGAAAGATTTTATAAAGAACAGTTTGAAGAGAAACCAAAGAGTTAAGAATAAACAAAAAAACTAGAATGGCACTAGAACCCTTACCTCTCCCAAGGCCTTAAACTAAGTCAAGTCAAGCTGCACCAAATTTCACACACTCAGTATAGATATCAGTTCCCTGTGTGTGCCAGATTTTTTTCAGTGACGTCCACGTATTATCAAAATTTGATAGGAAAAAAAAAACACCCTATCTCTATCTAAAAACCCCCTCGATGGAGGTAAAAAAAGTGCAGGAGAGCTACGGGAGCAAAAGGCTGTTACATGTCTGTTGCATTAGTCTGTGCATTGTTGTATTGTTGACATCACAGGCAACTCAAATGGACTTAAATGCAGTTTACAGGCTTTCCCGTACAATGTGTATAAGTGACTATAAGTGGAGACTTTCTTTTTTTCTTGCACGCTAGACAAACATGTTCCAGGAACAGCGTCTCCGACTCGCAGCCAAACCTGTGATGAATATGTTTTGTCCACTTCATCGGATAATGAGACGCGGCAGTTTGCGCTGGGTCATTTGTCATCGGGCACATTGGGACTATTTGGTTTTAAAGGCCAACGGTTGAATTTCAGCTGGGGCGAAAGAGGTTGCACGGCATAAGTGAAAACTCCAACCATCTCTTTTCTTCACGGCTGCTCCGGTCGCCTGTGACCGACCCCTCACCTCCCGCCGACCCCGTTACCTGCAGACACCCTGTGTGACGGCCCTTTGATCTGCTGTTGACTCTCCTGTACAGTAGGGGTTAATCACACACCTTGAGAGAGCAGCCAGGAATTCCATACAATGGCTCCGCTGGCCTGTGTTGTCTGAGGGCTGGAGGAGGGATTAGGGATTAAAAGGCAGCGAGTGTGCGAGGTAAACAGCAGAGAACAATATTTTACCTGCTCCACGTTTAGTCAGCGGATGTCGTTGTCAGTCGACTCTCTTTCTACTTGATATTGAGTTGTGACTGAAAGGCCGCAGCCTGCCAGCACCGGGTGTTATCACTTTGTTCTCTCCCTGGTTTCACTTTTGACCTGGAATCTCCTCCAGTTACATATAAAGTGGAGGAAAAATGGAGGCTCTGCAGAGAAGGAATTAAGAATACACACGACCTATAGCCTGTTACAGAATGTTCTTCATCACTGTTGGCATCGTAACAGCTGCAGGAGTTAGAGTAGAAAACCATAATTACAAATATCAATATATGAGGCACTGGAGTTTTTTTAATACAAGTGTAGTATTTGTATCTTTTGCAGGTGAGGCCTGGCGGCTCAGATAAGGTAGTTTTCACCAGGGGGTGTTGATCGAACATGAAGGAGGCAGAGCTTCCTTCAGTTTATTGGAGGATGGCGGTGTTTTATTTCTCTTAAATCACACACACAGGTGATACAGTAACTGGTTGTTAAACTGGTAAAGTTAGACATCTACTGTCTCTACTAACTGTCTCTCAATAGTCTCATTCCTTCAACTTCCAGGTTTCCTTCACCTACTAGTTTCTTCAGGAAAACAGTTCTTTCTTTCTTTCTTTCTTTCTTTCTTTCTTTCTTTCTTTCTTTCTTTCTTTCTTTCTTTCTTTCTTTGTTTTATTGTTTGTTTGTTTCTCTCTGTCTTGTCTGTGTCTTTGTCTGATGATTTTAAATGAACAATTACAATTATTTTGCTTCTATAAATTAAGGTTATTCTAAGAGTCCGAATGAACAGTATCAGAAATAAGTTTGTTATTCCAGAGAATACAAACATTTTATAAAATATATTTTGTGAAAATATGTGCATTTTTCATATTATACAATTATTTGGTGGAATTTTTTTTAAAGGAAAATTATCTCATTAATTATTAATGAGATTTAAAAAAAAACTATTCTGCTCGATTTTTCTCAATCAGCAAAAAGGTCGAGGCTCTTACTTTCATGGAAGCAAACATGTCCCGTTTGGGGATACTTGTGTCTTACCTCTGTTGACACCGTGCTTGTAACCACACAGCCCTGTTAGAGGGTTGCTTATCGGGGTCAGGCTGATATGCAGCAACAACCGTAGCTTCCTGTTTATCTCGTTAATTCAAAAATCTTCCCTAAAAAGAAAAAAATCGGCTCTGTTTAACTGAATTTACAAGATTATTAAGTCCTTAATTCAGAAAAACAGAGCAGATTTATTTTTTCTCAAGTGAATGCAATATGCTTCCATAGGTCAGGTTTGTTCTGCAGCCACCCAGTTGTACTGCCTTACAGTTTTGTATGTTTTTAAGGTCGTCGGCCTTTAATGGGATTCTTTTATCCATATGAAATGAAATCGTGTTTCAGTGCAACAAAGCAAAGCTCAACCTTAACCACAGTAAATATCTCCCACACTAATGTTCCTCTCTCAGTCTCAGCAGAGCTTTGGGGGGAAAATAACTTCAACATCATTGATCTTCTAATCTGGGAAGTGACCCAACATTTCTGTAATATTCATTCAATCTCTTTGTTTTGCTGCAAAGACTCGGTTCTGCTGAAAGACAAACTTTTGCAGAGGAGAAAACATATTCCCCGGACCAATGAGCGCCGTGCGTTAGTGGTAACGAGACACCCCCCCAAAGAACATGGTCATTCACATGCTAATTGAAACTGAAGCGCGTGAGTTATGGCATAGCATATTCTCATAAAAAGCACCATTCATTTTTGTGACAGCAGAAAACAAACCCAACGAACAGTAGACGTCTCACGGGAAGATATCTGCAACACACAGTGGATGCACGGGGAATGTAGAACCTCACAGAATGGCGGATGAAAGAAGGTTCACAGTGCTCTCCTTGATACAAAATAAAAAAGTAAGGCATACAAGCGAGTGAAAACAAGTGAAGGCCGTTGATCTTCTCAGGGAGACTCTTACGCCCAGGTTGTTGACTAGCACAATGTTAATTTGTCACGTGATGCCATTTAGCTAAATGGTGAAGACCTCTGTGCCCAAACACTTGAGAGACCGAAGACTGAAGGCGCTACCTCTACCCAGACACCCCCCCCCCGAGACCCCTACCCCTTAACATTGTGGATTGGACCAGAAGGAACTTTGCCACATCACAAGCTCTCTCAAAAGCGATGGAAATGATTGGTGCTCAGTTCCTCAGTGAAGTGTGCCTACAACCTTGGCAGGATACAGGATCAATAACAAAAATAAGAAGTATAGTGATGATAAAGCTTTGCTCAGGTGCTCGACACTGGCAGTGAACATTATAATTTTAGGGAGAATCATGTTAAGACAATATTTTCCCTTTCACAGCTTCTTTCATGTGTTGCAATGCAGCAGGAGGAAGCGATTTATCAATAAATGCAGCTTTTCAGTGAGTTAAAACCATTTTTTTTTTTGCACACGGATAAAATGTTGCTGTATAATTCGGGAATTTCCCTTTTACACTCATGTGTATGAATTGTATGTATGGTGCCATTTCCTGCCTTGCGAATCCCTTTGGAGATTTCTAAGGCTGCGTGGGATAAGACTACACATTACTTCTGTCTTTTGAGATGTTGACTGTCTCCGATTACATGATCACAGAGGTATAAATTCTTGACACTCTTGACCAATAGCAGCTCTCTGTCCATCACGACTTGTGTGACTTATTAAAGTTACTGCACGGGAGGGAGGGAGGGGCCGGGAACAGCTTTCCCTGTTCCACCTCACAGCAACAACAATGAATCTTTACAAATGTAAACACGGGTTTATGAATCAATCGTTGGTGAACTTTACACCCTGGCTTGTTGGATGTTACCAGTTGGTGGGAGGCAGTTCAGTTGGAATCATTAAAACATGCAGCCAGACATTCGGAAAAGTGGGAGGCTGTTTCTTCAAGTCACTGTAAAATCTTCAAGCCCTGCTGAGAAATTAGGTCACGATTTAGATTAGAGCTCACAAAGCAGGAAGGGACTTTAGACCAGTTGTTCTGTTCTAATTTAATTCTTTTTACTTTCTGGAAATCACACTTTTTTAAAAATACAGTTGTTTGTAAGTAAGTGAGGTGAATATTTTTATTTTCTTTTGTCTGTTATCTCTGCTAGAAACAAACCACAGGAAGTCAAGGACCATGTTTTCTGGACTTGAAGTAACATTTAGGGAAACACAGTTATTCCCTTTCTGTCCCGGAGTTACATGAGGAGATTAATGCCACTTTCACTATCTGTTCATTCCGTAGACATAGACTGTCACTGTACCAAAATGAAGCCACAATAAATCAGATACGTGTGCTGCTATCTTGCGCTGGTGATGTCATTAGGAGTCACAATCTGCCAGAATAGTGATGGAGCCACATTATCGACGTCCTGTCTATACACTCACTCCACCAATCAAGAGTCAGTCTCGGCTGTCAATCATGTTGTTTCACCTCGTTTTTATAGCAGCAAATAATTAACGAAACTTACTTAAAGTCACTATGATAAACATTACAAAAAATAACAGTAACCATCTCCGGGAAAAACATATTTAACGTGTACCCAAGTCCCATCTGCTAACATGGATGGAGGCAGAGTTTATGACCGATACTCCCGCCAGCCACCAGGGGGTGATCAAAATGTTTTGGCTTCACTTTTGGGAGCTGACATGTCGTCCATCTTTGTAATACAGTGCATGCTCCATTCAATATGAGGCTAAGGTGAGGAGAGCTTTGCTTGAAAACTAGAAACGCGGTAACAGTCTTACATCTGCACTTCAAAGCCTCTTTCAGTAACATATTATATCCCATAATGCTATGTGGGTTTATGAAGATTCAGATCTTATGTTAAGTTAAGCCAACTAGCTTCTGGCCCCTTCATTTGACTGATATATCGACAGTGGCATCAATCGTCTCATCTCACTGACAAGAAAGTGAATACATCCCATTACCTTTGAAATTGGTGTTTCAATCAATCGCTCACCTTAAACCAGCAACAGCTTAATATTTTCCAGATAAATTATGGGTGAAGACAGACGATGCTCTTCACCAGCCGCACCATGTGTTTATTTCAAGCAACAAGAAGAGGAGTAAGTGTAGCAAGATACATGAGGCCTCTGGTTTCAAAGGGGTTTTCTGATGCGATTTCCTAGAAGAGGTGTCAGTAGGAGTCAGATGTTGCCTGTGAACGGGCCGGGTTGCTCTTTGCACAACGTCTCCATCCCTCCCTCCCACTGGAATCTGATGACAAACTAGGTTTAACCTTCCAGCTATGAGGAGCTGGGTTCAGCTTCTTATTGCTCTGTGCGGAGGAGTCGCTTGTCTGTTGAGAGATGGATGCCGGTGGTAGGATATGATTCAGGACAGAAAGAGGTATGCGTTGCTCCTTCCAACGCGCTGTGGTTGGAGCACCTTTAGTCATCCGAACAAATGGGGACATATAAATGACTGCAATTTTTTAAAATGTGACTAAAATTAAAATTATTAGATCCTGCACTGATTTTTGAAGTTAAACCTGCATGTTTTTCTTTTTCACTCGGCGGCAGCAGAAGAGGTTCTAAACAAAACACTAAGGCCCAATCCCATTTCCGCCCTTGGCCCTACCTCTACCCCTTGTTTTCGAGGGTTATCTTGCCCCTTGAAACGGAGTCACAAGGGGTAGTGGTTGAAATCTTCCCCTACGAATTGGGACAGCCCTTCAAGAAGCCGTTACATCATCAGTAGTCGTGACACGCCATCAGTAGTCGATGTCGAAATTACGAGATTATCATGCAAAAAAGATCGCTAGCATGCTAACACTAGTATGCTAACACTAGAGCGATCGCAATCTTTTTTTTTAGGGTTGTTGTGAAAAAAGTGATCATAATGCATTGAAATGATATTAAACTAAGATATTACAATCATTATCGGAATTATTAAATCCTTATTAATGGAGAAAATTACAAAAGGCAGTAAGACAGTTGGACAGTGAGACAGGCTTTAAGGGAGCACAACAGTGTATTTGTAAGTTTTTGTTCCTTAAAGGGGAATTCCAGTATTTTTCCATCTGGGCCCTATGTTCTTGGAATCAGAATCAGTCCAGTAGATCACTTCCGTTGGCAGCTGCAACACAAAGGCAGTGACTGTAATCTCATGGGGCAACCGCGACAACCCATGAAATGTCCTTTAAAAAAGCTTTTTTTTCACCAATATAAAGTCAAAATTGTTATTAATTGTTAACAATTGAGTCAATTTATACGTTCACATTTAAAGGCATAGGGTCCAGGTTGAAAAATACCAGAATTTCCCTACATACCATATATTCTTTACATTTATATTTTCAAACGCATGTCATGCACTTATTTAATGAATGTATTTTCCCAGACTTCCTGGCAAATTCTTAATGATACAAAATGTTTGTTAGCAGATAAGTTATTTCTAATCATGTAGAAATATCATGATCATGTGTAATTCATTAGTATTTTAAGTTTTCTTTTCCAATGTTGTACCATCAACATTGTGTGGTTGTGCAGTTTAAGCACAAAATGTATTGAGAAGTCTTCCGTGAGTTTCCTCTCAACAATAATGCAAATTGAATCTGGATTTTTTCATACCATTGAAATATGAATAGAAAGCGAATGGCTGAATTGGACATATGATGATAAAATAAATTCAAAATTCAAAACACAATGCAGACTGCAACAAGCTGTGTTCTGAGGTAATTTGGTTTAAATAGGCTAAAAGATACAAAACCTGTTATGGACCTTTAAAATGCTCTATACATGATCTTTGTTTACACAGATCTGGCCACTGGTTTGTTGGAGAGACCTAAATGACGCTGTCCAGTGCAAACTGGTTTAAATATAGTCTGAGCCGCAGATAAAAAAACAGTGAAAGCTCACTTATCTGCACTTCAAAGCAGCTAAATTATCAATACTTCCCTGTGGCATTTTAAGTTGTGCCAGTTCTTTCATCTCGTGGTCCTTGAGGGCCCGGCACTTAGACGGAGTCAGGAAGTCATTGGTACTGCTTGGCATTCTGGGATGTTGGGGGACCGGCAGAGCGCTGCATGATGCACAGAAACAATCCTACTGGTTGGGGCTTATATTCAGCGAGACGCTGTGTCGGTACTTTATGATCCAGTGGTGTGTCTTTGTCAGAGGTACATTTCCTCTCAGCGTCGCTGATCCCCTGAATTAATGGATTTTGACAAGATGAAATCCTGTTGTATATTATTCCCAGCCGGGGGAAAAGCTCTGACTATTCAAAAATGTAAGCATCTTTCTCTTGTAGTCGCCGCTCGGTGCCTCCAGCTACGCTCTCACATGACAAATCATCCACATTTCCAGTCTAGGTGTTTCCTCCGAATCCAATTCACGGACAAAAGAAAGTAAAAAGTGCTGATGTAGCATGAAGGATGGTGTTTTCATAAGTGTTTCAGCATCTCTGTCACACAGCCTTCCACACACAGCTATCCATTATCTTTCCATGGGACAGGGGAAGTTATCTTGGGGACCTATTGTGTGCTTGGTGGAGTTTTGACTGTGTGTGTGTGTGTGTGTGTGTGTGTGTGTGTGTTTGTGGCACCTCCATGGCGCATACAGGAGGTGTCGAGGAGCCTGTGGCTGGAGCCTGGGATCCCAGAGGAAAGTCTTGGCTCCAGGGGGCCTGTCCTCACCTCTGGCCCCTGCTGGGCTGCTGGGGAAGCCACGCATGGAGACAGTAGGATGGGGAGGGAGGGGGGGCGGGCAGCATGGAAGCAAATGAGCAGAGGAGGTGCTGGGCCGGCTCTTGCCCTCTCACTGACAGGATCTGGTCAATGTCCTGCCGCGTAGGGTCGCGGCCCAGCTTACGCACACAAACTTATCTCCAGTGCATCTGCCGGGCCGCCTGCGCAGTCAGGCTGTCTCCACTGCGGGCCACAAGCGTTTTCCTGCTGGGGGTGAGAGGAGGATGGTGGGAGGACAGAGGGAGGAAGGGATAAGGGTGGGGGAGATGCAAGGGGGAGAGAGAGAGAGAGAGAGGAGCATGAAGCAGGGAGGGATGGGAGGGGGCTCAATGTGAAACTGCCCCTGCGGAGGCCTGCCAAGTCACTGAACTATATGGAAAACACAAGCCGCCTCCAGGGTAACGGGACCACTTTTAAATTTCTACAAACAAAAATAGCTCTGATGTCTGGCTGCGACCTCGCTGTTCTCCTGCCCTCATCGCTCTCTGCGTGTCTGTCACGTTCAAATTCCCACACGAAGACTAAGCTCATGTTCAAACCTAAACAAACGTCGAGAACAACTTCATTTACTATTGGTCAGAGAGAGAGAAAAAAAAAAAAGAACACAGAAATTTAATAATTGTGTGGAGCCGAGTGTATTTATCATTCCT
Source organism: Hippoglossus stenolepis (assembly GCF_022539355.2). Taxonomy (NCBI): domain Eukaryota; kingdom Metazoa; phylum Chordata; class Actinopteri; order Pleuronectiformes; family Pleuronectidae; genus Hippoglossus; species Hippoglossus stenolepis. The sequence goes on from NC_061493.1 coordinate 17,119,830, forward strand.
TCTCTTCTCTCGGATGGAGATGACCTCGTGGTGACCAATTGTGTGCAGCTCAGCCGAAGTCCCTTTGGTGAGCCATTTCATCATTTACACAGCACCAGTTCCAATTCTCATGACCTAATGCGTTGTAGAATGCCTGAAATCTGCCGCTTGTGTTTTCTCTTCTCTCCCTCAACCCCTTTTTTCATCAACAGCAGCGAGGATCCATAACAGGAAGAAGCAGTTTTAAGTTCTCAGCTGTTAAGACGACGTGGCGAGCTCGCTTTTAAATACAGAACTTAAATTTGTGGATAAAGAGGGCATCATGTGCATGTTTTACCATTTTAGCCTTTCTTCTTGATAGATGACAGAATAGAAAGAGACAGGAAACAAGAGACAGGAGATTCCTCAGCAGAAATCAAACATTGCATGAACATTATATAGTTTGCATATAAACCCATGTAGGTCACCAGAACAAAGTTGGGGTAAGAATAGATGATTAGTCTGTAAACGGGTCACCAGATAAAACCAGAGGTAGAATGAAAGTTAGTCATTATCTGTAATAATCCCTCTCAGTTCACAACTACGACGAGTACACAAGGTCAAAGTTGAAACAGGAAGTTGATCTGTAAAATGTGATGGATATTTTACGACAATGTGGAAAACCACTTTAGCATTGGTCTTTGTTTCCTCTTGCAAATACGTGTCCAACAACACAAAGTAATTCTGCAAAATCCCACATTACATGCAAACTTTTTGAATCTGTTTAGTTTTAAATGTGCAATGCCAACATTTTTTAAATTTTCGCTTTTTACAAGATTTCTAGAATAGGAATAGCTCACCATTTTAGGAAAGAGACGGATGTTCTTTTGGCATTGAGTTATAGATGTGAAGACTGACACCATTCCACAATCTGTTTCTAAGAATTGACGACATGACTGCTCCCCAAAAGGGAAGCCATAACATTTTGATCGCCACCTGGTGGCTGGCTGCATGTTTGTTGGTGGGACATTGAGCAAATTAAAAAGTCAAAGTCAACGTCAAATAATTTTTTCTCCAAGGTGGTTTCTGTCATTTAGGGTAGTTCTTATCACGCTGATGTATGTGCAAGTGATATTTTTTCTGATAGGTTTGGTTTTAATTACTAATTTGATGCTAACGCTACTGCACAGACTCTGGCTCCAGAGGCACAAGATGGCAGCGTTAGTATCTGGGATATTTTGGCTTCATTTCTGGATAGTGGGAATAAGTGGAGATGCTTTGTCCATCTTCTACTGAATATAAAGCTCGAGGCAGAAGATGATTGAAATGGCTAATCTGGCTTTGTTACTTGCCATGTAAGTAACACCATCCATTGATCAACACCTTAAGTGACGTGATATAACCCATAACCATGATGTTGGACTATTCACGCTAAGGTGAATGAAAAGGTGAAAGTTATTTGCTGGACTGTTATAGGATTCAACCTCCAGTCTCCTGCATGAAGGTCAGTCTGGCTATGTGCCACAGACTGTATTGAAGAAGTGCACAGAGAAGACCCAATGTGTCTGTTCGCAAGGCTAAAAAAATTACATATCATAGCTTGCTTGGATTTCGATGCGGTATTTTACCTACAGGGCTAATGTTACACATTTTGGCTGTAAAACTGAGCCTGTAGTAAAGTCCCAAAACCTGCAATAGATCCTCCAAGTCCGACATGACAGCCCACCTGACATCGACACATGCACACCTATAAACCTTATACCCACACAACTCCCCTCATCTGCTACTCATTGGGTGCGCTGTTAAAGCAGAACCTTTAACACAAAGGTAAAACCCAGCGATGGGTGTTTACAAGGCAAAGTTTAGCCATGTGACCTCCAACGCTAAAACAGTTTGACACTGAGTGAAGGAGGAAGGGAGCAGCAGGGCGAGGGCTTGATTACATGCTCTTCAACCTTTAAACGCTCTCCACGCGAAGACGCAAACATTGCAGTAAAATAGTGGAGGCGTGAGTTCGGACGCATTTCATTTCAGATGAAAACCCGCTCTGATTTTACAGAGTGTATTGTGAGGCGAATGGGAAGTAATAGAAATGAGGAAGAGCTGGAACAATTAGTTCTTCAGTTTTTAGAGTTTAGGGAACTTTTTTTTTTTTGCCTCAATATGTAGTTAGAAAAGAGGGAGAGAAATACGAAGAAGAGGAGAAGAGAGACGACCTTCTTAATGTACATTCTGTTCTGCTTTGGCTGTGATTCACAAGGTTGCCTGTCTACTGTGTGTGTGTGTGTGTGTGTGTGTGTGTGTGTGTGTGTGTGTGTGTGTGTGTGTGTGTGTGTGTGTGTGTGTGCGTGTGTGTGTGTGTGTGTGTGGCGGTGCCAGGCACAGGGTCTCTTCTGGCTCACACAGTGTTGACCCTGCCCTGTACTCTCCTCCTACTATGGGCGAGGCTTGGTGGTGCAGCACGTAGCAACACTGTGCTAATACTGATATGTGTCTACACAGAGAGGCGTGTACACCCGTAAGCCAGCAGACAGACACACACACACACACACACACACACACACACACACACACACACACACCACACAAACATACACACCTACACACACTCAGGGAATAAATACTGGGATAATAAACTGCAAAGTTCAGAATTTTGCACAAATGAATTCTGGTTACAAATGTTTTTAGCGAGCAGCAACAGTCTTTCATCATGCTCACAGTTATCTATGAACTTGACAATGGGAGCCTGCTGCCAATCAAAACAGTGTAGTAGGTTATTAATAATGAGGTGTAAAAAGATAGCACAGGTCACATTTGTTTTTATTTTACAGTTAGTATGGATTGACTGCTTTATAAGAAAAGAAGAATTCAAATAAAATCCTTTTCTCAGTCCTCCACGAACATCACCCAACACTCTCCACCCCTGATTTTATAAGTGGAGCAAATATTCCCATGTGAAATGAGCTGCAAAATATGTGCAAAGTGCATTCCTGCAAACGTGTGTTGCCCTGATTTTTTAACGTTTTTTAAAGCTCGTTTGAAACCTCCACTTGGTCCCGGTCGCAGAGCAGCGCCTGATCGTATCTCGCTACCAGTCCACTTTGTCTCTCACCCACTCAATTCCAAATGAATATAAATGAGTGTTTTCATTGCGAGACAGAATGAAAACAGCAAAGTATGTTACCGAAAACACTGACTAATACTCTCAGAAGGAGCAGAGCAGTCGACAAGGAAAACAAAAGTAGGAAATTCGTGCACCAAAAAAAATGTGTTAAATTGTTTTTCGTGTCTGCGTTTAACTGCAGACTAGCTGGTGGAGAAGGGAAAGATGAGGAAGAAATATGAGACATTAATGTTCATGCTGCATTAGATGTTAATTATCCAAAGCATCTTACAGCAGTGAAACAGTCCCACATTCCTGCACTGAAAACATTACAAAGTGACTAATAGGAGGGGGAGCAAAGGTCAAAGCAACAGGAACAAGTCACTGGATGTGACACAAATTTGTGAAAAAGGAAGAAAAGCGGCTGAAATTTTCATGTACAAGTTTCACTTAAGTTCCCAGCTTAATAAATATGAAAAAATAACTGACCTAATGTGATGCCGTCATTACTGTGGAATCCTGAGGGATGCCAGGAACATGTCAGAAATATAAAGGAGGTTTTGAATCACTTTAACCCTGCCTGCCTCACAGTCGCACAGAAACTATGTGCTAATGTGTTCGTATCTAACACAAAATCACATAAATGGATTCTTTATGAATCAGTGGTGGACAATCGTGATGTGAGTGTCAGCGATTGTGTTTTCACTAAACTGTGCGATTTAACACAGACATCTCAGACCTGGAGATGTCTTCTTCTTCTTCTTCTTCTTCTTCTTCTTCTTCTTCTTCTTCTTCTTCTTCTTCTTCTTCTTCTTCTTCTTCTTCTTCTTCTTCTTCTTCTTCTTCTGGGTCTGACTACGCTGTGAAGGTCATCTCAGTGTAAATCTGTTAGTGCGGGACCTGGGCTGACCCCCAGATTTAGCCTTTGTTTAGCAGACGCCTTGGCCCCCTTTAATCTTGTGAGGAGATAAATCCTCTGGTGGACCTGGCCTGCATCAGTTGAAAGTGCTGCCCGGCCCATCTCCATATATCAACGTAATACGGCATGTTTGATGTTGGGGGGCTGCGGCACACGGGTGGGCTCCTTCTCCGCGACCTGCGACGGAGTCATCAATCCCGGGTCACAACCGCAGACCCCCATCACCTCTCCACGCCTCCTGTCCCCTCCCTCCTCCTCCTCCTCCTCCTCATCCTCCTCCTCCTCTGGCAGTGTACTCCACCACAACCAGCCCTGCCCTCTTGACCACGGAGCACTAACACTCAGCCAGGATAAGCATGTCTGTCTGTGTCAGGCACAAACAGGCAAGAGGCGGTAGCGAGGTTTTTGACACACAAACACAGATTCTTCACTCAGTGCAGCTCTAAAGGAATTGTGCAGCATTATTGGGTGAATAAAAAAGTCTCCACGCCAGACCTCTAAGAAATGTTCACCCCTGTAAAACCCCACCGTGTCATTTTTTACACTTTTTGTGGAGATTAAACAAACGAGATACGGCGTCTTAATTAGCGTGCTGGTTAATTTTGTTATCTTTGGGCCAGTCTAGCTTTCCGCCCCTGTTTCCTGTCTTTGTGCCATGCTAAGCTAACATGCTGCTGGCTCCAGCTACATATTTAATGGACAGACAGGAGAGTGGTATCTCTGAGCAAGAAAGCCATGGTGTGATGTAACAAAGTATATTTACTTTGCTACTGGAGAACGTTTATCATGTATCTGCCGGCTGTATCTGTGCAAAGAAAACTGAGACTCATGTCACATTGATATAGTTTGAAGGCTCCTCAACTTGAACCACTCATACTTCGAATAAAAGAAAAAATCATATACCATAAACAAACAAGGGTTAAAGCAAGAAAAGATTTGTGAGCTGAAGAATTGGAGGAAATATGTACAATGTATTGAATGAAGTATTCTTAATTTATATAAGGCCAAAGGTGGGGAATGTGTTGTTGCTCTGCTTCATCACCAACTTCTTGTCACTGACACATGCGCTTTTATGTATATATAATTTAGATTTAGTAGAAAGTACAGATATTTGTGTGAAATTTCGTGAGTGAAAGAAACACAAAAACTTAATACTCAATTAAAGATGACTGAAAGATCTACTTCAGTTAACAAAGTATTTGTACTTTGTTTCTTCCCTTCTAAAGTATTTGAGAAAGCAGGTGTATTTGCTTGTAAATGCAGTGCAGATAAATTCCTCCTGATGTTCCTCAGAGATTGGACCGTTGACTCATCATCTCTCTGATCAAGTGAAAACACTCTGCTCTTTCTCCATCTCTGAGTCACTAACGTTATTTCCCATGATCCTCACTGTTGTGAAAGTGAGTTGGGGGCTCACCACCGAGTACATCAGCGGGCTATCTAAATGTCATGTGAAAGCCTGCGCTTAAACCGAGGTGAACTTCAGGGAGCTCTTTAGATTCCTCTGATAAGACCCACGGTCCCATTAAGACGAGCCGTCCCCGCGTGGAGAGCTGAGCCGCCGGCCTCACACACTCCTCCTTATCTTAATCCTTCATCAACACACACCTAATCTGACCACAGCTGCTAATGTTGATAGATTTGATTCTGCACCAGGGAAACAGGGGAGAATTCAGTGTCAAAAATCATATGATAACATTTCCATCTCATTATCCTCGAGGTAGATAAGAGTAAGTCTGAAGTCTCTGCTAGATCATCGTCCACTGTACAATGTGTTTGTGTGTGTGTGTGTGTGTGGGGTGGGGGAGCAGGTGCAGAGGCATTTTATAGGTGATGCTGTGTGTGTGTGTGTGTGTGTGTGTGTGTGTGTGTGACGTCTGCATGGTAAAGAGTGTCTCAGCAGCACCAACTAAAGCAGGCAGCGACATTAACACCCCTGAAATAGCTTGCAAGGCATTTTAATTGCCTCACCCTGCAATGTCTCAAAATGCTATTGGTAAAAGAAAAAGGGAAAAAAAACAAAAGGGTGAAACTTTTCCCAGGCGTTAGGATTATCCAAAACATTACTGTCCGTCACTGATGGGGGAGTTTTTCTTAGTAAGTGCTAAATTCCAGGACTCAAAGAGAATAATAAATACCTGGATGGCTACGTTTTATTTCCCTATTGTTGGATCTGATCTTTGCCCTCTTCCTTCCTTGTTCTCTCCTCTCACCTTAATCCCATTTTTCAAACTTCTCCTTTCATTACAAGTGAGACCACAGCTACAATGCTGCATCCATTAGCCGATTACAATAAAGTTGTGGCCGCTCTGGGATAATTTATGATGTTTGTCTTTAATCATTGTGAGCGTAGTAGCAGAGTCATGTGCACGGAGCCTCACAATGAGGTGCTGAAGTACTTCATGAGTAGGAAACTTAACACAAACACAGGAAGCTCAGTGTTTCTCACCAAGGCCAGGAGTCTTTGCTGCGGCGCGGCGGGGGCTGATGGGACGCTCAGATTAACTGGGGCCAGAGAACCTGCAGTTCCTACACTTTATTGTTACCCAGGCAGAAAGGCATCAGAGCAGAGATCTGCGTCACCCAACACTAAATGTTACATGTAGATATATTGTATAATTCTGGTTTTGAATGTTCCCTCTACAATAAAGACACAACTGAAAGAATAGCATTTTGTTCAGGCCTATTTTGGGAGCAAAAGTAAATTCAAATCAATATGCTACTACTATATAAAAGTCTGCAGATGAAAATTAATGGGGTGTCTATATCAGTAACCTTAGAGGATGAGTGATTAAAAACGTGGAAGAGTCAATATCATCAATCATTCTGTCTGGATCAGTGTTAATAGTGTTACAGATATAATGCACGATAGGGGTTTCAAGGCTTTTATACACTTAGCCGTGATATTATGATGTACATCCGCCCTGGGGCTTAATAAACACCAGGTCCTATGTGCTCTTTGTGAAACACAGACCCTCAGCATAGTGCAGATTCAAGGTCCAACAGGGAACTCTAGTGGTAAGTTAATGTTATGTCGTTGGCAGTTTCTGCAAAGCAAAGTCATGTGCCTATTTTCTTTCTATGCATAAAGATAATTAAATTTTGACAACTTTAACATATTCTATACTTTCCACTTTTTAAAACTTCGCTCTGGACTAATGATTTTGTGGCCAGGTGGATGAGATATTCCTTTTTATCATTTATATATGATAGTTCTGATACAGTTTTATATTGTAAAGAAAATTCTATCAAAAGTAACTTTTTAGTTACTTTTGTAGTTTTAGTTACTTTTGTACCTTTAGTTACTTTTGTAGTTTTAGTTACGTTATGTTACGTAACGTAACTTTACGCAACTTTACGTTACGTTATGTTACTTTATGTTACTTTACGTTACGTTATGTTACTTTACGTTACGTTACGTTACGTTACATTACGTTACGTTACTTTACTTTACGTGACGTGACTTTACGTGACGTCTGTCAATTTTTTTTTGGACGGACCTGCACTAATATTAATATATGGAGCGTCCGTCTGTCCGTCCAAAAAAAACCAGACAGACGGACGGATTTTCGTCCGTCTGTCTGTCCGTATATATAATAAACAAATACGGACAGACAGACGGACGCTCCATATATTAATATTAGTGCAGGGTCATAGCGCCACCTACTGATCAGTGTGATAATTAAGTTGTTGTAACATTGTCCAATTGACACAAAATTGCTCACGCTACATCAGAGCCCCTACTTGAACAGATCTATTAGTCTGGCAACAGGAAGTAAGCTTTGTTTTACAACTATCATTCGATTTACATAAAATTTTCACAGTGTGATGTGCAATTGATAGCGTGATCGCGTGACGGACGCAGGAAGTGAAGCGTTTGTCCTTGCCGCAGTGCGCAAAACGCATGCAACGCGGAGACATGCGCTTGGTCATTGATCGCTCTCTCCACTAACCGCAACAGGCTTCAAAATGCGTGTTTTCGGGCCCATTAGTGCTACAACGTAGCCCTAGTTACAGTTAAAACTTCAACTGAAAGTGTTTCTGAGACTCTTGCTAATCTGCTAGCTTGGACGTTAGAGACAAGAGGAGGAACACTGCATTAGCTCAGTGTAGCTGTTGAGCTGCCACACTGCCATTTTTCACCTTATTCAGATTCTGCATTGATTATTGATTAGTTCTCTGTTCTCTGGCCGAAGGTGTGAAAACCATGCACTGGAACAGGCCTGTGCCGAACATGGCTGCAAACTAATGTGTTCCTTTGGTAGTAACAATATCCACATTATTTTGCTTAAAATCAGGAGTGTCATCGCAATTTTTAATACATCAGTGGTTTTGAGGGAGAAGAGCATTCTTGGTTACTGACATTAAATCCTACATAGTTGAACTAAGGCAGTGGTTTGCACTGTTGCCTCATGGTCAAGAAGGTTCTGGGCTCAAATTTGATGGCCGGCCAGGGTCTTGTGTGGAGTTTGCATGCTCGCCCTGTGTCAGGGTGTGTTTTCTCCAGTACTGAGCTCCTTGGTCTCCTCCCACAGTCCAGAGACATGCAGGTTAGGTTCATATGAGACTGTGAGCATGAATGATTCATTATCTCTGCATGTCAGCACTGTGTCACGTTGGCAACCTATCAAGGGCGTTGCACCAGATCTCAACCAATGTCAGCTGGGATTGGCTCCAACCTGCAACCCAGGACAAGTGGTATAGAGGGTGGATGGATGGATGCATAGATGGATGAATGGATGGATGGATGGATAGATAGATAGATAGATAGATAGATAGATAGATAGATAGATAGATAGATAGATAGATAGATAGATAGATTCATTATCTGTAAGGTCATAGTCATTTCAGTGGTGAATCATAATGTCCGGCTGCTTCAGCATTTTCAGCTAATCATGTTCCCAGTCTTGCAGAGTTCTGCTTAGATTCTTTTTATTTCATTCTATTTCCTGGGCCCACTTTGAAACTGCCCAAGGTTTTTTCCACTGTACTTGATGGGAACTTGGAAACAACAGGATACATAGAAGGGGTCGACACAGGGTCGGCTGAGGCCCCATTTGTTCCCCTGAAGGCCTCCTAACACTTAAACCCTGGGAGTGTTTAACATCACATCATTTATTTCAGGACGTGAGAGGAAGGAGTAGGGGACACAAACACCTTTGGTTTGTCCTGTAACTTTCTGGGTCCATTTTTCCACATCACTTTTAAGGTCATTAATTGAAGGACTGGACAGCACCCCTCTCACAATACTTGGATAAGCGTGTAAAGTACTTCAAGTTAATGGAGTCTGATTCCCCCTGCCAGTTCTGCCTCTCCTGTGCTGGTCACGCCACCCAAAAACCACTAGATGGCACGCGTCATTGGGATGTGGGCCAAGAGCAGCAGACGCGATGCATGTCACGCAGACAGATGGCGCAATTGCTGCAAGAAACGCTGACTCGTGTGATCCAGATATTGATCTATTTTCTCAAGACAAACAGAGACGGGCCCCAATTCTGTTGCGCGGCCATACATCATGATGGCGCATATAACTGCGGCCCTGGGCGGATCGAGGACGCAGCTCCTCGGTCAGTGACATGTGTGATGCAGGAAGCTGCTCTGGAAGTTTTTTCACTTCATCTTGTTGAATAATGCAAACCGATGGCAGCAGAATAAAAAGTGTCGGTTGTGCAGATTGATGGTTTCACAGACGCAGGGGCTGCTTTATGTAACGTGGTCCTGCACAGTCACACATGCAGGGGGAAGCTCCAGCGGCCAGGAAAAGGTATAAAAAATAAAAAAAAACACACACGTATTCCTCACAGCCCATTGGTCCAAATTTTCCCTGTGCTGCCACAATACTGCACACACGTGACCTCCCTGTTTTCACCCAGTTTAACGCATGTACTTAAAAGACAGGCCACTGGGCCATTCAGCAACACAAGCACGATTCCCACAGCATCCATGTCATCCAGGTAAGACCGCTGCTGCTGCTGCTGCTGCGGGCACGAGGATCGCTGGAAGCGGACCATGGCGGCGGCCACGAGCAGCAACACATCCACGCTCCAGATGAAGCACCCCAGCATCGAGCATACGCGGAAACGCATCGACCCGCGGAGGAGGCAAGCGGCGCTGTCCTTTCTCAGCAACATCTCCCTGGACGGTCGACCCGTGCAGGACGATGCAGACAACCACAGCGACGAGGAGAGCTCGCTGGAGCCGAGGACTAGACACAGCCTGGTTTCCCCGGAGCGCTCTGCGTACGGGGCGGCAGCAGCAGCCGCTGGTGCCGCTGCCCCGGAGCTGGAGCCGCCGCCGCCGCCGCTGCGGCTGCTGCGGCTGCTGCTGCCGCGGCGGCGACCACAGCCGCCCAGGCGCTCGCCTTCGCAAACCAGGCTCTCCTCTCCGGCAGCCGGACCTGCTTCGGGACGGGTCCCGCAGCTGCCACGGCGGCGGACGGGGATGGCGACGCTTTCCTGCCCTCCTCCTCGGCGTTCAGCTCGCCCTTCTCCGCCGTCCCAGCCTCGGCCAGGGGGAGGCTGCAGACGTACACTCAGGGAATCCTGCCTGCCTCCTACTCCAGACAGTCCTCCCAGAACTACTGCCTGGAGGGCGGACAGATAGCCAACTCTGCCATAGAGCTCCAGAGGTCGAGGTAACTCCACTGCCTGGTGTTTGGGGAACATGTAATTACAGTGTGGCTGCTGGTAGGAGCATGTTAGAGATTCAGCTTTGGCTGCAGGACTCTGCTGTTAGACGGATGTTTTCATTGCAAACAAACAGACACGTAGTTGTGCCCCCCCCGCCCCCATCCACCCCAGGGATTTCATGAGTGTGGCACTGTGAGCATGCACATGAGCAGTGAGTCTACTTCATGTAAAGTCCTGCAAACAAGCGTCAGGGTTTCATTTGTTTGTGCTTCACACGCATTAATACAAAAATGATTCCACTGACACACCTCCTACTGTGTTTAATTATTATTCTGCTGCAGCCATAACATCACAGCAGCCTAATTATTAATTCTATTATAGTTTAGTAAACCAGTAGTTACTAGTGCATTGCACAACTAAGCAGATGCATTGCTTATTAATCACTTAATTCAGTTAGTTCAAGACTTAATTTGCACATTGCATTTGGATCTTCTACTGGGTTCAGTGCTTGTGATTGTGTTTTCCCCCACAAAAACACGGTGGCCCTGAATGAATAAATAAATGAATGAATGAACGAATGTTTGAATGAATGAACTGAACCGTTTTCTTTCAGATTTCTTCCAGGCAGCTGTTGTTTTTTTATTTTGAAAAGGTACTTATCGATTTCCAAGCGTGGCATTCTGCCTGGACACAGCAACAATACACAGCAGGAGGAGAAAGTTCAGCTGTGTGTGTGTGTGTGTGTGTGTGTGTGTGTGTGTGTGTGTACTGACTTCACGCAGATGGTTGCAGCCTCATGACTTACTGGTGTGCAGGGATACTTTGTGTGTGATCACAGGTCCAACAGCTGTGGAGCTGTAACCCAGTTCCCCAGGAGAGGAAACACAGCAGCACACCTCATCTGCTTCTCTCTGTGTTTCTTGCTCACATGTTCTCATGCTCCACTGCCAATTTTACTGCACCTCAAAAATTATTTTTAGTGGATGTCATTCCTAAAGCTGGCACGCACCTGCCACCTCCCTCTTCTCCTCTGCGTAACATAAACATCCTGTAACTCTACACCCCCCTGTTCAAATGCACATACAACAGGGACGCGCTGCCCTCTTTGTCCACTTCCCTTCGGATGTCACGAGGAGAGGTTGGAGGGTCTCGCCTCGCAGCGGGACAGCTGTCAGTAGCATTCGTCTCATGGTTCTCTCACTGTCAGAACCTGCTGTCAAATCCCCTCTCCTGTGCCGACCCATTCAGAGCCCCTCGCTCACCCCAAAATCCTCTCCTCCCTCTGGTGACTCTGCCAGACGTCTCAGGAAACTCTGCTTCGTGGTGAAACGACTCCGTAAGCATCTAGTTCCCCTTCCTGACCTCCTGGAAATTGCACTGCTGAACAAACAGCTTCCGAATGTCTTAATCTGAACTTTTTCTTTTTTTAAATAGGGAAAGAGGTGCATTGAAGACGTTGCATAACACCCAAGGATCCATTAATCATATTTAAATGACAGACTATTTACAGTAGAGGGAAGGAACAAAACAAAACACAATGCAGTACTGCGCAGTGCGTCTTTAACTGCAGCTTCAGGGATAAATAGAGATTAATTGATACACACAGGCCCATAATATAATTCCTACTACCATATTACACAAATATAAATGTTAAAGTTTTCATTGTTGTGAGCACTTCCTGTTCTTGTTGTTGTATTAAAGTTAAATTCTTCTCATTCCTGACACTGGAAACAGCAGTTGACCAGAAGCAGCTTTGAACTTTTGATCTAACACGGATGAGGAGTCTGTTACTCTGAAAAAAACTATAGCTGCAGTTTCATTAACAGCCGTGCAAAGCTGATGTGCCGAGGAAAACCTGTGTGATATAGTAGAAACCTGAAGATCAAATACTGAATGGACCTGTTGGTTGAATTGTTCCATCTACTCGTGGTTCCAAGGTCAGGGATGACAATGAATTGCATCTAAAAGTGGACACGCTTCATTTCCACCACACAATTTTAGCTTTTTCAATGATACCAATTGCAATACCTGAGTTTGGGAACCCATACTGCAGCAATACTGTTTTACGCCAAAGAGGTTATTTTTTCACCCTTGTTGGTTTATTTTTTAGAACAATTACGCAAAAAACTTCTTAACTGATTTCCATAAAACTTAGTGGAGGGATGGGGAAGAACCTATTAAATATCAACCAATAAAAATCAGAATCAAGAAGAATAAAATGTATTAAATTATAATTAACATGGTGTTCATGTCCTCATGTCAACCACATGTTGTAATCTTCGGCCTTGGTAGAGGTATGCCCCCTAGTGCCATTCTAGTTCAGATCAAAATCTAAAATACACAAGTACAAGTATTAATGGTCAGTTTTAGTACCTGACAGTTTTCAGTACTTTGTGCTATGGACACATTTCACTTCAGAACTAAAGCAGTATTGAGGTTCAGTGCTCAGCTGTTTCTACTTCGCAGTTCTGTAGTAAGAACAGTATAATGTTGTCAAACCCTGACTGTGCCGTTTGGAATGTCTTTTGTAGGTCGACCACAAAAAAATGAATTCTAATGTTGAGAAGTAAGCAACCTGTTGATAGAGCGCCGCCATATTCCACTGGCGTGGACAGACAAACGCTCTGCACAGTGCCTGGTTTGTTTTCCGAGGGCAGCTGGTGGAAACGTGTCCAGAGGTCCCTGGCTGGGAGAGGCAGGATGCCCAGGCTCTCTGAGAAGCAGCCTGGCTCCCAGCTCTGTGTTTTCTGTCCTCCACTTCCTCTCTCAGGGGCATAAGAGACACACTCTCCCCTCAGACTTTTTGGACTTCAGTCTCGCTCCCATTCAGGAAGTCGAGGAGCCTCTGATGTGCCGCCAGAACAGACTGTGAGAGGCCAGAACTGCTTTAGACCACATCCTAATCAGAGTCCAGTGCAGGAAAATGTTCAGCTTTCCTTCCCCACCTCAGCTTTCATCCATCATGATTGTTTGGAAATTTTCGGTAATGCCTATAGCAAGGCAATCCCTGAGTTTGTGCTCCCATACTGCAGCAATACTTTTTTTTTTCCTCTACCAAAGAGGTTCATGTTTGTCTGTTTATTTGTTAGCAGGATTACACAAAAACTACCAAACCGATTTCCACCAAACGTGTTGGAGGGATGGGGGCGGGGCTAGGGAATTTTGGTGCACATCGGCCTCAGCTTTCATCCATCATGAATCAGCACGCCAAGAACAGTCCCTTAAATATAACATACCTCCTACCATCTGGCTTTGTCTCCCTGAGGCCCAGAGCTATTTTCAGTTCATCCTCCACCAACACATGGACAAGAAAACTGCAGAATCATGTACATCATAGTATTTGTAGAAGATTTTCTTCAGCATGAGGCAGCAGAAACCACGGCTGGAAAACAAGCAGCATGCAACACTATTCTGCTTCTGTGGAGTTCTTGTGTGATTGGATCACGTACCCCTGGAGGAGATGCCGATTGTTGTTCGCTGAGGTCATGGTTGGCATAATCACAGGCCTGTAAGAGGAGGCTTTATTTTCCTTCACAGAGTCTCTCTATGTCTGAGCTGTCAACAAATGCACAGAAAAGCCACTGTGAGCGTCAAGCTGGACTCACACTAATGCATTGGAAGCTTTAACTGTGACGCTGCTCATTTACTTTGAGTGGGGTGACGTCGTGTGTTGCCGAATTGCATTGTGGGTCTGTTGCCACGTTGGTCTTGAAGTTGACTTTTTCATGCGGCGATGGAAGCACCAGCCAATCAAATCGCGTTAATGCAAAAGAGGAGGTAGAAGCTGAACCTGGAGTGTGTTCGTATAATTGATTTTATCTGCCGTGTACTTCTCGCATTGATAGCTAGCATGACACGTTAGCACGAAAGCCGGCAATGTTGTGTGTCCAGAGCATGACACGGATTGTCGTTGCCTAAAGTCCAGCGTTAAAGCAACGCACACGAGCAAGTCCAAAAACCAAAGGTCACCATAGTACCTCAGCAATGGTCAGCATTCGTTCACCTCAGGTGGTTACGTCTAGTTTTGTTTCTGTTTCTTTAACTTTCGTCAATTAATTTTTTTAATCTGCGGATACAACCCACTTTCCCTCCTGGTGTGTTCGAGGATCAGAGCGGCTGGAAAGCTCTGACACTGAGATTTTATAATTTAATCAGTATAATCACATTTCTCATCTGCCTGGTTTTTGTTTGTGTGAAAAAACCCCAGGACATTTCATTTATTTCCGTTCTGCGACTCTCTGGTAAAACGGAAGCGTGCGTCCTGTGGTAAGCTGCCAACACGTGTATGTGTGAGGCGGTTTAATCTCCACATCTAAATAGTCCACCTGAGTTTTAAAGCTTTATTACATGGCCCCATTGGGCAGGATTATAAATGTCTTTTTTTGAAACATTTCAAATTCACAGAGGATGGTATGATGGTTGCAGTAGAAGTAGCTTAATGCTGTATTAGTGTCACGTATGTAAAACGCATTAAAATTGACTTAATGCAGTATTTGTATCAAAGACACAGAGAGATTATTGTTGCTTCTTTGCCACTGATTCATACTGAGGCTTCTTTTGAAGCTTCTGACGGAGCCAAACTTGTAGAAACTGGTTGTTCTCACTCTAGTTGGTATCAGTCGCCTGTTTTGTGAATGAGTGGCCGGGGCCTGAGTTATTGTTTCCATGGTTTGTACCAGGCTCGGAAAACATCTTTTGCATGAAAAACACATCCTGCTGCTGCTGCTGTTCAGCTGGATTCACCGATCAAAGTTCTCTCAAGCTCCGTTCACATGCGTCCTCACGAAGTGGAAACATGCCCTTCGGCCAAGTGGTGAATGATTTTTTTAAAGGAATGTAACGATTCACTGAGAGTCCGACTGGAAAAAGGACAGAATGGAGACGGCTGGACAGGTGGTAACAATATTTTAGTTCTCGGGACAAAGTGATGATCCAGTAAAACACTGTTTACAGAGTAACCGGATAGGTTTGGATTTTACTCAATTCAGTTCTCATTCTGTTTGTGTGTATTCATTTACACATATGAGATTGAAATGAAGCAGCTTCCAAAGTTACAGGCTTTTTAGTTTGAAATTCAACCTTTGTGTTCCTCTGCTGCAGCTCTGCAAGAAAAACACCGGGGAATTACAATCCTCACATTATATCAACAACTGCTATCAACCAACATCATAATAGTGACGCATCTGACAACTGCAGGAAACCAAAATGAAGTGGTTCAACCATCAGAGCAAATTAGAAGCCTTGTTTTCTTCGATGTCGTGCAGTCACCCTAAACCAGCCGATCCATCTCTCGGGTTTGTCACTGGAGGAGGATGATGTAAGACTGACAATAATGATCCCGCTCCTGTGACCTTCAGGCAGAGGTCAGGCCCCTTAATTATCAGCCTTTGAGCTCACGGCAGCACAGACAGTGCTGACGCCAGCTGCACGCTATTGTCTGAATTTGACCATTCGTGCCCTTTAGCGGAGCTTGATGTTCTTCCCTCCAGTTTATGATCACCCGGGTCCTAATATACAGCATGGAGGGTCAGCCGGAATAATGGCCCTCGGCTTCTCGTCTGCTTCAGCAGTCTGACTCCTCATGTAAACACTTATCTCACCCCATCTCTTCCAGTATACAGAGTTCACTCAGCTCGTGTTGGTTTAAACCCCGGGAGATCCTCAAGGACGGAGTCATCTTTTGTTAATCTGTCCTCATGCTCTGTCACTTATTAACCAGCCGCGCTCCGCTGTCTCTCCCTTTGGCCCGAGATGCTCAGTGGAGACGGGTGGGGGTCGGGTTTAAGTGTCATCTGCTTGTCTTTATGCTGCAGCCTCTACGGCATTACAACACATTTTGATTTGTGAAAATAATTAAATGGTGCAACATGATTCAGGGCGGTGTGAACAGTCGCTTGTTTTTGCTCTGACTTGGCGTAGCAGAGCCGTAAGACAGCTGCTGTTGAGCACTTGGTGACAGATAGAGCCTTTTGTGTGTCGTGTTTTTCTTATTTCACAACTAATATTTTAACTTCCACTACTTTTATTGTGTCCACTTTGCAAGGCAGACTAATGAGGTGGATTATGCTGTTATTGTGGTGCTAAATATGGAATTACCACCTAATTTTGGAACAGCTCAGGCTTACTTCACACACACACACTTTCTATCACACGCGGGTTTGTTGCTGACACTGGCAGCCAATCATATCAAAGCGGTCCAGCAGAATTAGCCTGTTGAGTGTTAAGTGTGAAATAAAGGCCATCTGTGACTAAATGTGTTACACAAAGTGCTTATGGAGCCAGCTCGTTATCCTGTAAGCAGCTCAGATCCAGGGGAATTCTCTGTGATCTACACTGGACCGAGGAGCGATCGTTGACCACACCGGCGCACGGTGGTGTCTATCGATGGACATCATAACTTGACTTTTTTTTTGTAAATCAACCACAGAGCTTAGAGAAACAGGTGATGATTTACCTCCATTGTTTGACCTTCCTAGTCACCACACTTTGTTCCAGGCCTGGTATCAAAGATCATTGCTTTTTGAGCAATGACAGAAATAGTTGATCAAGCAGCAAAAAAATGAAATATTTTCCTTTCTCAGATGTTTACTTCACTGCAAAGAACACTTTGATATATTTTGGTTAAACATGTTTTTAAACCAAGGTATCAACAAGTCACTTATAAGTAGCATGAGGTAGCGAACAGTTTGGCACATTTTATTCAATTTGAAAAACTCATCAAACATTCACCTAACCCTAAACCGATTTATTTTTTAAATGTCATATGGAAACTCAGGTGTCATATTGAACAAACATTTCCAAACAAAACTTAAAGGGATAGTTCACTGAAAAATGAAAATTCACTCATTATCTACTCACCACTATGATGATGGAGGGGTGGGTGAAGTGTTTGAGTCCACAAACCTCTTTCAGGGGTAAACAGTGTTTAGCCAAGGCACCCCCCCATCCCCCATCGGCCTAGTGATGAGTGGATAAAGAGTGGATTTAAATTTTTCGGTGAACTATCACTTTAGGCCTCCTCATTACTGACTAATTGTTTATTACTGGGTAATAAGTGGCCTTGACTCATTTCAGTTTCTCAGTTGTGTAAAGTTATAGTGAGGTGATACCTTGGTTTATTCTAAAAGCTTAACTGACCTCAGTTTGTGTGGAAAATAAGATCTTTTGGATGCCAACCTTCTACATTTTTGTATAACCGTGGAGCAGACATTGATCAGTGTTGTGTCTTTCCCTCAAATTGCTTTGCGGTACAATTTGTTCTTGAAAAATATGCACAAAACGGAATATTATGATAATTTTTTCCAGAGTTGGTTCATTTAAAAGTTATTTTGCCTGATGACAGTTGGTCCTGTGAGATTCTGGTGTGATACATTTCTTCATTTCCCCCCCTAACTTCAAACTTCCCCTCTGTGTGTCTCCTTAGACGAAGACTAATCTCTCAGCGCTCTTCGCTTGAAACACTAGAAGACATTGAGGAGAATGCTCCTCTACGCAGGTAGTAAACTGCACGTTCACATTGTCCCCTACCATATGTCTTGTCTGTCCAAACTGAGACTGCTCGGTGTAATGTATCCAACTGGCACAGTTTCTCTGTCTGTTTTTCGCCCCGAGATACTGATGATGTGTGTTTGTTTTTACGTTTTCAGATGCCGAACCCTATCTGGTTCCCCTCGACCAAAGAGCTTCAAGAAAGTCCACTTCATAAAGAACATGAGGCAACATGATATGCGCAATGGAAGGTATGAAGGCAAACAGCCCCGTCCCTTAGTCAATACAAGTCCTCAGTGGATAATGGCAGACTGCCCCAGTCAATGAACTGCAGTTTGGATGTTTCTCACATTACAGGCCACATGGAGGCGAGCAGGCCAGCATGTTGTCCTCACTTATTAAGAACATGTAACTGATTCAGAATCGTGTCTGTACAGAATTATACATTTCTATCTTTATTTCCTCACAGTTGAAATTTTTTGAATCACTTGTAATATCCCTCATCTATGAAATTCTCAATCACACGCACACACAAGCATGTATCCAGAGCACAAATCCCTAAACACAGACAACCTTTGGCTCAGTGGTGTTGGTGTTTTGCTAAGTGTGCATAAAGGACCCTGAGAGGAGACGGTTGTTAAATGTCGGCCAGCAGACCAGCAGAGTGTGTTTCTGAGTAATAACGCTCTGGTGATTTTCATCATTTTCACTGTCACATTCTTTGGCTTTGAAAGGTAATCGAGTTAGTGTTTCTCTCGGTCTTTCACTTCGCAGAATTCTGTGCTTTTTTTTTGAGTAAATAATCCTCTCTCAGCTGAATTGCTTTTAGAATATATTGAATAAATTCAAATAGTTGTGAATTCATTATTTTCAGTTATTTGATTGACACGGAGAAGCAGATCTCACTTTGTAGTCAAGTACCTCTGGATTGAATCAGTTTACCATTTTGATGAGATGAGTAAATAGGTTACGTGGTTTTCTCTCATTTCCAGATCAGATGTGGGATAAAGCTGAGCTGAGTCTTTCACAGCATTAATAACTTGCTCATTGATTAACTGATGCCAGAGCAATTCGCTTTCTGTGACTCACGTGCCGCTTGTGTCCCTATGTGGCTTTTGGCCGAGAGCTGACATTCATCATGTGTCTAATATCGCGGATATTAAAAGAAGTAATTTCGAGGTCGTTCGTAATGTTAGAGTCAAAAACTTTCTTTCCAGCTGGATATCTGGTCACTGGGAAACCGTTCTGATTGGATCCTGTTGGTACACAAGTAGAAGCCAGTTTAGTTGAAAAAGATGACTCAAGTTTGAACTGAAGTTTTCCAAGATTAAGACATCGCAGCAAAAATGCATCATCGTTTCTCCCAAACCACAGACTACACTCTACAGCACTACACAACAACACACACTCTGAAAACTGAATTCTCAGTTCACTCTCCTCATTCATTCCAAGTGTTTACTGCACACTTTTTTTTTTTTTTCCAACTTTAACCTGTGGATCTTTTTTAGATAGACTGATTGATTAGCTTGTTTTTGTTTTTATAGGATAGTCCTTATCAGTGGCAGAAGATCCCTCTATAGTGTATTTTCTGTCCTGCCCTATCGTGATTGTAGCCAAGCAGGGTATGTATCCGACAGCATGCCGAACCTTAAAACCTCCTCCAGCCTGTGCTCCCTCTCTGTCTTTGTTTTCCCATCCCTCTCTTACTTTGGATAAACTCTCCTCTGACTGGTGCATACATCACTAAGGGTTGGTTTTGGTGGATGCATTTTTACCTTAAGGTTTAAAAAAACATTAAAGAACCATTTGGCAATGTGGTATAAAGGTTGAACACATTGTTGCCTAATGCTTGTTGCTTGTGTTGCTGTTTTCACATATCGGCTCTGGTGGCTTTTGGGGCACTCATTCTTTTCGTTCAAGTCAACTCATTTTTGTCTGTCGCTGGCTTTGCTGCGTAGCATTTAAGGCTACATCCATACTACCACGTTTTAATTTGAAAACACATCAACTCTGCTTCAGGAACACCTGATGTCCACACTGCTCTGGAATTTCAGTGGCACTAAAATCGCTATTAGTGTAGAACGTAACATGGATAATCAATGGCATGCCCAGTGTGCGTGAGTGGTTATGTGATATGCGTTTTCAGGCGTGTTAGAATGGACATTGATTTAAATTGATACAAAGACAGAGATTGTTTTAGTTTGAAAATGCCAAACAAAAGACGTAGTAGTATGGATGCAGCCTAAGATTCACCTCAATGAGGTTCCTGCTGTCTCTAGAATATTCTAATGCCCAAATTAATTGTGGTCTAATCATCAACAATGCTGCTCGACTGGAACATCTGTTGTGTGTCCCAGTCGTTGCTTTAACCATTTTGGATTATTCCATGTCTGGGCTCCGAGTTGAATTGGAACAGGACTCATCTTACCTCTAGATGTTTTTTTTCCCTTTTTGAAGCAAAACAAAGGTCCATGTAATGGGAACCCACCTGTCCTGCGTGGGGGGAATCTCTGGTATGGGCATCGCACTCCGCGCCCAGTCACATGAGCCGGTGTGTTTTGGAGGAAGTGAAAGAGAAAAGGGACAGATAAACACCAGAGGACACAATGCGCAGAGAAGAAAAAGCTTCACACCGGGGCTTAGTGAAGAACATAAAAGGCTCAATCAGTTTGTGGAATTTCCTAAGCCAGCCAATCAGTGCAAGGTCAAGGGTAAATAAACCCCCAGCACTTTCGTGCATTTGACAGCTCATTGCTGCTCATTGAGAGTTTACAGTGAGTTGTCTCAGTCAAGTCAAGTGTAATAACTGCAAAAACTACTTTTCTTTATTGTCTGGACTGATTGCATGTTGTTTTCCTCTTTTTTAATCTCCTTTCTTTTGTCTTTAACTCCTGTCCCTTTAAAAAATAATGCCCAATTTCACACAGCAGACTGCTCCCAAAAAACAACCACTCTTATATGTCTGTTAAATATTACAACCAGGAGATGATTAGCTTAGCGTAGCATTAAGAATAGACTCAAGGGAGGAACAGCTGCAGCTTGGGTAATGATGGGGGATAATTCTTGGGCGGGCACAGTAACTTCTTCCAAGATGATGATCTCACATCAGGAAGTTACTGGTCCTGGCTGAAATAATAGTTCCACACTTAAAACAACAACTTGTAATTATCACGCCTCCATCCTGAAAACAAACAAGGTGAAAGTTGAACCTTTGGACAGAGCTGTTTCCCCCAGTTTTCTTACTTAATGCTAAGCGTTGCCAAATGACTCCCCGGTGGTACCTTCACATTTAGCAGACTGACATGAAAGTGGTTTGGATCTTACCATACATTTTTTCCCCCAAAATGTCAAATAGCGCTGACTTAACGGCTGCGTAAACCGGACGCTTGTGTTTACGGGGAGATGCCCGATGATCTTGCGTTCAAACTACTCTTGGTTTAGCCGTAACTTTCCCGAGTGGACGTCTGCATGTTCTTCTTATATTGGCATGAACCACACGTGTTTCTGACCCTTAAAGACATGCATGTTAGGTAATGCTCCTGGCAGTGCAGCTCAGTCGCAGTTGGATAAAAGGTTAGATGGGTCAAATGCAAAGGGTAGATTTCCTCATTGGGAATAATGACGTTTAACCTAGTGACGCCAACTTTTAGTTTAATGGGTGAAGCTTAAGCAAGACTGGGGTAAGATTACTACAAATCAGTCAACTCAACACTAAAAGCCCAAGTAGGAGCAGGGCTCAAGATCCCTTCGGTCATGTCAGTATTTATTCTTTGTCCATCGATTGATAGATTTAGAAACATTTGGATATAATGAGCACAAATATTATAACACGACTAACTTCCAGAGGCTTAAAGCCAGTGATTCCTACTCATGCATGTCACTGAGCAATATCAGCTTTCTCTATGATTTCCTTTCATTCCTCCTCATCCTCAGCAGACTGAAGCTTCACAGCAAAGCTCTTCTCCCTAGAAAGCTTTTCTGTCTCTTGTGTTTCCCTCTTTTTTTTTTTTAGTGTAATCTTCCCTGTTGCTGCAAGATGTCTGCTGCCTGGGGATATCCGTGTGTCTATGATGCATCTGTCAACATTTTGTCCTTACGTGCCTGTCTGCCCGATAACACTGTTTCCATTATAACAGACTGGCCCCACATGTCATCGAAACACTGGGAGAGTCATGTGAGGACCCGCTGTGTCATTTCTTTCTATTCGTCAGTGTACCACTTTAAACAGGAAGCAAGGCCGAGCTTGGGAGGGTAGAAAAACAAGACAGTGCTGCAGCTGATCGCCTCTAAAATGAACTCACAATATACAAATTATGAGCTAAAATAAGGCTGGAGTTAATATTTAACATGTACAGGCGAATATTTGGACTTTACAGTATTTAAATTTTCCAGTGATCTTTTAATCTCAAGTCTTAAATCACGTGGGAAAAACTCGTCCACAGCTTTTTGCATTACGTCATCCAGTCAGGCAGAGTGAGTGTAATCATCTCTCTCAGTTAACACACGCTCTGCATTAGCCTTCATTAGCACCGACCTCAAATCATCCAGTGACGTTAATTCATAGCAGTAACTACTGTTTCCTTTCATTAGCATATTTTCCTCTGTAGTTTCCTTATGCCAATTAATTACGAGTTTACGGGCACACAGTTTAATTTGCATGTGATTGCCCCATTCAGTTGTATCATTTTAGCAGCAGAAATATTTAGCCCGTGCCAAAGTATTTCATTCAATGGCGACTGATTTACTCTCCAGCTGCCTGTTTTTTTACTTCAGCCGATCGGACCTGCAAATCTCCCACAGTAGAATGACTTTCCAGGCACTGGTGAAGCTGCAGCTGAGTTAGAAAACTATTCTCTTCGCCCATCCTTCCTCCCAAGGGGTCCCTTTATCTCTGATTGCCCTGAGATGCGCCCACGGACCATTACAGAAACTAGGCCAGCTGATAGGCGCAGATCGATACACTCCCCTAAATCTGTGAGTTAGAGATGCGGAGGTGAGATAGAACAGGTCCCCCCCCCCCCCACAAGACAGGAGACAGGGATTGAACGAGGCACAGTATTGTTTGTATCATGAAAAACGAATCGTGGTGTCATGTGCTCATCATCAGGGATGTAAAGCTGGAAGGAGGGCGTCAGCGGCACCCGTCAGGAAGTGTCAGTGCCAAGGAGATGGTGATTGGACTGGAGGGGGTGGAGTTAGGAGCAGATGGAAAGGTGAGACCTCAGCAGAAGAATGCACTTGTGAAAAGTTCATTTAGTTAGCGTGTCCTATAATGTCTTTATATAACCCAAGAAATCTTGTCCATGGAAAATTTTAAGATTGATGATGGTCTTTAGTGAGTAGAGCTGGATGTTGCTATGACAATGTTAGCTCTAACATGTGAAGAAGTATTTCCTTAAACAAGGAGACTTTTGCTTTTTTATTGAAAAAACTGTTTTTATAAAGTTAAATAAAACATATAACTGCTAGAAAAATGCATAGTCTTATGGAATGGCTGAAAATGGCCAGTTTTTAACTTTTGAACATTACTGCTCATTTGCAACTGTTTGGATAATTGATGAAATGTATATAAAAACATTGTTGTTGTTGTTGTCGTACGTGATAATGCGACAACGACGTCATTACATAGAGTCTGAAAGCATTTTTTTCTCTTCCCGATGAGCTCACTATTATATATAGTGACGTAAGGAGCAGTGAGTAAGTGAGAGGGTGATTTTGGACACAGCAATTAATGACAACTGCATTCCATTCGGGCAAGATCTGGACACCTTAATGTGCTGATACGCTGGGAGACTATTTCCTGCAAAACATAATCTCACAGCTTGAACAGTGTTTTTTTTAAGGCTGAAACACACATTACCGTATGTGCCTGTGTCCGCAGACTGTATCCTACACCCAGTTCCTGTATCCCACCAATGCGCTGGGTGGTCGAAGAAACACCATCGACTCCACCTCTTCCTTCTCTCAGTCTCGTAACGCCAGCCACCGCAGCCTCAGCTTGGGCCGAGCCAACAGCAACCAGAGCAGCATAGACACAGGTTAGTCGCCCGCCAGCAAATACTTGTGTTATTAATTACTCCTCATCCACCAGTTGTTGTTTCTTTTCATTATCCAATGTACGTGCATTGGAAAAGAAATGGGTCAAATGTTAACTTGTGGCTCGACCTCTGTTGCTGTGTTTGTGCTCACGGCAGGGAATGATTTGGCTGAATTTCGTGAGTACGACCCCAATCTGCTGGATGACCCCCAGTGGCCTTGTGGAAAACACAAGCGAGTCCTCATCTTCCCCTCGTACATGGTGAGAAAGTTCTCCAGCTGTGTCTAACACGTTTTGAAATGTTTTATTGAAATTTCCTGCAGTATCTCATCATTAATGCTTTTTTGAAAATAGTAATTTTTGGCGCTTTGGACCTTTTGTGCTCAGTTTTCCCACGAAAAACCCAGAACAATAACCAGGAAGATTTGTTTGGCTCTAAAAAGTCCTCCTGAATTTTATCAGCTGTTTTTGAAAGGCAGCAAGGAGGATGTTACAGACGGTTTTAATCAGGAAGGTCATTGGCTCCAGACTCTCTCCCACCTTCTGCGGCCTGAAAGCATATACATCCATTATTCTCACGTAGAGGGCAGTAGCTGTTAAAACAGCCCCTGTAGTGTTCACGTCTCCGCACTAATCACTCTCACTTTTCGAGCAAGAACGGATGTTTTATTGTTGTTGGACGAGCGGGTTTAAAAAAACAAAAAAAACCTGACCAGACTCCCACCTCATTCTTTGCTCTGTTTTGGTTACGCAGCCTGGCAGAATGCACAACAAGGACTGACTTGGTTGAATGTTCAGTCAAGGCCAGGCTATGCTCCACCCCCCCCTCTCTTCCTAAAATTACAAAATCCAGCATCTCACAACAATGGCTATTGTGTTTGCTGCATGACTGGAACCAGTACATTCTCAGCATTTCAGGGGTTGAACACCTCAACGACTTTAACTGAACTTTCAGATTCAAGCAGGAGATAGTGGTTTTTTGTTTTCATCCTCATCGTGCCATTGAGGAAAAGACCATGGATGGGATTATGAAGCAAAGGGAAAACACTCAAATTATTTTATAGGTGGTAAAAAAGCATGTTTGGTGGCGTGCACATTTGTGAATCATTATCCTCGTGCTGAAAACATGGAATAATGAAATGTTTTGACATAAGTTAGTGTAGGACATGATCATAGCTGACAGACGTGAGCCTTTTTTAATGTTCTCTACTCGGAGCTGACCATCGATAAGCATTCGTTCTCCTTCACGCTTCATGAGCAGTAGCACGGCGTTCAGCGAAGTTGCTATTATTCACATTCCATACGCTGCCTGCATACAGAGAGCCATCCTTATATTTTTAGAACCACTGCAGTGTGTCCTTATTACATTGCTTATGCTTAGTGGACACTAGAGTAAAGTATAATCCAATTGATTGTACAACTCAAGTCTTTCATGAACAAGAACGCAGAAAGTGTAAATATGTATGTTATGTATGTTTAATAAAAATTTGAAATACTATTATATATTAATCTGAGTGAAATACTGCAGCAAACAGCACTGTATTGGTACGACCACACATCTCGGCAAGTGATTCACAAAGTTCATTTCGGACCCTGCGCAGTTTAATATCCCTCAGTCCACAGTAATCTCTTCAGATTGCTCGTTTCGTCTGATCAATAGTCCAAAACTCAAAGATTCTACATTTCCAATCATTGAAAGCTTGAAAGAAAAGAGCAAATCGTCCCCTTTTGTGAAACTGGAACCATCAAAGATTATATTATTTTTTGTGGTGAACTTTGAGTACGTTTTCGACATCACTAACAAAACAAAAGTTCAAAAGTGCGAGACGATTTCTACACTTCAGCTGCAGAGTTGTAACAGTCGCTCAGCAGGTTAAGGATTATGTGTGAGCTGGGTGGAGATAAAAAAAATGGGTGTGTGCGTGTCGATGTGTGTGTGTGTGTGTGTGTGTGTGTGTGTGTGTGTGTTTCAATGTGCTAGTGTAATAGTGTGATAGGCCAGTGTGTGTGTACATGTGTGAGGCTGAAAACAAGAAAGAAAGAAAACAGGAAGAGAAAATAAATTGGTTTAGAGAATTTGGCCAAAGCGTTGGTAGTAATCCTGTGGTGGGTCAAAGTTAAAGGTACTAAGAATATATTTTTAAGCCGATATATATATCATTTAATGTGGCGCCATATTAGACATTATATGACTTTTCTTTTCCGAAAAAAATCAAAAGGATGTGGGGTCAGTGCTCTCTTCCGAGTGATTTGCCTCGATGCTTCTTTCGCTCCGCTGCAGCATCGACAATGTGCAGCTCCAGTTAACGTTATCTTAGAAATGCAGTCCACCAACCACAACAAACGACCACATCCCATCCCAGCACAACAGAACACATACTCTATCACAACTCCCAGTTAGTCAAACTACAGTGTAACGTATCCAGGCCTCACGCTCTGTTTATGTCTGTGTTATAGGTGATAACAGTCTTACTTCTGTTACATCATTTATCATCATGATGCTGCTTAGTCATGGTCCTGTCTAGTGTGTCTCCCATCGCCATTTTGGCCGATACCTAGAGTTGGGTAACATTTGAGTTTTATAGATTCTGATTATATAGTTATTGACTGTGGTTCTTATCAATTCCGATTTTAAATAACAAAATAGTAAAAATAGGGGTCAAATGTTAAAGGTTCAGTGTGAAGAATTAAGTGACACCTGAAGTTGAAGTTGCATGTTGCAGCTGAATACCCCTCACCTCACCCTCCCATTCCAAAAGAGAACCTGTGGTCGCCTTCAGTTGTCATAAAAACTCAAAAGCTGTTTAGTTTGTCCAGTCTGGGCTACTGTAAAAACATGGCAGCCTCTGTAGAGAGGACTTGCTCCCAATGTAAATATAAAGTAGATAGTCGTGTTTTTGTTTGTTCTTATTTTGGCTAATCTGGACGTTTGTACATTGTCTGTCTTCGAGATTTAAGGAATTATTTTGGTGCAATGCAATATTATCTTTATTACTCGGAAGAATTATCTCTGCAGCAAGCAGCAAAGATCCCTTTTACCTCATCTTTAACCAGGAACTAGAATTGCACTTTGCTCTACTGGGATTATGTTTCCAAACCCAGACTCTCAGACCCTTGTTAAACCATCTTGATGTGACTCACCCACCTCAGAGCGTGCTGTAACAAGCTCGGAGGATTGTTTAAGAGGAGCGTGACGAAGGCATGGAAAGCTCTGTACGCAATTCAGTATTTTACATGTCCTCTAGGTTTTTAAAGGGAAAGACTGGTGAGCATCTGTTTCTTTCTCACCGTCTGCTAACCCCATTAAAAAAAGTTGCTGGATACACAGGAAATACCTGTTGTGGTCTTTTCATGGAATTTGTTGACTGAATATCACCTGGTCCTTTACGTGACATGGGTAACACCAGTGCTCAGTGCGCCTCATTGTGAGACAGTGGAATCCAACACTAGCGTGCGAGGATCCAGTGGCCTTGCTCGGTGCTGAAAGTGTGGTCACTCTGACACCGCCTCTGGTTTTCCTTTCCAGACGACGGTCATCGAATACGTCAAACCGTCTGACCTCAAGAAGGACATGAACGAAACCTTCAAGGAGAAATTCCCCCACATTAGGCTCACGCTCAGCAAGATAAGGAGGTAAAACGGACAGAAAGTGTGTTAATAAAGACGATTTCACAGTTTCCCTCCTCTTCATTTACACCTTTCTCCTTCCGCCTTCCTCCTTCTCTCTTTTTTTCACCCTGTGCAGCTTGAAAAGGGAGATACGGAAGCTGGCTCAGGATGAGTGTGGTTACGAGGAACCCACGGTGGCCATGGCTTTCGTCTACTTTGAAAAACTCGTTCTTCAAGGCAAACTAAACAAGCAGAACCGTAAACTCTGTGCCGGAGCTTGTGTCCTTCTGGCGGCGAAGATCGGTGGTGATCTTAAGAAACATGAAGTCAAGCACTTGATAGACGTAAGTTTCTAACCCAAACATTTCCAATTCTCAAGACTTTATGCCTCTGTGAGTTTGTTTGTTATGAAGGCTTGTGTCCTCTTAAAGAGTCAACAGGTTAAACGTAGTGAACACTTTCCATGGTGAAGTTTCTTTGTTCAAAATTGATTTTTCTGTGCTGCGAGCATCAAAAACAAAATTCCACTTTATCTGGCAGCAGCCGCAGACATCTCGAAATAAACCGTAAAACCAAAACTATTTGCATGGCTGGACAGCACTTTGAGGCATGTGAAGGAAATCTCCTGACCTGAAGGAAGCAACCTCTGGAGATCTGTTTGTTGAAGCTTGACGCATCTAAGAGAAAAAGAGAGGAGCAACACAAATGTTAACAAATAAACCTGTGGCATGCCGCCTCAAATCTGAAGCCTCATAACTCATAAACCCACGTGGAAATATCCCTTACGTCCTAGTCTGGATATTCTATATTGAACCACATCACCTACATTCGTGTAAAGATTCTTTGCAAGCCCTAAAACACAACCTCACGTTTTACACGACTTCTGTTGCAATCCCTGTGAAACCAAATGACCGTGTGACCTTGAGGCTTCACCGCTAACACTGATTGTCTGAGGGCCCTCGGTCGCTAAGGTCTCTGCTGATGGGGAATGAGAAGATGCATCTTAACAGCTTTAATAGATCTGACCAACAATTAACTATTTTCTAAAGTTAAGGATGTTGTTATAATAATAATGATATTATGATGTAAAATTAAGAGCCTCTTTGAACCCCTCTTATCTGCATAAGGAAATAAATGTGTTCAGCTCTGTCATTGTGTCCATGGCAGAGCTGGGCCAGGCCTCTAAATGCTGGTTCAAAATAAGTAGGTGCGGTTATCAGTCCGAGAGAAGCAGTAAGGAATGCAGCACGACATGTATCTGTTGTTTAATCTTCATCCTCAATTATTATTTTTGGCAGAAACTGGAGGAGAGGTTCCGGGTGAACCGCCGAGAGCTGATCGCCTTCGAGTTCCCTGTCCTGGTGGCACTGGAGTTCAACCTGCACCTGCCCGAAAACGAGGTCATGCCCCACTACAGACGCCTGCTGCAGACCACCTAGCATTGGTGACCCATCAGGAGGATGACCACCATGTTCTCCTGATCCACATCCCTCGGTATCCATCCTCTCACCTTCCTCCTCCTCCTCCTCCTCCTCGTCTTGAAAGCTTCAAGGCGCCACTTCAAGGTTGTCACTCAACTGCGGCAGGTCCTCGCTTTGACAACACTCTCCTTCATCTCAGAGACCTGGAATCAGCCAAAGGGACACACATTTTTAAAGAGACTTTTTTCCATTTATCGACTTCTACATTCATAATCACTACATGGACTTGTGAAAGAAAGAGTTTAATCGTCTGCAAACGAGCTGTTTTTCTAGTTTGACATCTCTTCATCTTCACTTTGTGTATTTTAGACTTCTCTTGTTGCTTAAGAGAGCTGTTTTTCATTTGAATCTTGAATTTTTCTCCACAGTTAAAGCAACCAATGATTGTAGTTATTTTTTTTTTTTTAATCATCTCTCGTCATTTATCTCCTTCTTGTAGACTTTGGTAGGATCGGTTGCCTCCTGAGCTGCATAAAACCTAAACAAAAGCCTTGTAAGTGGCTGGTTTTGGCTGGACTGTTATTCCTCAGAGATTGTTTTTTGCAAGTCATCGTCTTAAAAGTGCACTTTTTTGAAAACTGCGAGTCATAGGCCCAACGGGGACATGTTATTTTTTCAGACTTTTAATGAGCTCGGGAACTAACCTTGAAAAATAGTTCTCCAGCACCACACGTGTCATTCCTCCTTTGATCTGTTTCTCCATCTTGTGTTGTATTCAATATTTCTTAAGCCACAAGTATCCGCATGATTGTTGAGATGGGACTTCTCCTCTTTTCCACTCATTTTCTACCAGTCAGACGCTTGCCACGGACTCACAGAGACCAGACCCACTTTGATCAGTGTTGAATTTCCCGTGCTCTATGTTAGAGTGTATCGTTAGCACGTTTACGGTGCTATACTGGGGTCAAGACGGTCGTTCTGACGAGTTGTTCCCGAGTGCAAACGCAGCCATCAACCAGTGACGAGGATTGGCAGCAGGGCGCTCTCGTGTGGAGAGAGAATGTCCTTAACCTCGTGGATGTGGGTTAAGACCCTGTGCCGGTAATCCTGCTGAAGTGTCCTTGAGCAAGACACAGAGTAGCTCCAGGCTTTAGGGACACTGCTCTTTGCCTGACCTCCGAGGAGGAGACAAATCTAAACGAGACCTTGAAAAGGATCAAACATTTAGATAGAACTTTGAAATAATGATTGTTGTTTAGGAAAATAAACACTGAAATTTAGGGGGAAATTGTGCCAATATGACCAATTTAAATAAGTATTATTCCATTTACTTGGCATGTATCTCAACTTGATTGCTTTTTTATTACCTTGAAATCTTCTCACACAAAACCACAGAGTATTGAGCAGCCACCAGATCAGGAACATACAGTCGACCGACTGGTATTTACTGCTGATATATGAAGGTATTTGAGCTG
Source organism: Hippoglossus stenolepis (assembly GCF_022539355.2). Lineage (NCBI taxonomy): Eukaryota > Metazoa > Chordata > Actinopteri > Pleuronectiformes > Pleuronectidae > Hippoglossus > Hippoglossus stenolepis. The sequence goes on from NC_061493.1 coordinate 17,150,469, forward strand.
AAATGATCACAAAACCAAATTTTGTAAAGACGAACGCATGTGTGCTGATTTAAGGTGAAAAAAAAATACCGAGCTTCTTTCTGATTGCAAGCCCAAAGATTTCGCTGTAAGATGCACTCTGACTCTGTGAGGAAACACTCACGGGTGACACTCACTACCTGTGTATGTTTGTAAATAAACTGCTTTGCTTGTTCAATCAAAGATAAGACTGGGGTTTCCTTGTTCCTGAATGTGATGTGAATCTGCAGCCTAAGGACTTTGAGGAGGTTCCCCTGTCTTTTCCTCTAGCGCCACCATCAGGTTAACGTCATAGAATGTGAATAAAGATGGTGTCTCTCAACTTTCTCCCACTTTCCAGTAGTTAAGCCAAAATATCCCGGATATGGGCGCTGCCATCTTGCACATTTGTAGGCGGAGTCTACACAGCTGTCAATCATAATATTTCACGCTGTTTTTATAGCTTCAAATAACTAATCAAAACCAAACAATGGAAAAACAAACCCTTGTTTGTTTGATAAGAACTAAAAAAAACAATTTAAAGTGTGATTTGATATGTTTTTAGTTTGGTCCGTTTCCTATCAACTAACCAAGAGGAGGTGGGATTTACAACCTATACTGCAGTCAGCCACCAGGTGGCGATCGGGACACTTTGGCTTCACTTTAGGGGAGAAGTCATGTCGTCCATTTTTATTCGACAGTTGACATTTGTGGTTTCTAGTTAAATGTTTCAAACAGTTATTGGACAGATTACTAAATGCACTGCGATAACAATATAGTTATCAACCCATGGCTGTGGCCTCGTAGCCAATGAGATGTTACCTAAAAACTAAAAAACAATAGAATCGACAGAAACACACAGGAATCCATCTATGAAAAATGCAAGAGTGGCAGACGTGTGTTTTTAAGGTAATTCAAACCATCGCACATTTTCTAAAAAACAACATAGTAGCTAAATCTAACTCATGTAGCTCTTCAGCATCTTGACAATTCTAATTATCCTATTGCTATGTGATAAATTACTAATCTGGGATCATATTTGATGCTTTGATATATCTCATTTATGAATTTACAGCATTAAAGACACAAAAAAAAATGAATCATGGGACTTGAACCCACATGACACATAACAAGATTATCAGCAGAGCTCTGCAAGAAATTGAGTTAATCTGTACTTTTGTCAAATCCTAAATTCATTGACTGGTCCAAACTTTTCTCTTAGCAGTGGTTCTGTTCATGTATCTGTCACTACATGCTCCATATTGAATCTGCAATGTGAGCTACAGTTTTTTATGATTTCTGCTCAATGTCTGAAGCTTATGTTGACACATTGATACTTAAACCAGACATGACTTTGTCAAGACAGGATTTTAACGTGTATCCCTTCTTATTTGGAGCCCCCTTTATCAAACACACCTCATAACTCATGTTTCCAGACTGTCAGGCCTGATCAGGTCAGCACATGAGACTGCAGCGGCCTTGACTGGAAGCGGACTGCACCTGTGGCTCTGATGCAATCTCAGAGGTCTGTTTCTCATGGAGGGGGGGGGGGGGGAACTCTCCCCGCCTGACACACATCCAACGTAAACAAGGCCCGCAGTCACGCCGGTCACGCCAGTCTCGTGCTGCCATCAAAACAAACAGAGCAGGCCCGAGCGTGGACACATGGCATACGTGGCTTAGTCCCCTCCATTGACGGCCTAATTCCCCCCTCGGGCTGATAAAGGGGCCTATTGACAGGCCTTCCTGAGCCCTGCTCACACATAAGTGACCCTCATTGTGAAAATATGTGTACCATCGTTTGGGGCAAGCTGCAGTCTATTGCCCTTCCCTTTAAAATAACATTTGGCTGAAACGGCATTTTTCCCCTTTTCCTGTCATGATGCTGTGACTCAGGGCTTTCCCGTCATTTACAGTAGTTTGTAAACAAGGAAGTGTGGCCGCTGGGGCTTGTGGTTAAAAAGCTGCAGAAATGACAGTGTGGGAATTAATTTGATATCCTTAATTTAGAGTTTATGAAGCTGAGTTTTTGTTGTATACAAACTGATGGGAACAATGTGAGCGTCTCTCTTCAGTGACTGTACCGTTGTGTTGTTATCCCAAACTGGGACGGGGAGAGCTCTGCGGGTCGACCTGAAAATCTGATCCTCTCCTCATGTTTGACAACGCTACCTAATCCCTTTTGTTCCACCCCAAGAGTCTATTTCAGAGACAACCGAGACCAGTGTAACAGAAAACCAGTGACGCGGGGGGGACATTAAATGCTTCTTACACTTATTTATTGATGGATCAAGCAGATCCACACTTTTCGTTTTAAGTTGGAGCGGTGGAGGCCCTGGTGTGAGTTCGAGGAAATCTGTGGGAGGAAAACACACGGAGAGGGTAGACGGCACAGATAGGACTAGGTCTGGATAAACTACGTGGTATATTTTATACTGAAAAACAAGTTTTGAAACCTGTACTAGAAAGCATGGCTGTCTCTTGCACTCATAATGAAAATGTAATAAACACCATCAGAGCCTTTTTGGGGAAGTTTGGGTTATGATGTGTTCTAAATACATTTCAACTGTGGTCCATGTTCCTATATTTAACAGAAGCGAAATCACACTCCTGTAACTAATTCTACACGTGCCCTCTTTTGTACATCCACCACATAACTATTAAATTCAACACGATGGTTGTAATTAGAGCTCCTGAGCTGTATTAGTTAACAGATTACTGCTGAGAGACTAATAAACATTCATCTGGCCCAACAGAGGCAATTATACAAAAAAACCTATTTAATTATAGAATTATCCCAAGATTAGACAATATACTTTTTTTTTACCTTAATGAAACCAGCATTGAGTGTGTATGGTATTAGGAGAACTATCAGATGAATGTCTGAGGCTAAACTGAGCATGTGTTTTTGTGTGCTCATATAAATAATTGTATAGTTTTGGAATTGGGGCATTTCTGTGTTACACTCTGATTGCTTTCAGCCAAAATTAACTTGATTCTCTTCCATTTGTGAGAATATTTTCCCAAAAAATGTTTCTCACCCCCCTCCTGAACTACAATGAGCCTTTCTGTACAGTATGTATGTGTCAGAGGACAGGGGCAGGTCAGTGTCTGGTGGAGAGAGGTGAGCTTTGCACATCTTACATAATCATGCGCTCGCAACGCTCTCCCCTGCAGAGGAAATTAATATTTTAATCTCTCAGCTCGATTCAAAGAACAGTCCCCGGCTCTCGCAGGGCAGCGGATAAATAAGTCATGAGCTGGAGACAACAGGGCTGGACGCACAGTCACAACAACACACACTGTGAGGAAGCACACGCAGCTCCGGGTTTGGCAGTTACTCTCAGATGGGATGTGAGTGACTGACGGCCTCTGAAGTTGTAGTGTAAATATCCAAATGACGCCAATTTAGAAGCAGAACAACCGGCTCCATTATGCTCGGTTGGACTCTGCAATTTGGAAAAACTGACAAAGTAAAAGCACGGCACGGCTGCTTATCTTCAAGACATAGAAATTAGGTCACTCAACATCTACATTGGATGCAGGATGCAGTCAGAGCTTTGTGAACGGAGGACGCCACACTGTGGTCGGTCTGAACAATCTCAACAGATGGCTCATGCTCAAGGTGCCAAAAGGGTTATTCCTATTAAAAGTAAATTACTGTACTTTTTCTTCGTATAGAACCTCAAGGATAAGATGCAAGAGAAACTGTTAAGTTCTTCTTAAAAAAAGAAAAGGACAATATAATGTTAAATCAAATGTACATGTGCTCAAACATTAGTATAGAAACAACACTTTGAGACAAGAAATTATTTCATAGAGAATATATTGGGAAATTGTTAAAAACCTTAAATATCCCAGATCTTGGTTCAGTTTTTCGTCATCAGAGATTATCTTTCCATTTCAAAACACAGAACCGTTATTAAGCACAAGTCTTCCTCAGTCGGTTGCTCATGAACATTTTTCTTTGACACATTTCATTCTTACATTCCATAAATCTTCAACTGCATCATGAAGGGAAAAAAAATGTCTTAAAAACAAGGAATTTGGTTCCTTAAAAGATTTTTAAACACTTTGGTTAAAACGATAACATCCTCTTCCTGTAATGTCTCAGTCCTGTTCAAATTAAATTAGTAGGAGCACACAACTGTGATTAAGGCACAATGAATGATCAGTTGCATTAACCAATACCTCAGACATGTTGAAGCGTAGGTTGTGGGGTGTTGAGTTAAAAAACAACAACTTGAAAACTCATTGAAAATCCAACATTTCATTTTTCCAGTTCCCAGTTACACAGTGGTTAACAAATAAAAATTAATATCATTATTAACTTAAATGTCTCGTCTCTAGTCTTTATCTACTCAGCATTCAGTAAAACATGCTCTAGATGACCAGAAATCTCAATCAGTCCCGTGCATGTTATTTACAGTTTAATGGAAAGTTTGATCTCTCCAGCTACAGCTGTATTTCAGAAACTGGAAAGTCTCACAGTTACACTTCAATGTAAAACCATTATTAGCATTATTTATTGCACCCTTGACATCTGGCATGAACATGCATCTTGACTCGGGGGTGTTGGACTAACAACCTCAAAAAGACGATTAAGATACATCAGCTATCACTGAAATGAAATGTGGCGCAAGAGGTAATCGATGCAAGAATAAAAGACACGACAGGAGCAACATACTTCCTGTTACGACTTTGTGGGCAAACTGAATGTGAAATGAAACCGTGACCGTGAAGTTTAAGCTTTGAGGGTGTTTATATATACTTTTGTTACCTTCGTCAAAGAGGTTATGTTTTCAACGCTGTCCGTTTGTTTGTTAGTTGGTTGGATTGTACGCAAGATTACACAAAATCAACCAAACTGATTTCCAAGAAAACTTGGTGGAAGGACGTGGTCAGAGAAGAACCCGTTCAATTTTGGTGCGGATCAGGGAATTTCTTTCACTTTCATAACATTGTGAGATGGATCATTTTCACCAATTTCTGAGGGAATAATAATAAAAAGAAATCAGGCACATTCAGAGGACTGATATCTACGAGTGTGTGGCCTTGGCAGAGCAATGCGCTCCAGTGAGTGCCATTCGAATACCTACGCTCCCATAGGTAAAAAAAAAAGAAAAAAAAAAAGGGCCACATAGATGTGAACAAATAGAATAAAAGCCAAATTGTAAAGCTAAAAGACACTTTTAATTTCAAATCCAGTGTACTCGCGTAAAAACATGACTGTCTCAGTACTTACAAGCTAATCCCAGATTCCTTAGGTGCACAGGAAAAATATTATTGCTAGGTGAAAATGAGCCGTACGTCTTTATGATGCAGTTTGCCGACACAGCTCTAAATAGGATTCATGTTGATGTCAGGTATTATGGAGGACTTATGATATTGCTATTGTTATTGGTTAGCTCCGGTGAGGGCTGTGTTACAGTAAATAAAAGATTCATAATATCAAACAGTTCTAAAAAAGTAAAAAAAACAAAAAAAAAAAGTCAGATCTATTTATATATATTTGTTTCTGGCATATATTTAAAAAAAACAAAAACACATGAAAAAAACAAACTGATCAGTTTTACCCTTTTACGTTTTCCCTTATCAAAATAGCTCATAGAATCTGACTGAGGGTTTGTCTTTAAAATGGTGGCGGGGGTGGTGTCTCTCTTACGTCCACACAGTCAAAGTGTTGAAATCTGTCCCGCGGCACGCTGCTCACGCTTCAAATACCGAGGTCGGGCTTGTCCTGTAGTGTGCGGAATGTCGGGGGTCTGAAGTCTGCTGCAGAAGTCGATACGAGTGTGCAGCCCAACAAGGCCTCTGGCATTCCCAAGTGTATTCCTGAGTGAAATACGTGCATAGTAGTGGCAATGACGATGAGTGTGTCAGTAGTCACAGAAACTGCCTCGCGCTCACACCCACACAGTCCCTACCAGACAAATAGTCAGGGCATTGTTCATTGTCCGCGGCCTCCTAGTAGTTGAGGAGCCGCTCCCTTTCTGTGCCGGCGTTGCGCTTGTTAGCAGCAAACACCTTTGCTTTGTTCACCGACGGACCTGTGAATGGAGTCGGAACCAAAAACACTCATTAGATCTGCGCTCCAAGCTTGTATGTTTCACTCTAAATGTGTGACGATACTAAACTATACTGACCGATATAGCTGAGCAGCACGGGGAGGAAGATGAGGCCGTGTGTGGCCCCCAGCAGAACTATGGCCAGGTACATCCTGAAGTAGAAAACCTTGAAGATCTGCGACTTGGACAGCCCCAGGATTATGATACCTCCAAACTTTGTGAGCGTGATTCCACTGAATACCTGCAAAGAGGGAACAGTGTCATATTATGCCATGGTCAAGAAATATGAAATGTAGAAAATTTTCAAATATATAAAACTGCAAATATTTTCAAGCTTCGCCAAAGGGGTCGTGTTTTTGTCCCCATTAGTTGATTAGTTTGTCAGCAGGATTACAATGAATGCATTTTAATTGGCAGAAACATGGGACATGGCACAAGCGAGAAGCCACCTCGACATGAATCCAGACAAATGGGCAGATCCAGGAGTTTTTCCTCACTTTTTTTAACGTTGCAAAGTTTTTATATTTCTACACCAATTTCCTAGGAAATAAGTCATGGATCTTAATGAAAAAATCTGGCATATTTAGGGAACTGATGAGTATGAGTGTGTTCATTTAGTGCAACTTGATTGATTTTAAGTGGACTGAGGTGTACGCTGAACTGAGAGCCACACTAGGTGTGAAAAAGATTGAAAAAGAGACTTACAGAACTGCCCATGTGAGCCAGAGCCTCCTCAGCCCGCTCCACTCGGTTCTTCTTCACGCTGATGGAAAACGCTCGCACGATGTGACTGCAGAACTCCACCGAGATACCACAGGTCTGAAGCAGAGGACAGGGAACAACTCAACATCAGAAACATGGAAATGTTTGCTGCATTATGCTGAATATTTATGGGTGAGATTAAAGAAAAACTGTTCTCGGCTCCGGTTTCTTTAGAACATATTGTAATTCCTGGTATTTAGGGACATGGGGAAATTTCTCGATCAAAGTCCCTGAGGTTAAACAAGGCGAGAGCCAGAGAGAATAACATCACGAGGACAAAATACCAAAAGACTGAGAGAAATGTTACATTTCTTTCTTCCTTTCTTATCTTGTCCTATTCAATTTACAATATGTTTTCTAAAGTATTTATTGCTTTCCTTAAACCTTGATAGCAAGATTTATTTTTAAGGTGGCTTGGATATTATTGAGGTGTTCCACCAGTCTTTTTCATTCCACTCACCATGACCAGGTTCACCAGGGAGACAGCGTTGAGGCTGATGCCCCACAGCCACATGACGCCGAACATGTTGACCAGGATCATGGCGATGGTGATGCAGACGACCACCGCTGACCACAGCTCGAAGCCCAACAAAATCGCCGTCACCACAAATATGGCCGCCAGCGACACGCTCAAGTTCAGAGCCGTGTCGTACGCTATGGTGAGGTACTGCTCGTAAAAAACGTAGAAGATGCTGTAGAGGAGGAAAAACACGAAGTGAAAAAAGAAGTTAAGAGAACTAACATTGTCCAGTGGCTTTTTTACATTCACAGAAAACGTTATGACAAGGCTACACTATCACTTCCTTTGTTTCCTCTTGTTGGTTGATATTTAATAATTGAGATAAATATCAGCAGTGACAACTATTACCATTTATTGTAAATACACAGTAAATCTAGTTTTGTATCTTTTTGAGGTCGAAAGCCAGTTTTCCACTTTTTTGTGGAAAACTGGCTTTAGCCTCCAATACAAGACTTTTCTGTTATATCGGATAAAGTGGCCAGGGAGGTTCAGTCAGTGCTTTGGGTCAAACATCAGCTTCGTTGCCATTTACAATGTTTTCTTTGCTGCCTGCTTATCTAGGACCTACTTCTCCTCTCTGATGCCCTTGAACCTTGAGTCCTAAACAAACACAACTTCACTATCTCAGCTTGGAAAATCATACACAGAAAATTCAAAAACACAGAATTACAGATTAGGAATCATAACATACAGCATATTGAACAAAGATCCATGAGAAGAGCAAGAGGACTTACCTGTAGGCAAACACTTTGTGGTTCATGGACTGACTGATGTTATGAGCCAGATTTCGGGCCATTTTCAAACCATTTATGAAGTCTGGGGATTCCTTCAGGATGGTGTGGAAAGTCATAAAGTAAGTGGCTCCCACGCCTGCGTCATTGGGATACAGGTCCACCGCTGTGCCGTAGGCTGCGTGGCCGCTGGAGGAGCAGTAATAGATCGAGATTGAGAATTGCTTAACTGTAAAAAGAACTTTTTAAACCAAAGGAAACATTTTTAAGTTATACCATTGTGTCTGTGTGTCATGTGTTTTCAATAGAAACCTCAAATGTTGACAGAGATATTAAATTACCCTTTTCCACACTTGACGTTGGGATTGTCCGACAGGAACATGGGTAGAAACTTCATGAAGTCTTCACCTTCTGGCCTCTGCTTTCCACTCGGAGTCATGGGCCGACAGTGAACACACGATGAGTTTACCACTGGAAAACAGTGGTAAGTGTTTTCATCCTCTCAATTCAACCAGGTATTTGACAAATATACACCAAAACCATAAATGTAAAAAATGAATAAACAAATGAAATAAGAAATATATTCGAAAGTCTGTATTACAAGCTGAAACATATAACCGCTATACCGGGATTTTACTTTGTAGAAAACTGCAATACATGATACTAAAAGAATTTGCACTAACATCTGTTTCACTGCACTTTATGTTGAACATTTGACACAGGTATCATTCATAGCACGTTGACACTGGATAAAAAAAGTACCTGAAGCATTGCAGAAAGCCCCGGTGGCGTTGATGTAACGACAGCAAGTGGACTGAGGCTTCACCCAGTCGAAGTAGTCGTCCAACCAGGAGGACGGTGTGAGGGCTATGGTTGTGCTGGAATGTGAAAATTGAAGAGATCGTAGATTAGAGTAAATTAACTTTCGACCTTTCATTACCATTTGAACTCACAAGTTTCTAAGATAGTGTAATTTAAATAATTTTTTTAGAAACAGGTTTCTAGACACTTCATGTAGCTAATGTTTTTTGTTCAAGATTTTTTTTACAGCTCAGACTCACTAGTTGCTGATGAGTGAGGCAGAGTAGACCTGCTGGACCAGAGAGTCGTTGTTGCAGCCCACTCCACCACATACAACATTCTGACCCTCCAGGCTACTGTAGTTCACACCATCCTCCACCACAAAGTACACTGGAGCGCCAGTGTGGAGATACTCGCTCATGTTCTTAAAGTAGTCCAGCACGTACGAGTCCTGGATGGAGAGACAAACAAAACATCAGATTTGACGATTGTTGCATAAATGTCATGTTATAGGAATTTAAATAATTACACCACAAGATATGCAATTGATTTTGCTTCCTGATGACTGACAGGAGCAGTATAAACTAAATCACAGACTAAATGTTGCAACAAATATTAAAATAATATATAAACGTGTTATTCTGTCTGTAAAAAGGTTCAAGTTGTGACCACTAGAAATCCATGAACTTTGACATAAACTGCAAAGACTTACATCAGGCATGGATAATTTCTGGTCCAGTCCAATCTCCACTTTGTTCATGACAGCAATACTGAAGGAGAGTACTCCAACAAACACTGCCACCTAAAGAAGAAAAGATGAACAGCATGATCATCATATACAGACAAAAAACAATATTCTACTAAATGAAAAATATGATTCCAACTCAATCTATCAACAAGTTAGAGTAATACACAACAGGAGGAGCTGTGCATTACTGGCCAAGTCTCACTGAGGTACTTACTATGATTGGTCGCACCCACTCTTTGAGGATGAATGGGGCATAGACTTTCTTGAAAAAGCGGAAGAGGAAACCATCCGTCTTTGTTTCCTGACCTTCTGGCAGCTTCACGCAGCAGATGATGTCAAGTCGGTTCCCCTTTTAGACAGAAGAGACAAAACTGGTGAGTGGAACTTTGACTGTGACGAATTTTAAGAGTGACTCATGAACAGCGAGTCGTCAACTGTGTGTCACTGAGGCCCAATAGTTAAATTGGGGCTGTTAAATCTGTAGAGAAACCCTGCCACATGACCATTTAATACCCCCCCCAGTATCATCGTTAATATGTCACAACAGTTTTCCCTCACACTCACCTCCTGTCGTTCTGCGTCCAAGCCGAGCAAGCTGACAAAGCAACTGATCTGCAACAGGAAATCAATAAAAACAGCCAGGCCAGCAAACAGAGAGAAAGTCCTCACTGCAGGCATGTTCGTCAAGGCTCCTGCACGAGAAGAAGAGACAACAATCTCATCAGCATGTGACCAACCAGAAATCACGGCATTTGATTAAAAGGCAACTGTATCAATACTTTCCATTAGAACCCATTTTCTTAATTTAAGGTGAACCACAATCATTCTAAATACACGTTTAAAGATTAATTCACATTTATTTTCTGTGAATATTTAGAGGAGTCAATTTAATACATGATCCAACTTACCCAGGGAGAAGGCCACCGTCTCAGAGAACGAGGAGAGGAGCATGCTCGGGGCAACGTCACCAAGGATACGACCGATCTGCTGGTGAAGCTCCTCGTGTGGCATCCGCTCATCTCTCTGTGCAGAAATACAAACAGAAATCACGTGTTGCAGGTTTAACAAATATATAACTGATAATTAAGATGTATAGTACATTAAAGCATTAAACCAGATGACAAATAAGTGCAAAATTAAGTTTGTACTTCTTCTCACTCCTTTTTGAATATGTAGATTTCTCATCACTGCTTGTAAATAATATTCTTTTATTTTTTTTCACTTCGAAATAAATAAAAAATGAATGAATGAATGAATGATATGATAGTTTAATTGACTGAGGGGAAGGAAACTTTACCTGGTACGTCTGCACTATAATAAAGATGTTGTCCACTCCGACAGCCAGCACCAGGAAGGGAATGACCTCAATTACAATGAGGGTGAGAGGGATACCAGCATAGCTGAAGATCCCCAGTGAGGAGGACACAGAGCTGAGCACAATCAGGATACCAGCTATACCCAAAGAAATCTTTGAGTCCACCTGTGCAGAACAAACAAATAGAGGATGAGTCATGTGCTGTCCCTCAGATGTTCCCTTTTACATTCAAATGCAGGTAGTTGTCAAGCGTGCTGTGCCGGTTTTGTATTACGTCACAGGGAGGAAAGAAGAGCGACACTGCAAGAGCTAAACTATTCCAGGAATGGATTATAGTAGCAACACTGAGTCAGGGCTTGGTCTCTTACCATCACTCTCCTGCAGCTTTGGATGTGACCCAGGGCCAGGGAGATGTAGATGAACATAATAGCGTAGCTGATCACGATGGTGCTGATGTCACTGTTGCTCTCTCTGTTAATCTCATCCTCAATACTCCTCTCTGCACTGAACGCTATGGTCAGGTTGGGGTTTGTGAAGTTCTTCATGAACTTGATGAATCTGAAATGCACACAAACGATCACGGTGATTTAAATGAAATAAAACTAACAGTGATATTAGTAACAGATTTTTTTTTTTGTTCTTACTCTTTCTCCCACGCCAGAGCTTTGTCCAGCCTGACTGAGTCGTTCAGGTAGTTGTTGAGTGGAAAGGTGATCACTAGAGCGGTGGCATTGTTGTAGTTGGTCTCTGACAAAAGACAAAAAAAAAAAGATTCATTAAGTGTAAAAGTGAGGCAATCGCTTAGGAAATCCTCAGTTGAAATGGCAGTTGCAGCAGAACATTCATTTTGACAGAGAGACGGTCACAGCACAGGCAGAATTCACTGGAAAAATCTTAGCCGCCTCTGGTTGTGAATTTTATTTATCTGTATTATCTTTTATACGACAACACAGTTGTAATCTGACTGCTGCACCAAAGTAAACGTATTGTATATATCACGTAGTAAACATTATTGCAGTCAAGTTTTGTAAATAGAGATCCAACACTACTTCCTATTTCTCTTTACATCAACAGGTGTTAATCCAGCTCACCATCGTAACCCCCGAGGGCGAGCCATGGGAAGATGGGGCCCCCAAACGTGCCCAAACAAGGGTCGTGGAGGGCGGTGGTGTCGTTAAGGGATGCTGGTGCACTGCACAAAAAAGAGAAGCAGACAAAGTTAAAGGTTTGAAAGAAACTCACTCAAATGTCACATAAACAAAGAAACACCACATGACAACTAATGAGGAACTAGTGATGTGCCTTTTTTTTCTTTAAAAAAGGAGACACTTTCTATCATAGCAATTTTAAGAAAAAGCATAAAAATGTTCCATATCTGAAGCAAATAGATTCTCGTGAACTGCAGGTGTTAATTTAGACACAGATGTGGTTTCTTGTTTTACTGCAACAATTTGTCATTCAACAGATCTTTGCTGGGAACCAAAGGAAATTGAAGAATTTGAAACAACCTATTGGTACATTTTGAAAAGGGAAATTTAAAAAAGAATAAAATCACCTGACACAGTAGAGGAAGTGACTGTGATAGTCAGCCCAGACAAAGAATTCATCTCCCTTCGTGTGGTCCAACACAGCGTGGCTGTTCTGGAAGAAGTTGAGGACACTCAGGATGGTACAGTTGTCATTGTAGGGGGCCAGAGGGGCCAAGCAGATGTCCTTCAGGGTGACGGTTTGATCCTTGTATGGGGCCACAATGGCTTCGATGTCAAGCTGCAAATCCAGCACCTGGTTGTTCACGGTTAGAAACAAATGAAAATAGAAAAAAAGAGAACAACACAAATAAGTCATGGTTTCACAAATGCAGTAGCTCCGCATATTTCTTATCTGGTGAGAGTAGCAACACATGTGGGCTCTTATGACAGCAAACTGATCAAAATGAATAATTATGTTAACCCACCTGGTGCAGGATGTCTTTATCCAGTATGGCTTTGAATGGGACGTCCGATCCGGCAGGGTATGGGGAGTAGACGGTAGTGTCATTGATTGGAGTGGTTATAATGAGCTGTACAGTTCTGAAGAAGGGGCCGAAGTGTTTGTCAAAGTAGTCCTTCTCTTGACGAGCCTGGCTGGTGGGAGCCGACCACAGATCAACGGGGTCGGTGGTGATGCGCATGTAGACCAGCCCACCAGAGGAGGCGACCACGACTATCAGGCTCCCCAGTATGACCACAGAGGGATGTCGCACGCAGAAGGAACCCCAGGAGCAGAAGAAGACGCGCAGTGCATTCTCGAAGCGTTCGCCGAGACTTTCACAACATGATGCATTGACTAAGGAGAGAAGACCTGGATTTGGTTTCGGCTGTGCAACAATGACAGTTATTACACCTAAGAAATAAGACGTATAGATGCCAGGTGGAAAAAATTCTCACCTTGGTCAGGATTATCACTGTTGAGAGACAGCGGGTTATTGCTGTCCAGTATGGGGCCATACTCGGACATGATCCTCCTTTTCCTGTTAACACAAACCAACAAACTAGGTATTAACTTCAAATGCCAGCAACAAAACCAATATATTATTGTCCTGTTGGGTGAGTGGCTGCAGATTCACCATGTGATACAATTCCCAGCAGAACACACCACAAGCAAGAAGTCCCTTACCTGTAACACCACGCAATCAGTACAGCTCCGAAAAAGATCAGCAGGAAGGCCACGTATGAGATCCACATGATGACGGTCATAGCATCGATACCAAAGATTGTCCAGGGTGGGGGGAGAGGGGGAGGTACGGGTCGGGGCCCACAGGCGTTGGTGCAGTCCTGACAGGAGCAAGGACCAGAGCCGTCCTCCAAGCCCTCGGTGCAGGCGTATGTCTTGTTGTTCATGGGAGTGTAACCAGACACCGGGACATCTGAAGCAGAGCAACACAGGATGATTGACTAGTAGACGGTTGTTGAATAAAATATTTTCTGCAACGGGCATGTGATGAAATGTGAAAAATTACAACAAAAAGGATTTACCTGAGAATATTGGGATGATAGGGAAGGGAGACTGTCCATTGTTGATATCAAACATGAACTGGATCCAGTTAGTAGCGTTACAGTCTTTTGCATCTTTGCCACACACTATTGATATGGCCTTCACGTTGGTGGATGGTGCCTGGACGTCCTTACAGGCATTATACATGGCTGGAAAAGTTCTGTTTAATTATTTCAACTGAGCATCCTCTTTGTTATTTGATGACAATAGCAGTAACTATGACCACGAGTTACCCACAGAATTGCACAACTGAGAGCATGACTTCATGTTAATGGGGGGGTCAATGAAGTTTCATCTGCATATTTTGACATGCAAGCCCAATGTGGCTATATTTACTTACAATTTCTCTAGATTTATCTGGGAAGCACTGAAAAAAAATGAACCACTCCTGGATGTGAACTCACCGCTAGCAAATCTTTGTCCAACGTAATACTGCACTTCCGTTACACTGGTGCCGTTGATCTCAGAGGCATTCATGAACTGACTTTGGTGGGGGCTGCATGTCAGCTCACAGAAGAGGTTCATCAGGTTGAAGAAACAGGCAGGACACCTACGCACAGAGGCAGCGAGCGTCAGAACCAGGTTTTTTTTTTAAAAGAGACACCAACTGTTGCACAACATCCACATAAAAGTTAAAATTTAAAAGTGTAACACAGCTGCAAACAAGGTAATAAAAAAATGTGGGAAAAAAAATAAAAGATTAGATATCAACATGCCAACCTCTGCAAAGCATAACACAGTCTCTCTCTAACCCATGATTTAAGCACATGCAAAACTAAGACTTAAGACTGTGTAGTAAGATTTGAGCAGTGTTAAACATGTAGATTGCTCACTCCTTGTGTTTATAAAGCGTGTCATGTGCTTCGATAGTTAATGTTATAACCGTAGTTCGTACCGAGACAGGAACTGCAGGGGCAGCTGGAGACTCCCTTTGAGAGTGCGCAACTGGTCCACATTACAGCAGAGGCTTCGATTTTCATAGTCATATCCAGGACAAAGTTCCTGCACGCAAACATAGAAGGATTGACTTTTTTTTTTTTTTACCACTGGGGAGCAGGAGTATGTTACAAAAACATTGGTTTCAGCAACAAACTTCAATAAAAAGCATTTAGAAACATACCGTGAGAAGCTCAAACCCCTCAGGCTGTAGAGGGATGGGAGGACCAGTGTAGTTACAGTTGTACTTTTTTTCGTGCACCAGTTGGGACTCCCCACACTCCCCATACCAGACACAGTGCTGTGCCTCAACCTGACGATGGGACAAGAAAAACACAATGATCATTTCTGTGGTGTGTTCAAAGAGCAAATTCATTTTACAATGTTAGTTTTCTTCCTGTTGAAGAAGAATTTCTGCAGGTTTTTCCAAAAGAGACCAGCCTCTTTAGAAAGACAAGGTCTTACCAACAAATTAAAGATAGGTAGTCAAAACACAGTGGAGCATGTGACTGTTTAGAGGACCATAACTATGTTAGGTTGAAGCTGTTCCCTTTTACCTTAAGGTTTTATGTTCGCATGGTTAAACCTCGAGTAATGTTTCCTTTCCTGTGTTTCAAGTGTCTTGTACTTTGAATGTCAGAAAATAAAATGTCACTTCTGCAAAAGTAATCCTTTACATTCCAGCGCTTGACAGAGAAGCCTTCAGTTAGGTCTTATATCATCACTCTGTTATCTTGACTATTTTGTTATTGTGTCGGTTCTTTTTATTGTGAAATTTGTTATTAATGCTCCATTCGGATATATTCCATAAAATACAAAAACATACCTTTACCGTAAATGCTTAATGGATTTAATCACTATTTTTACAGAGGCAGTTCAGGTTTTCCGTTTAAGTGTCTATTCAGCATCAGAGCTCTCACATGCTCTTTGTTGGGGAGGGGTGACTTAGGGAAGTTAACTCACTTACTCCCCAAACTGTTCTATGAATAAGCCCAGTGTCACACCATGTCCTACTTGTGCCTTGTGTGACTGAGTTCAGGGGCAGCATTCAAATGTCATTATTTCTTCAGCAGGATTCTCTAAATCCACCAACTATTTGTTCAAAGTCACTCAACTGGAGACAAGAGACTTGTTTACTTAGATTGAGATCCAGAAACCTGCAAGGTTTGTTTGAAACCTGATGCACGACCCCCAACCCCCGACAAAATAACCTGGCAACGAACAAATCTTTCTGGTAAATCCCTAAAGAACAATCTCCAAAAACATTCTACATTTCAACTCATCCCACATTCATGTTGTTTTCACCAGGGTTTCTTATCTCGAAACTGTAATGATTAATCAGATCCCGGGGAGATGCTGCAGCATAGTTTTAAAGCAGTTTCATGCATTTCAGTGGACTGACCTGATTACCTCATGAATACAATGAAAGAGGGTGAGAGGACAGTCTGTGATTAAATAATGTTCTACCAACTTCATATGATTAAATCAAATCTATTTATATAACAACTGAATGCCCATAATTGCTTTAATCTTGTGATCAGCAATATTATAAAACACACCCAAATGATTTAGTTGTCCTTTCTCTTGTAATGTATTTGTTTTATTACTATTTAAGTAATTAGGTCCCTAAAAACTGACTTTTATGTCTTTTTCTTTATTGTTTGGGGGTTGTTGTTTTTTTGCTTCCTTACTTTTCTTTTTGATTTTGGATCTCTAAATTTGAAATGACATTGTATTAATCTGCTTCTTGTCAACGAGGTTGGGGTTTCCTTGTTTTGATTTGCTGTTTTGAAACGTGCTATACCAATAACATCATAATTAATGTTATTACGTTACTTTTCTGTCCTTTAATACAGATGTTTACTCAGTCAAGCCTCCTTCGTTTTGTCACAATAACTTCACTGAGTTAAAAACCTCAAACTCAGAGTGAGTTCCACACCTTTACATTAGCATTACATGGTCGTAAAAAGGGGGACAGGAAGAGAAGATCTTCAACCCTCCATTGGAACGTCTGCTCAACAACTTGCTAACGTTGCAGAACTAACGTCAGCTTCCAGTTGCAAGCAGATTTAGAAAAGGTGACGATCAGCACATCAGATGGAAAACACACTGCTTCGACGTGCACTTTGTTTTACTTTGCGTCTGTTTCCTCATGTGAAAACCAAAGCTAGTTGTGTGTGTCCGTGCTGCGAGGTTAGTCCAGTATCCACACAGCAAAGCACCGCAGGCACTTTGGTCCGAGCCGCTGTTAAAAGCCAGTTAGCGGCTCACACTGGTATTTAAAGCTGGATGTAAACAGTGGGAGTCGCTAACAGCTTTGTTAGCCGCCTCGCGCAACAACACAACATTAGCCAAAAACCGAGCCGCGCGCGCCGAGTCACGTTTGAGTCACGAGAACAGGGACGTTAAGAGTCTCACTCACCCATCGTAGACATTCCTGCGACAGGAGGACAGTGAAGACGAGGAGACACAGAGTGCGTCTGCTGTATGGGAGCCACATGCCGCCGGCGAAAGGGTTCGAGTCCGAGTGACAGCTGAGCCGGAGTTTCACATATGTTGTGGATGCTCTCTTCTTCTGCGGATGGTTCGTCGGCGTTGGAGACAAATTGTTCCCTCGGTGCTGCCACCCAGCGTCGTCCCCGGTACACTGCATCTAGACCTGACACCAGGAAACGCTTTGTGTACATTTAAGAAGTCCCTGAAAACGTATTATATTAACCAGCTTCTCCCAGATAACTTTTATCATGATAATATCTTTATACGTTTATTTATTATTTATTATTTTTATTTCGAACATGTAAATTAAAAAAACTGAAATTATACTAGTGAAAAGAAATACATATTATTTAACTAAAAACTTCATGATTTAGCATAATATTCCAAAAGGAATGAGAAGAAGTACAAACTTATATCAGACTTTGTGGGGTGAAAAGCCTGGATAGATTTTTGATTCCGCCCATTGGCCCCTAATGGGACAAAGCTTCTGTCCCAAAGCTGACCGGTAACATTAATTTTAGTTATAAAATGTAAGGTATCATCTTGTTTATTTTATTTCTGATCCTCCTGAGAGTCTTTAATATTAAGCATATACCAAATCCAATCCAACATTTTTTCTTTGTTGCTGTTTTAATTCCTTTTTAAAATGGCATAGGACACAAGTCCTTTTATATTACACTGCATTGAAATATTTCAGACTTTCTTCGATGGTTTCAGGATTTGATTCTACTTTATCAAAATGAAGTTGCTTATTTCTTATTACTTTCCTCACTCTTAAATCAAATTGTATTCATGTCATAGTAACACTGGCAAAACAACAGCCACAAATCCCTTTACTACTCATTTCATTCATTAGAATGAAATGAGCCAGCACAATGAAACAGCCTCCTCTTCAAACATGGACGTGATAAACAATCAATGCATCTTTTTTGTTGTTGTCGGCGTTTTCTTGTGAAGACGTCCTCCTGTTCTCTGTCACCGTTAATCATCTGTTTCTCTATATAAAGTTTAAGGAAACTATCAATCAGTCAAATCTGATCAAAGCACATTCAGCTCTGATCAATCAGATCAGCCGAGTGTTTCAGTGTCAGTTCTTTCTTTTAAACCTTCCCAACTTTCAGTACTGATTAAGCCACAAATATTTGTATTTATGATATGAAATAAATATGGTTTTAAACTACATTTTTTACATTTGAACTCAAAAGTATTTAAGCTTAAAGTTACGGCTTTTAATCCTTAAACAAATCATATATAACCTTATAGTAAAATATAACAATTTGTTGTGAAAACTATTATTAAAACATTTCTACAACAGTGTAAAATAACCCCAATCTGTGACTTTTAAACTCCCAAATTCTGATCCTAACATAAATTTAATCAATTTCAAACAACAAACTAAGTTAATAAAATCGTACCTATTTTATTTAAACTCGCGTCCTCTTAAAAATGAGTTTTGTTACGTTTAGGAAACTATTTCTTCCCCTCAGACAGACATCAACAGGAATTAGGAGTTAAACACTATAATCGGCATTATAAAAGTTACTTTGATCAGTTTTCATTAACTATTGCTGTTTTACTACATCTGCTCGTCACTGGTTGACAAACAAACTGAAGGATCAGAGAGGATTCACACGTCAATCTGCTGATTATCTGCTTATTCATCAAACTGTTACTTGAAGTGCTGAAAACATCAAGATTAAAGA
Source organism: Hippoglossus stenolepis (assembly GCF_022539355.2). Taxonomy (NCBI): domain Eukaryota; kingdom Metazoa; phylum Chordata; class Actinopteri; order Pleuronectiformes; family Pleuronectidae; genus Hippoglossus; species Hippoglossus stenolepis. The sequence continues at coordinate 17,169,579 of NC_061493.1, forward strand.
AAGAAAGACTGAGTAAATGATTGGATCATTGGGCTCTTCTTCCTTCTTCCTCCATCTCTTTACTTCTCATCACTTGTTTCAGCTGTGAGGAAAAGACAAAGCAAACAAACAAGATGTGTTTCCATAGAAAAAAAAGATTTATTCATATTCACTTCTGAATGAAATAATTACAATTCAGGAACAAGTGCATATTCATGTATGATGTGACAAAATGGTGTACTGATAGTATAAATTATAGGTGAATTTTTAAGGGGGTATATTACAGCAATATCCACTGTTTTCTGTACATGTACCTGTGTAAAATCTGTAAAAGTAGGTCTACAGGCTGCTACAAGAGGAGATTCCTTTAAAACTAGGAATGATATTCGCAAAGTTAAAGCTCTTGCAAGACAACAAGACTTTAAAGCTTGAGGGGCAGGTTCACAGAGACGGTCTCAACAGTCTAAACAAAAAGAAAAACACAGAGAAGGAAAAGTCTCCTGGGAATGATACTTTAGACCAAAACATCAGAAACATCCTGAGTTTCTAATAAGACACAGAGTCATTCAAACAGTCACTAAAATACATCGTGTTTACAAGGAAATACCACTAGTAATGACAGTTAGTTAAAAATTCAAACAAGCTGCTCACGTGACTCTAAGACAGTTCAACCAGCATTTCAAACAAGTGGAAACACACGCACACACACACACACACACACACACACAAATAAAACCTCTATGGGAACACATCTGGAGCTACTGGAGTTTCCCCCCCCCGTTTTTTAAGTTTATGGTTCGTCGAGTCGAGTGTAAAAACTTGACAACCTCCTTAAGTCAGGAGTGTTAAAAATAAACTATTGGAAGGAAATGATCAGTAACAGGGCAGGAAAAAGAGTTTCCTGTGTGAGCAGAGGAATACTCCACACTCCTACACAGCCCAGAGTTTAGCGAACTTTGCGGGTCCACACAAATACGCTTCACTCAAGAGCGCTACACTTACGAAACAGACCCGCCTGAATATGACCACAATCACATTCGCCATATTTACCATCACATTCTCTACATAGTTGCTGTGGTAACACACATCCGGGCACACAGGAACACACAGACAGTTCGTTTGCAGTTTGCATTGACTTCCATTCATTGTTGACAGCCTCACCAAAACCTTATCCCTTAACTTAATGAATTTTAACCACTTATCATTGCTGTTATTTATTATTAATCATTATTTATGACAAATCTTCATATTAACATGTCCCACCTTTTTTAAATTAACAGCCATAGGAGAGGTCTGGAGAATGTTTATAAGCTTCACCACCTGTATCTATGCTCTTTTAAATCATCCCTTATTTTATTTATTTCATCCTTCTATGATGGGATTTTAACCAATTGATTAAGGTTTCAATGAGGGACTTTTTAAGTCTTATTAACATTCACGGTCTGCGCGTGTCCAAGTGTTGTGTTCTAACCCCAAGTTAACCCTAACCTAAGAGGCAACAAAATCAATCTCACACACACACAGAACTGTCTTAGAGCAGAAAGGTTAACATGTTTCAATGATATCATTCACCAGTATTCCCGCTAAACAATAATTTCTATACGTTGCGACATCTTGCCTCCTCGTTGACTGATCCTCCAGGAGGAGTGTCCTCAGGCCCCCGAGGGCCCCACCAGTCAAAGGCTTCACATCAGTATCGACCGAGCGCCCCACTGTGTGTGTGTGCGTCAACCCTTTCTATTCGAACTCATCAATACTCCTTTGATGATTGTGATTCTGTGACGCATGTACCTTAAGTTGTGTTTTGGGCTGAGCTGCCAGTTTCTGTCCTTCTGCCTCCCAAAGAAATTCAGGCAGTTACATCCTCCACCGACACATTGGGATCACATGCAGCATTTTTCACTTCTGAGACATTGGGAAGAGGTTTTCACTTTCTGACGACACATTGGGACGGAGCGCATCTGCTCCACAAACTCAGGTCAACTGAGTCACGTGTGCTTCGGCTCTCGTCCAGCTTTCACCGAGTAAAAATCACTTATCGTTTGATTTGTGAGGAAAAAGCTCTTTGGAATGAGACAGGTTTTATAAGACAGTTACGACAGCATGCAAACAACATGGAAAGCTGCACAGTGTCACCTGACTTCATGGGACAGGATACAACATATATGATAGTTGATGGTACCACTCAGGTGTGTTTCTCCAGCCCAGACATTTCAGGAAAGAAAGGAAAGTGTCTTGTATTTTTATCCGTTACGTGGTCAGTCTGGACCCAGGTACTCTGCGTTCTCCGCTGCCGGGATGTGTCCGTTGGCGTGGCTCTTGAAGAAGGGGTTGAAATCCTGTTGGTAGTCAGGGTTGTCTATGCTGTTCTGGGGGTGGTATTTCTGAATGCAGTGGGCCGTCCCGTTGGAGGTGATCGGGAGGATGGCGCGGGGCGCAAGGTCGTTGAGGTACTCGTGCCCGCTGTCGCCGTTCTTATAGCAGTTCAGGTACTCTGTCTCCGTGTCGTCTGAGGAGATGGTGGGGAGGAGTGTGCGAGGTGGACCCGGGTGCTTGTAGATGGGATTCATCACATCCGAGACTCCGTTCTGGTTCATGTAGTCTGTAAGAAAGGTTGGCCGAGTGAATATGTGGGTTATCTGTAAAACATACTGGCCCATAATGATGATAATGAGGGATAGAGATGTTGAATGAAGACAAGATGTCGCCTCTATGCCACCAGGGGACTCCAAGTTTTACATTTACATTTTCTACATATCATTACATGACTCATAATCATTTCACTAAGCTCCAAGTTTGTGGATCGATTTCCAAGGTTCCAGACACAACCTGTTTTGTTTTGTTTGCTTTATTTAAGTCAAACTCATCCTGTGGTGCTGCAGTGGTGAGCAGGGACAGTATAATAAAAAATTCAACTTTACTCGAGTGATGCATTCACTGGTGTTGTAACTTGTAGGTTTTACAGTTGGCTGATTTAATACGTTGGGTTTATGAGTAACATTCTTGAAAAAATTATCAACCTGAAGAAATGAACTAAAATGTAGTATATTGTACCTAATATATTTTTATTTCCCTTTTCTTGTTATTTTCTTAAATGTGTGTATTGCATCTTATTGATGAATGAAACAAACTACTTTCACACATGGGAGTCTGGAGTCTCCTGTTTGCTCCTTAAAAGCCTAATAAAGTTTATTATACACTGATAATTGTAACGTGTATTTGACGTTCTGATGGTCATGAGCGCAGCCCTAGTGTCGCCACTGCTTATTTGAAATCCTGCATCTGTACCAACAGTGTTGTGAAAGCAGTGAGAATAAGTACAGCAGTATGCTTCTTGTCCACTAGATGTCTCCATTCCTCTCTGAATCACACTCAGAGACCATAGAGGAGTTTGACTGGTATTTACTGGAGTGACATTTAAAAAGAAAAAGCCACCGGGGGCTGTTGGAAGTCGGAGTATGCTCACCTGGCGCCGGCAGGAAGGCGTCGTCTAAAAATTTGTCTGTGGGGTCGGGGATGTACCGGAGAACCAAGCTTCCGTCCCTGCTCGGGAACCCGTTCTGTGACAAAGGACAGAGGGTGTTAGAGCAAAACAACACAAGTTATTCAAAATAAAGTTCACAGAATGTTTATTTAAGTGCAAGTTAAAGGATTTTCACTCACCAGTAAACCGGTTCTGCTGTTGCACGTTCCAATGCTGCTGTTGAGGCTCTGCAAAGGGGAAAATTCAAACTTTGGTCAGTGTTTCTTGATGTGAATGCACAGCACTGTTCGATTGATACAGGAGGATACATCAATACAGGAGACATTAAGAGAAGGGAGGGTTACATATTATCAAACAGGCATCTTCAGAGCAATGCACAGCGCTGTGCTCAGTTTCCGACGATTTTTGTCATCTTTCTTTTATTTATAGCTGGTTTGACATGTGCGTAATTCTTCTGGTAATTGAGATTTATTTTAACGCCTCTCAGGAGACAATAAGTTTCCTTTGAATGGGGATAGTAACGTTTTCTTTTTTATGGCGCCCGAGGAACCGTAGCTGTCATCTCGGCACAAGCTGATGAGGATCAAAACAAAACGTAGAGAGCAGCAGATTCATATTCATTCAGGCAAACTGACAAGCTTTGCTGTGTCCGTCAGACTTTTGAGACGGAGGGCTGTGAGCGGCGTTTAAAACCGGGGGAACCGAGCGAAGAAAGCGAGCGGAGTGACAGCCGTGGCAATGCAATTACTTTCAACAAGAAAAGGAAATTAAACACGCTGAAGGAGCGACGGAAAAATAATACCCGACCCTTGGCGGGCCATGCCCCAACAGTGATATTACAAAAGCAGGCTTGTGCTGAGAAAGATTTCACAAAAGTTTGCCTGCAAAGGTAATTAAACTTGAAAGGTTGACCAGGCTGTTCGAGGCCCGGCAACAGTCCCAGGTACGAGAGCCAGGCCTACGCATTGGCCTTCACTGAACCTGAGGTAGAGGAGTTCACCGTCTCCAGCTCTCATCAATCAAAGGGCACCTGGGAGGAAACGTGGGAGCGCGGCCGATGATGAGGACGAGTGGGCAGGGGGTCAGGAAGAGGAGGAGTGGTCCCCGTGGTGAAAGTTAAACACAACGGGGGCAAGTGGGGTGAGAGGGGTTCGGGGGCCAGGTACGAGCGGCCATTCTCATGTTAGGAAAATGAACTCAACCGTCCTCACTCTCCTTTACTGTGTGATCGCTCACGTTCACTTTAACAGCTGTTTGTTAAAGCTGATTGCTACGAATAAAAGAAAAAAAGAAAAAAAGAATCTGACTCTGCGTTTGTTTCCATTCTGACTCAGAGGGTAATGATTTATGCAGAAATCCCATTTCCCAGAACAAGGTTAAAATAGCACAATGAAATTTTCAGTTGACGGCATGTTGGGTGAAGTGTGCGCTGCTGAGGGGTCTGCTGCTAATTCTGAATCAATTAATGCTGCTTTCTTTCAGGGGGAAAATTTTGGCCCTGCCTCCAGAACACATGGTTTTCCTCTCTCCCTGTTTATATAGACGACGTCAGTGTGATTGAATCTGGCACGTGTGTGTGTGTAGTCAAGGTACCTGAGCCTCACCTCATGCACCCGTTCACCTTTGTTCACTCAACTCTGCAGCGGCTTAAAGTTCACAGCATAAATACCGTGACAATATTCCTACTCTGGATCTTTATGATTAGAGGCACATGTGGTGAACCTGGTCGGCAGCTGCTACAGTTTAAACGTAACTAATTGTACTATAGTATTTTATAATATATATATATATAGTGGGTCTTTTGTTCATGTGCAAGTACTGAATACTTTCTGTTATTTCATTTAGTTTTTCTTCTCTTTTATTGTCGTCATAGGCCGTTTTCAGACATGAACTCTGAAAAAGGTCAGATTGGGTCGGGACATTTTCCAGAGTTTGTCCTTCACATATGAAGAACTCAGCAGGAGATTCTCTGGGTCAGAAGCGTTCACATCAACAGGAACATTTCCTGAACATTTAGGTGAGGGGGAGGAGACAGGACATGGCGTGTAAAGTCTGCGGTGGAAATCGTGTTTTTGTTTATCGAAACTGTTTATCGTCCGCATCTTCTACGTGTAAGGCTCCTTTATTACATCCTGAGATATTTGTATTCTTTTAGTTTTTTTCCAATTTTCCATCCGAGGTTAGAAGCACCATCAAAACGCCAACTCGCTCACTGTGAATTTTCCTGCCGTTTTTTTTTCACAGGGGCTCGCTCCGACATTTTCAGGGCAGGAAAAGTTCTGGAAAAGGTCGAGCGCAACTGACTCGGATATTTGCGTTCTCTCATACAGCTGTAGCTAGCACCTTCGAGTTGATTCCGCAGCCAACTATTAGACAGGGTCAGCATCATTGTTAATAAAACTTTAGGTGGACAATCATACAACATATCTTGTGATAATCATTGTACACTAAGATGTATTTGCAGCAAAGCTACGCCACCTTGAGGAAGCTGTTCACTCACAGGGAGTAGACTTTTCTTGTTTTGAATGCCTGACCACAAAGCAGAAAAGTACTCCCTCCATTTTAATGCCAGGATTCCTTTCTGTCTTTCAGCTTTTGCCAAAAGCCGTGGCCTGGTACCACAAATGTCACTTGAGACAGAGAAGCCGAGGGGACAGACACACCCGACCTCTTTCATGTCACTTACTGCGGAGTGGAGCAGCGGCCTGTTGAACTTGCTCGGGCTGCTGAAGAAGCCGTGTTGCGGCACCAGGTATTCGTCTGCATCCACAGCGTCCTCCATGTCCTCCCCGCTGATCAGGCTGCGGTACAACCTGGTGTCTGACGGACTCGGTAGGTGCATGCGGTCATCCCCCTGGAATAGGCCAAGAATTCAAGTCTTCAGCTTTATATATCTCATGAGTTACAGAAATTCAGTTGCAGGCCTTTTAAGTAAAATTATACCTGAATGACAAGATACCGTGAGGGATCCCGAGCCATCTTCGTAAACTCGGCTATTAGTTCCCGGAAGCGAGGTCGGCTGTCGGCATCAATCATCCAACCTGTACACACACATCAGCAGGAAGGAAGGAAGATAAGTTGACTTAATAAAATTAAACTTTAAAAGTCTTTGTGAGGATAAAGGCAGAAACTGTAGTGGAACTAATAAAACAAAACAAACACAGAACTGCTTGTGTAGGTTTAATACGTTTTTAAAAAACAGAAAAGTAGGGCTGCGATTGTTTTTATTAATTTATTCTTTAGTCTATTAAACATTAAAAAGCAGTGGGAGAAAAATGTAATTATAAAACTGTTGAATCTAAAGTGATGTCATCATGAAATGTCTTTTTTTTTACCCGATCAACAGTCAAATATATTTTCTTTAATGTCAGACATTTGCAAAGATGGGACTATTACGTTTGTTTGACGTTTTTGCCAGTAATTTTTTTTGGGATCGTAATAACTGCTGATTAATTTGATGTTAAACACCAATCAAATGGTTGACTAATAATACGCTGATTGTATATGACTAATATGTTACTGCTATCCACACTAGTAAGTGTACAGATGCTCATATATAGAAATATTCATTGCACATTAACTGTACAACAAGACCCTGCGGTTGTACGCCTCCACCAACCAGTGCAGTTTCAGTCTATAAACACTTTCTCTCCTATAGGGTCACCGTGACCAGGAACATAGATTTGTTTTGGGAGGTTTCCCACTGAGCTTACATTTCACCATGATCATGTAGACGTCGATGGTGCAGATCGGGGGTTGGGGCAGTCGCTCCCCTTTCTCCAGGACTGCAGCTATTTCACAGGCTGGAATCCCGTCATACGGTTTGGTCCCGAATGTCATCAGCTCCCAAACTGTCACACCTACAGACAGAGGGAAGAGTTAGCAACACGTCCGTCTGATGAGCTGCTGTTCAACCTCGTTTTCCTCCCCATAACAGAGAAGAAGTGAGAGGGGCAGAATGTGAGCCTTCTCAGAAACTTTTATGTTGACAAATTGGCTCTTCCTGCGAGAAGTGGGAGTTTGCAGGATGCTTCTCATCATCGCAGGAGGAACTGAAGAAAGGGAAAAGGAGGAAAGGAAGCTGCCAGGGTCAGTTGATGCTTTCGCCATACTGAGCGGAAGGCACGATCAAAACCTCGAGAAAAGAGGATTTGGAGGCCGGCCTGCTGAAGCGAGCTGTGCTGTGTTTGGTTTGGTGTGTGTGTGTGTGTGTGTAGGCATGTGTGCATACAGTTTGTGAAACTGTTTATGTGGGTGGAGGTAACAATCTCTTCTGACGTGATATTGTCCATCTGGGACTGCTGGTGTGTGGGCGTGTTCTACCTGCGTGCTAAAATCGCAGATGCTAACAAGATATTCTCTCCTTTCGAAAATATTGACAAGCCTTATTAGATCCAACAACAACATCCTTTCCCATAACCACTGTCCTCTCCGTGTCTCACTTGCTGTTAAAACACTTTATTTAGCGAGGAATAAATATTTCTCCTGCGAGACTGTCGCCATCACTCAGGAGTACAGAGGCCCAGCTGTTTTACATATCCAACGTTACACAAGGATTCAGGCTCGATGTGGGACACGGTGAGCAGGGTTCATGCTGAGTTAGAGGCTGTGGATGTATTGAAAACATAAAGGCAAAGCTTACCGAAGCTCCATACATCACTCTGGTGCGTGTACGTCCTGTTCAGGATAGATTCAAGGGCCATCCATTTTATCGGGACCTGTGAAATGAGAGTTTAAAAAGTCAAAAAGTGCAGAAAACCAACATAAACTATATTTTTAATTCAATTTTACAGAGTGAAGAACAGACGTTTCTCCCTTTTGCAAGTCAGTGAATTCTAAGGTCAGAAAGTTAGGCAGTGTTGCTTAAAAAAAGTTTATCTAACATGCTTAGTCAATTTCTTTTCTACTTTCTTGAGTTTGCAGTTCACAGGAGACGAGAAGCAGGGCACTGTCATCACACAGACTGCGTCACACACAAAAAAAAAACGATTTCCTGCACGAGGATTAAGTCTGGTCTCGCACAAAAAGATGTTTTTTTCAAATGGCTGGCTCCACTAAATTTTGTATTAGGCGAAGACACGGCCTAATCCCCGTCTGGAGGGACTGTCCTGTAATATTTAATTAACACCATGTTTCAGAGCAGCAAAGCATTTAATAACTAGAATGGACGAGGGGGAAATCTCAGCAGCTGCAGATGTGTTTGTTCGAGTCCAGCTTTGCCCAGATGAATTGCAAAGAACTGACCTCAACATCTGTCCCTCTGCAGGTAATAAAACGTCTGGGTGGAAACTGAACACTATCACCTTATGGGTCCAAGTTATTAAAAAAACAATAATATCAGAAACCTGATATTTTACATTTTTATATTTTATACTATTGGGGTTTTGGAGTTAAGCTTAAGAAAATGGGTGTGAATATCTTGTGGGGACCATTGTTGGGTAGAACACTCACCTCCAGTTACAAGGGAAATATAAGTTATATATAAGTTTTCTGTGAGAAAATGTTTGTTTTCAGTTGCAGAAGGAAATGCTGATAAGTGAAGGAACTTATCTGATTCCATCATTTCAGTCTGTTTATTGACACGAGATAAAAATCTAGAGAAAAACTACAAATGCAATCTTTCATGATGTGGAACAAATTCACTCCACTACAGGAAAACATCCGTCAAGTTAGCACTAACAGACTAAATATAAATGCAAAAAACAAATTATGTCAGGTTGGGGATATTTGGGACAACAAAATGAAATTTGGTGTGTGCGGCACAGCTTTAACTCTTAATATGGTGGTACCAACCTTTCCACCGTCTGCATGGTACTCCTTCTCATCTGCATCGAGGAGCTTAGCCAGACCGAAGTCTGTGATCTTGACGTGCTGAGGAGTCTTCACCAGAACGTTCCTGGCTGCCAAGTCGCGGTGCACCAAGTGGCGCTCCTCCAGGTAGTTCATACCCTTTTGTCAAACAAACGATGAAGTGCGGTTTGTTACATAAGAGTCGTGCCCCTTTCACAAGCCGACTAATGTGTCAGAACGTGCAAATATATATCGCTTGATCAAACGCGATAAAGGATCCAACCGCTGAGATCTGCCAAGATAAGCTTGTCACCATCACCTGACTTCACTCACCAGCCCAGTATATGTGACTGTGTGCAGTGGAGCTGATGTTAATACAAAAACATAACATGCATTGCAGAAATGCTCAGTTTCTTTTGTTTTTATCATGTGACACTATTTTAAAAAACCTACACATACAAGGTATAATCTGTATTATTCAACATGCACAACAAAGACAAACAATCCAACTGCTCTGCCTCCCAATTACATCATCACTTAACACAACAACAACCCCCGTAGACACTGAAGCTGCCGAACAGACCCTCCCATGTAACTCGACGCCGCTCGTACCTTGGCTATCTGCACACACCAGTTGAGCAGGTGCTGGGAGCCGATGTTGTCCTTGTTCTCTTTGACGTAGTCCAGCAGGCAGCCGAAGGGCATCAGCTGGGTGACGAGCTGCACCGTGGACGTGAGGCAGATGCCGAGCAGACGACACACGTGGGGGTGATCCACACTGGCCATCACATACGCCTCCTGCAGCGTGCATGGGGACACACAATCAATCGTTTTTGTCAGGTGACACAATCCACAATACAAGTCTTAGAATAATGAGATAAATTCATATTGGATTACTCTGTTTTTTTTTGGTCTTACTTTCTATATCTTGTCTAGTGCATGGGCTGAAGAAAAATACTGAATTTCATATTAATGGTGCAAAGACAAAAAAGAAATATCTCTGTTTGAATAAAATGTTTCACAGCCTGTTCAATTATTAGTTGAAGTATCCATATTTATCCTGGAAAATGGCAGCTCACAACGTATGTGGAAATAAGTCTCTTAGCAACAGGCATACCTGCCAAGCATATTTAACACGTCTCAGCTCAGAGTGGAAACCGAGGGATAAGCCACACAACTGGCTTCTTACAAGGAGGTAAACAGATTAGATAGATAGGTTTATTTACTGTTGAGTGCACTGACTGGATCCCAAATATTTTATACATCTTTGTAGCAAGATTATTCAGGAAATAACCAGTTGATTGCTCAGAGCTCTGTAATTCTGACAGTGGAGCACATACCTCCGCCCAAGGCCCAACAGTCCCCTTAATTCAATCAAGCTGCACCAAATTGCTCACACTCATAGAAATCAGTCCTGTAAATATGTTTGATTTCATCATCAAGATCCATGATTAATTCCCCGGGGAAATCAGTGAAAAAGTGCTTGCACCGTTATTTTTAAAATAACATTTTCCAGGATCCTAATTCGGATCTGCAGCAAAATTCCCTGACCCATTCCACATCCTTGTTTCAGTGGAGGTCAGTAGTTTTATTGCGTGGTCTTTTAGAAACAGACCAGCCAACCAGCAAATGGACAGGGGCGAAAAAAAAAACATAACCTGCTTGCTGGAGCAAAAAGAGTCAGAGTGACGGAGCAACACGACCACAAGAAAAAAACAAAATCACAGGATCTGAGCTGCACTTTCAACTCTTTGTATCATGCAGTTTAAACAGGCTGATTTCTCAGTACAGCTTCAGGGCAGCGTCTCCCTTCCAGAAAACAGCCCGGGCTTGGATTACACAGCAACACCCACACGTTGACTTCCGAGGAATTAATCCCATTTCCAGCAGCCATATTAACGGTCACCGTGCAGAAAAAGGACACGTTCTCCATTACAAGGAAAACAAGGGGGTCATTAGTTTCAAATCAGCTGCATGTGTTATAAATCACAGGCAGGCAATAATTGTCACTCACTCTGTGCAGCACATTGAGGAACTTGTCAATCCTAAATGTTGTGAGAAGCACTTATATATATATATATATATCCTGTCTTTTCCCACCAGCAGAGCACAGTTCACTGAATCAGTTTGGGAAATAACATTTTAAATGAATCCCCGTTGTAGTTCTGACTCAAAAAGGACCACATATAACAGTGAACCTACGTCTAAGATTTCTTTGTTTGCTTTCGGTGATGTGGCCTCTCTTAAAACCTTGATGGCCACTGGGATCTTCACGTCCTCGCCCTCCGGAACCCACAGGCCCTGTAGCAACACAGATTCGTTATTTCACAAGCGTTACTCACACCATGAAGTGATCACAAGTTGCACATGTACAAATAATAGTTAAATACAATATAATTACACAAGTTCACATCCATATAGTGTCAGCACATGCTTTGCTTGTGAGGGCCCTGGTACATCACGTACTGCACCCAAATACAGATTTGAAGTACAAAAAACTCTCAGCATAACTTCAACCTGATTCCAACTGTAAAAACATTTCTTAAACCTTAAATAACACGTTGAAAAACAATCTCCCTCAAGGTCTAAAAGCTTGAGAGGTCCTCTCAAGGACAGAAATACAAGTGCGCGCGCATACACACACACACACACACACCACACACACACACACACACACACACACACACACACACACACACACACACACACACACACACACACACACACACACACACACACACACACACACACACACTCTCTCTCTTGTTCTTTATGTAAGAACTGTGTTGACTTACATTCTCTCTCTAGATATGTATCCAAACCTTAACCTAAAATTAACTTAAGCTTATAGAAACCACTTATTTTTCTCCATGTGTCCCAACAATGACACTGTGAGACATGTTTGTGTAGAGATGCTAGAATCTTTTTATTTTTCTCACAACACTGTGATTGCAATTGTGAAGTTGTGATTAATGAATTCATTAAGTCCATAGCGGGAGGGAGAGAGAGCTCTGACAGTGAGAATGAAGTCACTCATGTATTCTGAACAGTTAAAAATGTGTATTTTGATTAAGAAATTGACAACAGATGTAGATGAAATAAAAACACCGTGATAAGGGGTTGGTTTTCGTAGACTTAGCACATTGTGTTCTCACTGCAGAGGAATTTTAACAACAATGTGTTTTGAAACACAAACCTGAGGCCTGTTATTACCTTATAAACTGTGCCAAACGCCCCGGACCCCAGCACTTTGATTTTCTTGAACTCCGGCTCTTTCAGGATCCGCAGCAGCGCCTGGTTCGGTGCCTCTCCGCTCGGAGTCAGAGGCTCAACCAGCTGGAGAAACAAGGAACTGAGTGTCTTACACAGCGCAAGTGATTGTTCACCAATCCACTGGAGCAAATCAATATTTCAAGCTACAAACAAAAATCTAATCAAATATTGATGAATAAAACCAGACGAGTAAAAAATTGCGATCTCAGCATTCAGCGTCTCTGTGATCCTGACACCTCTCTCAATATATTGACGTCCTCCTGAGAGCACGGTGACCATCATACCTGTCTCTCTTGGAGCAGCCTGCGCGTGGTCCTCTTCCTCTTGATGTGGCGTCGGCGGAGCAGCACGAAGACGGACAGGCCTGCGATCAGAACAGCCAGCATCCCGCCGACTACACCGGCTGCGATCATGGAGAGACCAGAGGCTCTGAAAGGAGAGGAGGAGGCCGATTTAAGATCTGATTTAACATTTGTGAATTGAATCAACAAGGGAAACAACTTGTGCAAAGCATGTGCATCCTCAAACAGCAGAGGATCACTCACCTCTTGGTCTGGCAGCCTTCAGGACCAGGCCCAATGCACCTGTAAACAAATCAGAGCAAAGAATCGGATGTAATTATAACGTTACTGTGTCCTCGCACTAAAAGTTCACCAACTTATCACAAGTCTACTGAGGGAAATGCAATGTTAACACTTGTTTGTGCACGAAGGAGGATTTCCACCAGTAAAAGCATCAAAGTTCACTGAATTATCTTGAGAGTTGACATGACTGAAATAAATAGTAAAAATACTCGACTTGCACAAGACGGTTGCAAAAGTTTCACCAGAGAGTAACAGATTAAAATCATGGTATTAACCCGTAGACCATTTCATTACAGTGAAAGTTACTATTGTTCTGTTCTCTAATGCAGAAAAAGATCAATTCTACAGAGAAACCTACTAAAACACGGTCTGCTTATGAGAATGAGGCAGAAATAATTTGATTTGTTGTAAATGGAAAAAATAATTATATTTCTACATTTCTAAAGAAAACTGCGTATTGAATTTATGATGATCAGACCACATCACATTTAAAAATTTTAAATCAGAATGACACTTGGTAGAGTCAAAAAACTCCCTAATTCAAATGTTAAATAAAGTGATCACAAATTCCTGGATTTGCACCAACATTGAATGGGTTCTTCCCTGAGCCACAGCACATTGTTCCATCAAGTTTCGTGGCAATCCGTCCAGTAGAGACAAACAAACTGAGATGAAAACCTTCTTAGTGGAAGTAAAATATGAAATAAGGAATAATCATAGACTGGGACAGGGAGTTTGCTAGATCTTCACAAAATAACAAACCTGAACCTCATATAGCAAACTTATTTGACACCAAAGCAACACTTAATAATGAATATAACTACTTCTCCAAACTGTAGCCTATCAGACTGTTGCTAAAAAGTTTCAGGCGGTGAGGTGGTGCATCTCTCTCTAATAGAGATGTTATCTATGGAGCTCTGTTGTCAGGATGAACGAGGCAGACCCAGGTTCTTTTTTCTTTTTCTCAACATGCAACTTTCTGTAACACAGGGAAACTGTTTAATGCCAGTTGTCAGGTGGGCGGAACAATGTTTTTACCCCTGAGTGCAGTTCTTGTGACACAGCTTGCACACTTTCATCTCGTTGGAGTATTTCCACACCAGCGCTTCGTCCTCCCCTGGCACGCCTTGGAGACAGCGAGACACACAGAACAGGCCGTCTTGGAAGTTGGCACACTTCGTACAATTTCCAGAACCCTGAAAGCAAAAAAAAAAGAAAAAGAGAAAGACTCATGATGTTTAAAAGTCTATTAAGGGGAGTAGTAAATATCATTTCTCAGAAAGTTTCATAACTCTTCCTCATGAAGATGCAAATGTTAAGGCGATGAAAAACACAAACACCCGATCATGAAACAGTACAAAACAACTCCTTCCTCTGTTATGATCAAATGCTGGATTTTGATACTTTCTCAAACTAAAACCTCCTCGACCTTCGTAGTCGGACGGACCTTTAGTGAAATGTGGGACACAATATGAAACTCCTGGCAAGTGAGTGAAACTGTAAAAATAAGACAACAGCCTCTATAAAAAAGTACCAAGCCTCTTATACATTTTTCTATAATTTTCTGTTGTCACTTATTGAAGAATTCGATTTTTTGTGGATTTCTTTTTGTTTTATTTCATTTTCTCTGAACGTTTTGTGCTTGGGGTGGGACGCCATTCGTCTTTGTTATTGTAAGTATGATTGTGTTTTCTGTCTGTGCCAAAAATCTATTAAAATATTGTTTAAAAACAAACAAACTCAAACCTCTTCATCTGCAGGTTTAGTTCTACATTTGATCCTTTTCCGTTTCAACAAAACCCAAAACAGGGTCTGAGCTTGCTTGTTTTCAATCAACGATGGGATTATGAGCATGTAAAAGAAGCTCGCGCAGCCACACCCCTTCGTCAGATCTCAACATGTCTTGTGGCTGCGTTGCATTATGGTCTATTAAGGCTGCTGTTGATGGAGAAGTGATTTCATGCTGAGCGACGGACACTAAAACAAGCTCAAAGACGTTTTTATGAGACTTTTATAAGGTTTTGTTTCTTTTTTTAGACAATAACTTGGGGGAAACACATACAGGTGCGCTGCAGGTTGTCGTCCCGTTCATGCGTTGACACTCGCCGTGACACTCCATGCAGGTTCTATTCACGACCACCTCCCTCCGCTCTCTGCAAAAAAAAACAACAAAAAAAAACAATCACAAAGCTGACAGACTCTCGCCGCCGGCGCGCCTCCTTTCAAACAGCAACACATGAAGTTAAATTCTTGATCCCTCTTTTCAGGGCAGAAGTTAAATTGTAAGCATGTCGAGATTCAATGTTTGACAGAGATCGGCAAAGATAAACAGATGTGAGTGAACGTGCTATTCCAGCTGCAGTGTTTGTTTTATATCTGCTGCAGCTTTAACTCCCAAAATACCTTGGATCATATTTAGTCTTAGCGTCACTTTCAGTAACAAATCCCCAAACTTGTCTAATGTCATCGTCTGGAAATGCTCGTGGTGAGAATATAGACTTTGAAGGAGTTATCTGCAGAACACACACGTCTGATGCTCAGCCTCTGTTCGGTCCAAAACAAGAAATGCTGCATTTAAGAAATCAAAAGTTACCCCCCTCCCCCTCTTACCCCTCGAGGATGTTGCAGGAGCTGACACAGCTCCCGTCGCGGCTGTAGTCACGGCAGGCGAGGCACATGTCCGGGCCCGGACCCCAGCAGCCCTCCGCGGTGCACTTCCTGTCACAGGTGTTGTTCTTCAGCGCTGAATACAAACACACAATCTCAAGAGGAGATCTCGGCTGCACGCTCAACCAATTTGACTCGGTTCATTTCATCTGGCTGGTGGACTGCAATGTCCACATTTTGCACGGCAAAAACAATCAAAGCATCTGACTAGATTCAGCGTTGAAAAATTAATATTCAAATTTACCACATGTGGCAACGTCAGCATTTTCCCCCACGTTGGCACTTTGCCTTTTTGATCTGAAGAGCCCCTCCCAGTGGCTTTTATTGGTGTAGCACAGGTTCTTGTTCTTAATGATGTACACGTCTCCATCGCTGATTTCTTTGAGGGAGCGAAGGCCCAGGTGGTCGATATCGAGCTGAATAATAACCAGGCTGCGGACGCCACTACCACAGGAAAAGAGACAGATTTAATTTGAATAATAGTCAACTCTTGAAAAACAAACTTATTCCTCGTGATCCAGCGGTAGTGAATCTATGGGGGGGGGGTCTTAATAAGGAACATACGGCTTAGTTCGTCCTCGAATGATCTCCAGATTCTCAAAAGGACTGAGTGAGGTCATGTTCTTTGGCCACGTCTGAATCCACAAAGATCCTGAAGCAACACATGGTTTGTTAATCATGAAACTATTACTTGTTTATTTAGTGTGTCATGCATTACTCAGGTTTTCACAGTCTTACCGGTAATTTCTTTAACTGTCTTAAACACATCAAGCTGGGCAGGGTCCATCTTTGGTGTTTTGGTATATGCATCCCTAAAAAAATAAGAAAATACATTTTTATGTTGTTAAAAAAACGTTCACAGTGATCTACAGAAGTTGATAAACACAGCCATGTCCAGGACCTACCCATGAATCGATGTGTAGATGATCGCAATGTTCCCATTGATTTTCGTGCAGTTTTTAAAGGAGTCGATGTTGGTGGCGTTGATGGACAGGGTGTGAGTCAGGTCTCCGGCTCCAAGTCCGTTACAAACTACAAACCAGTAGGAAAACAAACAGCGGAACAAAAAGTCTCAGGCTCAGAATGGTAACAAACTATCTGTACATTTAAATCCCTGGGGAGAAGCTACTGGCAAAACCTCAGGTCACGTCTAATCTCGCCATCTATGCGGCCGTTGGAGGACGCAGCCGCTGAATTGAGACACTGCTCTAATCTGCAGATAATGCACTTTATTTGATATAGACAGTAGCTAACAGCAATAAACAGTTACAATTATCAAAATATTATAAATGTTGAAATACATTTTTTTTACACTTATTTATTTATGTATATGTTTTTTTGTATCTATTCTAAATGTTGTGTCACAGCCTCCATGGAGTCCCACAGTTGAGACCCTTTAGTTCACTATTAGTGGTATTCTAATATAAGCATTAGCATGTTTTAGTTGGTAAAGGTGCAAGTTAATGTACAATTCGACAGTTTATCTCTGATTGTTTTATAACTTGATTAGATGGTTTATGTGCTGCAACTAAAGCAGGTGACTCAAGTGCATGTATTCAGTCACATTCCTCCTCTGTGGACTGCGTGGTTGTGCGTTTGAGTCAGAAAAAGTTCCCAGATTGCTCAGGGAGACATCTTAACCTCCTACCTTTTGGACACAGTCCATCGCAATTGGCGCACTTCCTCACTCCACCCTCATCCACCTCATATGTGTTCCCACTGCACGTCCGCACACAGGCTCCATGATCCGTCACAATGTAGTTATCTGGAATTATTGCAGAAATACAAGCACATCTCAACATTTTATTCGGCATTAATAACCTATATGAGACCACCATCATCACCATAGGGGATGATAATGTGCAGGCTCTAAAGCATGGGCTGAGTAATACAGCGGCGGATATGTAAAAGTTAAACTAAGAGAGAACAGTTCTTGCATTAACACGCCCTGAAACTCAATCATTTTCTTTCCTTGTTCATACAGTTTATGATTAAACTGGAACTGTGCACTGTGACCAATGAATGTCTAACAAAGCTGAAGGACAACCTGGACACTGAACAAAACACAATGTGACTCTGCTCGTACTCGTGTATGATCTCTTTTCATATTGAGGCCGACTAGTTTTACTATATTTGATTTGACAGCAACAGTTACACTGCATGTTTTTACACATGGTAATATATATATCAGAGGACTAGATACAAATAGGAATAACACACAAACAAAACACAACTAGGACTAAAAATAAGAATAGGAATAAAGAATAAGTACAAGAATAAGATTCCTAGCAAGAAAAAGAATAGGAATATAAATAAGAACAAGAATAAGAATAAGAATAAGAATAAGAACAAGAACAAAAATAAGAACAGTAATAAGAATATGAATATTAAGAAGAAGAAGAAGAAGAAGAAGAAGAAGAAGAAGAAGAAGAAGAAGAAGAAGAAGAAGAAGAAGAAGAAGAAGAACAACAACAACAACAACAACAACAACAAAAAAGAAGAAGAAGAAGAACACAAACATGAATATGAATATAAAGAGGAACAGGAACATGAATATCAATATGAAGAACACAAATACGAACACAAATACGAAGTTTGTCTTAGTTTGCTTACGTGGGCAGCTCTTGACACATGTGGCCCCGAAGTTGTACTTCCCGAGGGGGTTGGGTACCAGCTGGTGCAGGTTGGGGTCGTAGCGCATGAGGCCCGGGCAGGAGTCCTTACACACCCCGTCATCCTGGAAGTCCCGACAGGCCTGCAGCACAAACAACAGTCATCCAGTACACAGGGATCAAAACAGAGCCCCACACTAATGATAACACTGCATTCCTCCATCACGGCCTTGGACTAATCCTCAGAGCTGCTCGGAGAAGAGGGAGAGCAGACGCTGATACTCCAGGCGCTGCCAGATGAGAGATTGTATCGCCACTTATTTGTCTCATTGGTACGGAAAACAATAATAATACTTCTGATCATAAAAACAGATGCTGCCGAGTGAGGGGTTTGTTTAGTCGGAGGCCTCTCAGCCAAATTTTAACGCAGGGATACGAGACGTTCGGTTTATTTTGTTGTTCCAGCTCGTCTGCTCCCCAGCTCTTTGATTGTATCTTCACTCCTGTCCCACATAAGAAAACGTCTTTCTCTCACCAGACAGTTGGTGGGCCGTGGTCCTGTGCAGCCCGCGGCACAATGCTCATTACAGCAGTCGCTCGGTGAAGGTCCTTTGCATCTCTGAGAGCACTGCTGTGCACAGTTCAGCTTTGTAACTGGAGACGAGAACAGGACAAAGTCAGCGGAGCGACCGGCAGCAGCACATCATTCTTTTAAAAACTTTTCTTTAGTTTGAAGGCTGTAAATAAAACCATTGGTATGTTGATGTTATGGTAGAAACTATGGAGAATATTTAGTAGTAGTTTCCACTTTGTGTTGTTGGTATACAGTAAAGAGCTGACTGAGTAATATGACTGCAAACAGAGAGTATTGGAACTATCTTGCAATATGGCAGACTGCTTTTACTGAGATTTTAACTTTATTCTGGTTATATCATGATTTTTTTCTTGTAATATTACAACTTTATTCTCATAACTTCATGACTTTATTCTTGTAAAACGTTTTTCTGGTATTATTACGACTAGATTCTCCAAATCTTGGATTTCTTTGGGCCCTAATACTCTTGTCGTACTACGTATCTACTGAATACTTGAAAAAATGAATGACAAAAAGGTCAAAAAGGGAAAATGAAAACGCGGATGGTGCTTACATGTCTGGCAGTTTTGAGGACCGGCTGCCCAGCATGAACCATTAAAGCAGCTTGAGTCACATGGTTTGCCTGTAAAAAAAAACACAGGTAAAACACAGTAAAATGGTTATATCATATTCTTTACTCACACATGATGAATTAAACCTGACGACTTTGTATTTTGCAGAGTAAGTGTGTTACTCACAAAGTCGATTTTTGCTGGCCACCTGGAGCTCCATCCGGGATTTGTTGTCAGCATTGACGATATCGTACCACTGTATCGTCTCCATGTGGCAAAGCTGCGGGCCCTCAATCTTTACGCCTCCTTTGAGAATTTCTGCAGAATAATGTAAAGTTGATAAATATATAATATAATATATTATTCGAATTTGTATAATTGTAGTTAAATCATTTGACATTAAATCTGAAAACAGAGAATTGGACTGACCCGTCAGGCTGTTCAGAAGAACCTCTTTGGTGGCCTCAGCGGTAGGTATGTGATAATTGGCGAAAACGGAAAGGGCAAACTCTCCCAAATCGAGGGAATGACCTCGAATGATGCGCAGGTTCTCCAGAGGAATCCTGGAGGCTGTGTTGAGGGCGATCAGGACGTAGCCGCCCACTTCTTCAATCGACTGCGGAAGAAAAAAAGCTGTTTGTCGTAGAGGTAGAAAATGTGCTCTGCTGCTGAGACCACTGAATACCTTTTTAAATAAAAGGCTAAATATTTAGTTTTAGAAGTGAGATAATCATTTGCTTCTGTAGCTAACAATTAAAAACTGAGCCAACGTGAATATTATTGCCTGCATTAATGAATATCTGTAAAAAACTTGACACAGTATGTTGAAACTATTAATGGTTTTACAAATCATTATGCAAATTAAAGGATTTACCCCCCACTAGCCAAAAAACGAAAGATTTGGAGTCCGACAAATAGCGATCTGTTGGGGCTGTGGCCGACACCGGTAAAGGGGACTAAGAATTTCAGAGACCAACGTATATTGGTGAATAAAAGCCGATATCAATATGTCTGTGAAAGACTCATGTCTGATATTATTGACCAAACAATAAGCACAGGTCATCAGAATGTGTGCAGCCTCACAGGTAAAAGTTAGGCCAAAAAGAAAAGCTATTACGACAGCTGCACAGGTAGAAAGATGACAAATTCAAATTTTGAGTAAGATGTCTCCCCGCCATCGCAAAAGAAAACCCCATCCTTGGACATTCTGCATGATATCTGCTGACTGTGTGTTATTTCTGTTTGTGGGTCAGTGTGTGTGTGGTCCCTCTTCACATCTGTGAGGTCGTTACAGCAAAGCTCCGACCGGAGGGCTACAAACACCGTGAATCATCCGTCCCTCTGCGGACTCGCCCTCCATTGATTTTAATTATCTGAACTGAGGTGATACGAGCAGTCGGGAGCTCTTCAAAGATCCAGGGCTCAGATTGTCTGGCAAACTGACTCTGGACCACCAAAGAGATTGAGAGGACTAAAAACAAATAACCTCTATTGCGAGTTTGGCCTTCACTGTTAAGAGTCTTTACCCTGAGGAAGGACAGGTCACGGTGCTCCTCCATGTAGGTGATCTCCAGATTCTCCAGGATCACAGTGCAGTTGCTGTAGGTCTTCACCGTGCTCAGGTAGTGGTCGTCTTTGGAACCCAGAAGGCTTAAACGGTTGGTGAGGCCTTGGCATACTGCAGACAAAGATATTATTATAAGAATTTTTCATGCATATTTGAATGATACTTGAAACAAATGATGCACACTGCAGGTAAATCATGTGGAATTGCAGTGCAGTGTCAGAAAAGTATGAATCCAAAGCTCCACGGTGCTCTCAGCCTGAAACATCCACTGCTTATGAAACACATTGGCTCAATTTATCACTTTCCGTGTGTGTGTGTGTGTGTGTGTGTGTGTGTGTGTGTGTGTGTGTGTGCGGGTGTGTGTGTGTGTGCGGGTGTGTCTCCGTGTGTGCGTCTGTTTGTGAATTCGGTCCGTGCAGTCATAACTTGGCCGGCTTCTCATGTGAAAATAAGCGATGTCGGCTGCGTCTACAATAGGAGTCAAATCTCAGCGACAAAGCGAGTTCTGGCTCGTGTTTCAGAGCGGGCTGGCCGTATTTATACTGGCAAAGGCCTGAGTCTTTTCCACTGCTGCGCAGTGCTAGTTAAAAACAACCACTGTGACCAGCATCTCCAGGCGCGTCGTGTCATTTCGGAGAAAGCATTTGGTGTGTCACATATCCAGGAGATTTGTGTCTGGGATTCTTAGGGGAACTCATAACTAACAACCGTCTCTGTGAATTCAGCTTTGTTTTACGCACATCCGATATCAAGTTCTCCATATATTAAATAACAACTGAGGGCTTGAATCCGATGCTGATCCGTACACTTTCACTAGTTTTCAGTTCCAAAGACATAAAGGCACTGATAGAGAGATTCACAGGAGTACAGTTGTAGGCTGATACTGTGGCCTGTATCTGGTGTTATGCAACAAAATGTTTGTGTAAGGAAGGCAGCGTTACTGAGAAGTGCAGCAGACACAAAAGCCTGCTTGATGAATTCAGGTTTAAAGGGGAAGAATGCGTGTCGGGCCGTTTTCCAGGATTCAGTCGTCCCAAGCTGGTCAGACAGGTTCTGACTGGCAGAGAGGAGAGGGTCAACTGTTCAACACCCCTCTGGCGCAGCCACACACGCACACATGTAATGTAATTAAGGGAATAAACGATTTATCTCTTTTAAGTCTTGCTTTATAGGTTAAGTTGGGTAATAGCTGGAGAAAAACAGAGATTCATCCCCCTGTTTATTTGAGAAGACATTACGGTTCTGGGGTAATGTCTCGTGGGTCACATACCTCAACGTGTCTGCTCTTGACTGAAAACCAAAACATGTGCACAGAGTTCTGGGACACACCTCACAACAACTCCGCCGGGCACATATCGGTTCTTTTAGCGTGACTGAGGGATTTCTGATTCTCAGGACTGAAGGAAAGGAAAAGTTCATGATATCATCTCTCATGCTCAGTCAAACTCGTATCAACGGCCAGTGTTTCGTGCTCTTGTATTTTCACTCAGGTTGTTGTTCAACACACAGCGAGGGTGCATCGAATCAGGGAGAATTAGGCACAAACAGCTGTCTCCCGCCCTCCCTCCTCTTCCTCCTCATTAGTTTGTCCCTGAGGTATCTCCCTGATATGAACCCTGCAGTCCAGCGGCCTAATGCCCGGGCAGCAGAGCAGCGGACGAGCAAAAGCAAGCTGACGGTTTTAATTAGAGGGGCCATGCGAGATGCAATTAGCCCCCTAATTATTACTTGGATTGAGAAACCAAACTGTAATAAACAAAACGGTTGTCATGACGGCGCAGCTGGGACTATTAATCAATCTGATTTGGAGATCCCAGATGACAGTTTGCTAACAGGGATGCTAATTATGACCAAATGGTTTGTTGATATACCACATACAGTATATCTATGTGCATATGTCCCACGTGTGTAGATGGAGCCTGTTTCCTGTCTGAATTATTACCTCCACCAAGGAGGTGATATTGCCATCTGTGTTTGTTTCTCTGCAGGATTGTGCAAAAACTACAGGAAGGATTACCTCTAAAGTTAGGTGGGTAGGATGCGGTATGCATTTGGGAAGAACCCATATAATCTTGGTACAGATGCGGATCAAGGGGCAGATCCAGGGTTGTTGTTTTTATCACTTTCTGTAACAATGCAAGGGCAATATATAGGGCCATTTTTGTCATTTTCAACAATTTCCCAGGGAATAATTCCTGGATCTTATTGCAAAAACATCTTAGGGAACTGTTATCTATGGGTGTGTGCAATTTGGTGCAGCTTGGTTGAATTTAAGGGGACTATTTGGCCTTGGTTGAGGTTCGTTCTCTACTAGTTTGTTCTGTTAATATCTATAATGATCAGTAAAGGCTGCACAAGGCAGGTGACTATACCTTTAAGTTTCCTGAAGTTCATACTTGACTGAAGCACAAGGCAGAAAGAAAAAGAAACCGATTTGATTGCTCAAGCAAACAGCTGCTCGGCCATGGTAAACACTCCCGTCGTCCAGTTGTTGATTTCATCACACGTCTGTTGCAGGTGGGGAATGACCTGATATCCTGTGACCATAAACTGACTTCCTCATTAGGCAGCAACACATGAGGAAGAAACAAAGTCAGGCCGTGTCAACACAAGTTATAACTGACAGATGGTGTCACAATCCTTCCTAGACGATCATTTTCCAAGTGATTCAAGTCTGGTCTCATATGTCTGAGTTAGATCTGTCATAAAGAGTTAAACAGAAAGACAACAGCAGGTGAGCAACATTTCCCACAACCCTGTATTTTCCATGGCGAGTGATTCAAGTTTTACTCATCAAACATATAAAAACAATTCCCAGTTTGCTTTGAATGTGAGGGCGGAGCCTGCAGAGACGCAAGTAATACTGTGACAAAGACCAATTACCGATTGCTTCACTTCCTCCAGCTGAATTGTCGTCACTAAATGTCCAGGAGATAACTCCAGCAGCAAGGAGTGGCCGGTTTGTTACATCACTGGCTCAGCGCTGCACGCATGTGTGTGTATGTGAAGGTTTGTGTGTGTGTGTGTCTGTGTTAGTGTGTCTGTGTGTGTGTGTGTGTGTGTGTGTGTGCGCAACACCAGTAGTTCAACAAGGCTTTCTTGGATTGCACTGTGCTGATCGGCAGCCATGTCAGAGCCAAACAAAAGCCTCGATAAACCCGATCATTAGTCATCTGAGCGTGTTGCTATGTTCGCTCGCGTATCATTCTTTTGATGTTTACTTGAGGACTAGCGTTGGAAGTCAAGTGTGTATGTGGGCAGATATTTGTTTCTCGAGGCTATTGGATCTGCGCAACTACGTGAAAGCGGTTCAGAACAAGAATAAAAAGTTTTTACTGACAAAGAGAATATAGCGAGAGTTCTGTTAGATTTAAAAAATAATAATAATACACCCTCATTGAGAATTTACACGATACTCTGAAGCTTTATTCAGACGTTCTCCTGAAGTTATCCGTAGGGGCTGTGAGTGAGAATGAAAATATCAGAGTCAGTTGCTTCGGACATTCAAAAAGAGTTTGTCCTGCCAGCCCCCACAGTAAAAACTCCGGAGAATGTCTGGAGGATTCGAGCAAGTGCTCTGAATCTCCCTCTTTATACATATGTAAAAGACAAGGTCTGGATAAAGTGTGGACATTTTCAGGAGTTCATGTCTGGACAGAGAAGACTGGTAATTCTCTCCAAGATGTAAATCAGTGAACGATTACATAAATATTACGATTCAGTGTTTATGTTGTTTTTTTGTACGTAAATGTTAAAACCGCAAGAAAAACTCACAACATAATGAAATCCAATCAAACAACATTACAAACTACGGCCTAAGAAGGTTCAAGCTCTGACAGCCTCTCCCAGGAAAGAAGCATTTTATGCACTGGGTTGGATATATGCAATTCAAGCTGATTTGTATTATTCTGCACATTGTTGTTGGCATCAAACTGTAAAATCAAAAGCTTTTTCTTTGAACATGGGAACTGAAGAGAAATAATTTGACAGAGGAAAAGGGAACGAGTGAAGCAGAGTAGAAAACCAAAGTCACGGCAGACGAAATTTACAGTAAACACTTTGGACGCACTGACTAAACATGGCGAGATCAAATGTACAACATCGAGTATCAAAAGCAACCAAAGGGAAAAAAGGTCAAATTCTACCATAAATTCACGTTTGGAGGTCTCTCTCTCTCTTTCCTTGTATATTTGGCTGAAACTTCGTCTTTGAGAGGAAACAGTGACTGTAAACCAAACTGAGACGATGGCTTCTCAAACCCATCTAATGGTTTCCCTCAGTGCGCTGAGCCATCTGCTATACATTGAAATCATCATGCTTCATATCGCTCCACAGACGGACAGAGAAGGCAATGCCGCGTTGGCTTCCTCTCATTCGCGACCCACTATTCAATTACGCTGTGTCCAGAGTCGGATAATTACGTTGCCTGAAATCGTAGATATAATTAAAGGGAAGTAACAATGCGAACTGACACGACTTGTTTGTTTCTCTCTCCGACTCAACAGCATTACGGCAAAGTCTCTTATGTAACACAATCTGCAGTGTTCCTCTGCTGATAACAAATCGATGCCGAGATTAATTCCCTTATTTAGAGGTAAATTATGGTTAACCCCCCTCATATGTCTCTGTAGACAGCAAGAGGAAGCAGATGAGAGATGGGGGGTGCACTATCAGCTTTTATTGGCCTGGGTTTAGACTATAAGGCTCCTTGGGGTTATACTTACTCAAATTTCCAGACCTCCAGATTTCAAGGAAGCATAAATCTGCCAAAGCCCACTATCAGTGTGTTAAAAAAAAAAATACTCACTTCCTGTATTCTTTCTGTGCAATCAGCTCATACTTCCTATTCCAATATTTTCTGACTGGCCGAGATTCAGCAGGAGATGAGGGATCAAATGTCACATAAAGACAAAACCAGCAGAACAAGTACTCGTATGTGCTCTCTGCGGCGGCGTACTATATTCACATAAACACACTTTGTAGTTCAGACTTAGAAATTCCTGATATCCTGCTCCCTTCCTCTGCGTGGGAGATGCATCAATTCCTTAGAGAAAACATCTTGGGGTCTTAAAAGAGAAAAAGAAAAGAGGGTCCGGAGGATACCCCCTCCCTCCACGACTTTCCCTCCCTATTCCCAGTGAATGCAACAACATAGGTCCCTCTGACATCTCAGGAAGTTGATCTCTGTGCGGGGTCAGTTTCATGCATCTACCCCGCCGATGCTGAACCAGATGGTAGCTGATTGTCGTCTCCAGGGGAGGAGGACAAGAGGAGGATATAAATCCTGTTCTATTGGAGAAAGAGAGCTTATGGAAAGGAAGTGAAAGGGGTGGGGGGTGGGGGGGGAGAAAACGCGATGAAGGAAGGCGAGTTGTGCGGTTTGACTGACTGAGGTGGTGGATGCAGCGGCCGGCTGCGGGGTCAAACTGCGGGGATGGGGGGGTGTAAAGCTTCACACTTGATGTATGAATGTGGCCGATGTCTCCCTGGAGGCTTACAAAGGGGGACAAACCTTAAAGTGTCCAGCTGTAGAACGCAAGCAAACCGAAGCTTCCTGCTGAACACGTCACATTCGGCCCCGGTGACGACGCGAGTCCGGCCCCCAACTCGAGTTGGATCTCAGTCTGTGAAGTTTAGTCTGTTAAGAGCAAAGTGACCAAATAAAGACCAAAAAGCCTTGTGTTTACTCGCGGCCCCTGAAAAGTGCTCTCCACCCGTCAGTGAGACACTCCAGATACCTGAGGCCGGGCCCATCATAATGTTTACTCTCCACCTCGGTGGGAGGAAACCGTGGATTTAGGTTCTGCACAAACACAGGAATACAGCATGTATACTCACACTGCAAAGTACTGGGATCAGCAGTTCTGAGACCCTGAGGTGAAAAGATTCATCCAGAACGATGTCACATCGAGGAACCAGAGTCCTTTTAAAGCAATTTACTTTATTATTGTTATAAATATTATTCGTTTTTTCAAATTTTTCTTTTTTTGCTTTCAGTCTCTAACCAATAAAAAAATATGAAAGCACCATGGCATCATGAAAATAAAGAAAAGAGAGAAAGAAAAGTATATTTACATACATAAGACACAACATATGGATTATGAATGTAGATGTCTACTATTTTGTTTTTCATGTATTGTGCAATTTACCTTTCAAAAAAAGGGTATCTCACTCTTTGAACATTATGGTTTTACTGGCCACAGTAAAGTTGAAGAGAATAGATTCTTGGTTTATGTTAATTCTAATAAAAATGACAAACATTTTAAGGAAACGTCTCTAACGAGAAACAGCTTTGACTCTATATGATTCACAGACCTCACTGGCAACAGTTTTCATTGGAACTATACTTCTACAGAAGAAAGCAGTTCCAATGAAAACTCTTCCGAATAATGTGTTTAGACTATCCAGAGCAGCAGATCATTATCTCTGGAAAGAAAGTTGCTGGTACAGTAAATCTAAAGTTCCTGCAGCTCTATTGACTTTTAAAGCATCTTTCAGCTCTTTTTTCACGTTGCAGTTGTCTCCCACAGTTCATCAGCATCGTTTCCAGCTGCAACAGACAGCTGCTTCCAGTGAAGGAGCTGTGATAAACCTACTGAACAGGACCTGCCCAGCATCAAATGGTGGACCGAAAGTTTTCTGCCAGCTGGTGAACATAGTGAAGTATTTTACTGTTCTGGCGTCAGACACTTGGAAGTAAAAGAAACTAGAACAGAGCTTAAAAGGGAGTCGATGAACTAATGTCTTTCTGAGTCAGTTCTATGTGTGAATATCGTAGACTGCATATAAAAATGAACTTGTCCAAAGAGTGAGGCCAACAGTGGCAGCAGCATAAGTCATAAACCCTGCCTCCTCCATGTTGGTTAATGGGACATGGACCAAACTAAAATGGTCAGAACACATGTCAAATCATTTTCTATGATGGTTTCTGTCATTTAGGATCACACCGATGTTTGTTCAAGTGCTAACTTTTCCAGTAAATATGTTTGATTATATTTTTGATGTTACAAAAGCAAAGTGAAACGTCATGACTGACTGGCCGAGACTGGGACCTCTGTATTGCGGCTTCATCCCCGATCATTATTAGACCAGGGCTTCAAATGATATCAAGGAAGTGGAGAAGCATCGTCCATCTTTATGTACAGTCTATGGTAAATAATAATAAATAACATTTACCTGCTAAATCCACAAACATCACGCTAACAGATCCGACCAGATTCTTGTTGAACCCATGAAATGAAGAACTGTCTCTATGTTGAGAGCAAAGCTACGTAGGCCCTGTATTAGTTTGTTGTTCCTAATGAAGCCGTCTATGTGTGTATCATCAGCGTATAGCAGAATGATGGCATATACATTATGCCAGTGTTGTTTGTACAGTTTGTCACACTGCTTTTGGCTCCCAAAGGGGATAAGTGAGCAAATGTTCAGAGAACCATCTAGAAAAACATTAATTTTACTGGCTGACATGAGGATCTTGTATTTGCAGTCACACTGGTTGTTGTTTTAACTTCTGCGGTGAATCATCAACAAACTGATCATTTATCTCAATAGTCAATGTATTCCTGAACCCACTGTTGAGATGTAAATATCACAAACGACAGAAGACGCCTTAACGTTTACGTGTTGCTCCTCACATTGGATCGATGTAAATCAATTTTGATTCAGTGGAGTTATTTCAAACTGCGCTCCCACTCCTCTCCAGCTGTGACCAACATACATGGGGCTTCACATGATGGCCCACATCATCACGCTACACTCATCATTAGTCAGACAATTCTCCCACACGCCCTGTTGGAAAGTCCATTAGCGCTTCAACTAATCCCACTCGTGTTACCCCCAAACTCACACAACCCCCGTTACCCCGAGACCCATTTAAATTCCTAATGACGTGCAACATTCAACCCACTTCCTCACGTCCACACATTCTCCCCATTGAGGACCGTACTCGCCAAGACAACCCCCCTCCTCCACCTTTCCTCCATCTCCTTCCCTGTTAAAACCATACTCCTCTTCAATCCCACAGGAAGCCTGAGAGGAAGACGGGAGAGGGAGTGGGCGGCGAGCACACTGCTGCTAACTCGCTCGTTCAATGCCCCACCACCCCACCCCTCCCCTCCTCCTCCTCCTCTTTCCAACAATCGCCACTGAGCCGTGCATGGAAAAGAAGAGCAGAGGAAGAAGGGAGGCAAAAAGACAAGAAAAACAACAACCACCAGCAAAGAATCTCACACATTTGACACATCATTCCAGCAGGAGAGAGCAGCTGGGATTCAGGAATCACCCTGTTGGTTTAAGCATTCCCAGCACAGAGCAGCAGGTTAGGGCCCAGCAGAGAGAGGACAGATAAGTCTCAGTCACTGCACTCCTCACTTCGTCCAAACAAAGGAGATAGATGCTCTTTGAGGTCGCCTTTCTGCTTAAGGGTTTCTTATTTTAGCCCGATTGCTGACAGGCTCATTTCTGTGAAGGTCTGACCGCTGTTTCGCAGCGTTGCCTGCCAACGACTCTGTTCCTGCCTTCGTCGGGTCTGAAGTGACTCTGAAGTCTTCGGAGAGAGGGATCCCATAAAAGGAATATTCTACAAAAGCCCCAGGGTTCGCGTTAGTAAGCTCTGTTGCTCAGCCCTTACTCACCATTTCAACCTCTGCGTTCAGAATCAGCAGGCTCTGAAATCCACTGATGAGTAGTTTCTTCCTCATCCACGCTGGCAGAGGCCCAAAGTCAGGGACAAATGCAGCTCGGGGGGAATTAGTTTGTACAGCAGAGGAGCTCTTGTAATATTCGGCACTCAGGAGGGGTATTTTGTTACATGTTGCGTTGTACTTGCCAAAAGCATGACCGATTTAATTTGCACAGGAAAGCTGAGAAAACTTCAGCAACGTCTTCCTGATGACACATCAAACTGAAATGCCTGAAATGCATCAAGGGGGCCACTGCCAAGTGTTTGAGGCCCCGCAGAGTGTTCGGTTATAAACTTGAGAGTATTTTCAGAACAACTCTATCTACGCCATAGTAGTGTGAACAGCGAGAACTGACAGTTTTTCATCAGACACCTCTCCCACAAGCCCGAGGCTCAGATTTCTCCCATTGTTAACGTGCGGGGCGTTTTCCGGTTCCTGACAAAAACAGCACATCACATATGGTTAACAAAGCGCCAAAACAATGCGTTAGCTTGTTTTAGACCATTATGACTGCGGAGGGTGGTTGTTTCAAGGCCGCCCCCTCACTGCGGAGACACAGAGGGGCTTTTGCACGACCTAGGGCCTTGCTGGTTTGCGTCAGTCATCAAACGCATCAGACTTGGCAGACAAGAGCCTTATCTTGCTATCAGCTGCACTGCTGAACACGAGGACCCTGGCTCAGAATCAGTGTGTGTGTGTCTCACAACACGGAAAATAGAGTCAACTTTAACTTTCATCTGTGTTTGTTTTTCTGTTATTTTAATTATTTAAAAACTACTGGAAGAAAATTGGTTGAAGGATGGCGGGATGGCTCAGGGAAGAAACCATTAAATTTGGGTTTGGGCCCGAATCAGGGGATGGATCCAGGAATTATTTAAATGTTTTTCCTTAAACATTGAGGGATAGGGCGTTTTCCACATTTTCATTTATTACTCAAGAGAATTACGTGAGTCTTAATGAAAGAATGCAGACATGTTAAGGGTGTTGGTATCGATAAGTGTACCGTTTTGTGAGGATCCACATCTGTTTCAAGTGGATCTAAATGTGGTTTCATTGAGATGTAGCTTTTGCCAATATGGCAACAAATAGGTCTGGAACCCTGGGAAACGTTCTGTGGAACCAGGACTTGTTGTAATTTAAGGGGACTGTTGGGCCTTGGTGTTGGTTTCCACTCTACTGAGTGAAATTCTAGTTGCCTCATATTACACATTACAAATTGCCAAATGAATATTTTCAGATTGAAAGTTCATTCTAGAAACAACATTGGATGAAACGGTCTCACCAATGGGTCCTTTCTGTAGCGGCTCTGGAGCTCACGATCACATCACACTGTCTCCCTCTGCTTCCACTAATGTTTTGCCAACTACATCCTCCAAAGTAAACTTTCTGTCTCAACTTTTAAGCCAAAATGGATAAGAAATCCTTCGAGTGCTCAAAGGGCATTTGGGAAAACTCTGTTCTGTGATATGATTCAAAGCTCCAGAACAGCTACTAAATAGATCATTGTTTTGTCAACCGCTATTTCCACGGTCGAGAATAAAGTTTCAGTCTGACCTTTCGAGCAATCGTTGACATGAGGGGCCTCGAAGTGCTCAGACAAAATTTGAAGATTTATGATTCCATGACAACTGAGCAAATCTTCCATGAAAAATTGTGTGATACGATCAAAAGCTCCAACCCAAACTCTGAAACGGACCTTGTGGTGAGATAGTTTTGTCCATTACAACCATGAAAAGCAGAATGATGTTTCCAGCTCCAAATCCTGGATCTCATTTCGGATGTTTTTCAATCGACTAACAGGTGCCAAGCATTTATAACCCAGCAGAGGTCTTGCACAGTTCAGATCGCTTCATTTCTTGGAGGTATTAGCACATACAAATTTCTGCGGCCAGTTCAACATGAATATTTAAGATACCTCCTGCTAGACTGGTTTTTAAAAAAAAATCGAATTTAGTCGCTTGTTTTTATGTCCTTTTGACCTCATAACACAATTAGGTTTTGAGCATTTTTAATCTCTTGGAAATCGTGTGGGTGCCTGATTATTGCAATAATACTTGGATAAAAAAGAAACAAGTGGATTCATATTAAAAAATAATCTCTGCCTGTTTAATCAGCTCAGGAGGAGGTTGTTGACGCAGTGGATATACTGCTGGTCCACAGGGCTAATCCTTACTGCCTGGCACTAGTTCAACTATGCACTCCAGGGTATTTCTACCAGGGAACCCTTTCTCCTGCGAGCTACACGGATATGAAGCTGAAGTGGTTTGTTATGAAAATGAAAGGAGAGAGCAGCAAATATCGATCGTTTATCCGTGATGCTTTAAGTGTCATGGGGCTGTGATAGGGCCTGTGCTCACAATAGATGGCCTCCCTTAATGGTTTAGTGGAAAGAAGTGGAGAAGCAGTTCCGCCTTTTTTTATTGACGGAAACATTGCAAACAGAATCCCTTTTTTTACAGGCCTCTGGCTTCAATTATGAAAACATGTGGTAATGAAGATGTTACGCTCAAAGTCCCACCAGGAAATTAAATCTGAGCTCAACGAAGCGTTGGTGTTGTTGAAACTTATTAGGTAATTAGAGCAGGTATAGTGCACGAGGGCCGTTTTGTTGAGTGTTGTGTTTTAGTGCTGGGGGAGTTACAGATCAACTCTGTAGCTGAGCCAAGCTGCCATGACGATATCATGAACAATCATCTCTTCCCTGATAGGTGATGTTGGCTTTCTGATGCTGGAACACACCTCCCACAAGAGCCAGAAGGATTTATTGAAATATTCCCTGATATAAACCTTTCATATATCTGTTTGCAGATACATGCAGATATGATACATTATATTTGTATTGAATCAACCATGTAGAAACGATATGCATTCATGTTTAGATTCATGTAAGAATGTCTATATTATTTTAAAGCTCTGCATGTTTGGTTGTACTGTATATGTTTTCTTTTTTATAAAGTTTATGGTTAAATTGTAAAAATATCAAGCCTCACTTACATTTCTTTGTCATAAGGATTTGATAATGGCATCTTGGTAATCATTGACACCATTGTTAATTTAATTCAATAACGTACATTGTACTGATTAAGCCTTTGTGATTATTTTAGCTTCACTGGCAACATGGCTCTATGGATGGTAATGACAGTACAATACCTCAACTACTAGGATAGAAAGCATCGGAATGTTTAACAGGTATTCATGATGCCCAGAGGATGAATTCTAATGAATTCGGTAATCCCCTAATAATTCTGTACTGCTGGCAGCTCAACACATCAAAAGTTACAGAGGTTCATGGTTCCAGATGTTGAATCACAACATTAGTGATTAGTGATAACAGTTGGTATTTTGAATGAAATGACTCCACAGTTGTTGGATAGACAAAGAGATAAAATTTGATACATCCCTTTCAGTATGAAATGTAATAACTTTGTGGATCCTTAAAACTTCATATAAAGCAACCAGGGTCCATGATTTGTGGCCGAACCTGAAAAACTAATGCAGGAATTAGATTGGAACAGTTTCATAAGAACTGAAAATATTTTACCGGTTTCCCATACATTGATTTATTTGGTAAGCTATAAACCCAACTGTGGCTCAAAAATCAAAGTCCAAACCAAACTCCAGACTTCATTACACCGTTTCTTTTTACTACTTCAATGCATGGTGGTATTTTTCTGATATTTGTATGTAGGATCAGTTGTCCTGAGTCAACATCAAGCTCAAAGACAACTTAATAGATTCAGTTCCCCCTCAGCCTTTATAACTTCCAGCGAACAGGGATCCTTTCTCCCCACTGTTGACACAGGGCTGTAAAGTCATGTCTACAAGGCACGTTCAGGTCAGGGTGGACAGATAAGCCTGTGTCAGAGAAGACGACAAAGCCCCAAATAAAGAACCTTTTGTCCAAAGACTTAGGGGTTTCTGCAGGGAAGGAGACATTCATTCAAGTGTGGTCTACACATTTGTCTCATGCATTTCCTCTTTTTCTTATTTCTCAGTCGTGTATGTTGTCCCATTATCTTATTTGGCACCCTGCCCCTTTCCCCATGTACATTACCTAACTTCTAGCCTTATTAACGTTTTTCTGTTGCAGACACTCCTGTTAGGGAGCACAGGGAACCGAACCACAACAGGCACAGTGTATGCCAAGAAACTTCAGGCTTTGCACTCTGCAACTTGTCACTACCAGGCTCATGCAAGGATGTGACAGGGGGTCTAGACTATAACCTGGAGGCCATACAGGTATCAGTTAACAAGTGATTCTGCATGGCTGCATATGTTTACATTGCTCGTGAGAAACTCTGCTCTGTAAAAGGACGTTTTACCAAGAAATACAAGTTGTTATTTCAACTGAAACATTTGAGTGAAAGGATTACATGACATTACATCAGATCAAAAACTGTCACACATTAGTCATGATAGCATTTTCATGTTTGGACAGTATGTCCTTATCTGCGTTCCTCAGAAAGGAGAGTCATCCTCAAACAATGCATGCTGGGAAGTTGAATTTCAATAGTTCATTCATTCCCCTGATGGTCTCAAGAGTTTGTTGTCATAACAAGTCATATTTTTCAATTCTTCTGAAGTGCTCTGGGGAAAAAAAACTCATTTAACATATATTACAAAATCTATGCAATTGTTTTCCTACTTGCCTTTTAAATAAATACCCTAATGGAAAGTTATGTACCGCCTTGGCTGCCACTCTGCCACACCCGTGGAATGAAGCATGTAATGCCATAATAACACTGGCAAAGAAAACACTTTTTCATAGGTAGCCGAGCGATGAAAACTGTAAGACAAGTCTGATCTGGCTTATCTCAAACGGCCTAAATAATTATAAAACAAATACAGTTTAATCATATTCACCCAAAAACTCAGTTGCAGTAAATCCATATCAAGTCAAGCTGAACAATTTTATGTCAATGCCTCTTACACACTCCATTGTTGGCATTTGGAAAAAGTCAAACCTTTAAGCAATAGTCGAGAGCGGAGCCAATCCAAACAGCTTCAAGCTTCAGGTTAAAGAACTCCAACATCCTTTTAATCAGGATGTGAGGCAGGAAGCCCCCTCCTTCCTCCTCTCTTTACCTTGCAGAGGGGAATTACAAATTAAACATTGTGGATCTCCATCACAATAGCTCTTGACAAATGCAGGAATTCAATTGCAAAAATTGGACAAATGAACTTGCATGTGCCACAAGGTCCAAACCACTAACAATGACTCACGGCACAGAGTTTACTGGGCCAATGGACCACACAGGAAGAGGCTGAGGGAAGCAAGCTTCAGAGATCAGCCGCCACCCCTTCGACCGGCGCCCTCTTCTCAAATATTCTGAGATGGGACGTTTGTTGATGAAGCTATTGTTCTTCTCCCTGCAGGGGATTCCTCCCGTTTGAAGCGCTGCTACTCAGAATGACCTGGGGGTCATTGGAGAAGATGCCACGCCTACACAAGGTCTTCAGGATGCTGCGGACAGGCTTTTGTCTTGTCTGACTCTTGGACGCTAACGTGAAGCAGCTTGAAGCCTCTTTGATGAACAAATGAGCGAGGGCACGGATTCCGAAGTCAGAGATCTCACTCCGTCCCTCTGATGTTTGTTTGTCCATCCTTAACTCTCCTGTTTCTCTACCCTTTCCTTAGATCAGTGCACCACCTCGGTCCATCTCATTGACATCTTTTACATTTGCATCATGACACGACGATCCGTACAGCTCAGCCCTGAATACAAATGAACCGGCTATTTGTGTCTAAGGGAAAAAAGGCCTCAGACTGAATGCTCTCGAGCTGGGTTCACAGTGTCTTAGATTCAGGGTTTTCATGCAAGCTGAAAGCCTCCAGGATCGAGACATGTTCAGTGCCCACTTTCCATCTTTACCTTCGCTACTAGAGCCGACTTACTGTTTCAGCAGTTCCAGTCTGACAAGACACGTTTGAAAACTGCTTCGTCAAACAAATGAAAAACATGAGGTTTCTTCAGAAGGGATTTTAACTGGCAAGAAATGTTTCACTTTCTACAACTGGCATGAATGTAAAGGAAAAAATAGCACACCAGCCAATGAAAAGAGGAACCCACAAATCAAGCTAAGTTCATGCATTTGTTCCATCACTGGATTTCTGCTGTGTCCAGTTTGAACTTCTCTACAAAAACTGTAAAAATGAAGTACACACTGGCAAATGAAATATGAGGATGCATAAATATGTTTCCTCAAAGTTACTTTCATAAACTTTATCCAGATTTTTTCTTAAGCTCACTATATTAAATACCTCATAAAAAATATATTTACAGAGGATAACAGCGTAGAACCCAAAGTTTTTATTTAACTGATGTAAATCTTTACATCTGAGAAACTTGAGATCGGAAAAAGTTATTGCTGTTGTGTTTTTTTTTTTTTTTAAATGAATGAAAGGTGTCAATCTGCTTTTAAAAATGACAATTAACTGCTTATTAAAATACTTGTGGATTAAGTGTCTGAAAAACTGAGTAGCTCTCTTTGTAACTTAAAAAAGCATTTTGTTGTTTTACTGTGGCCAAGTTGATAGCTCCATTATAAAAGGCACTAATAAACACTGCTAATGATCCATCAATATCTTCTGCATCCATGAGAACGTGGGAATTAACAGTCAAGGTCATGTTTTTCCCAAAAAAACGTTATGCTAAAGGCGAAACAACAAAAATCTGACGAAATTATGACACCGACGCCCCCTCAGGTCAGATCAGTTTTAAGAGATAGACATACTTTCACAGGCTCAATTACTCAACTGGAGCTGTGGCCTATTTTCCCCTCGAACATGACACTGCACCTGATGAGATGGGAAGATATCAGAGGGCCTTTTTTTCCAAACTGAATTCCTGGGTCTCTTTCCACTGGAGACTCCACACGCGAGCGGTGGATCATGGAAAGGCCATAAACGCAGCGGATGACTTTGTCACCATGCGCAAACAAAAAGGACCCAACACAGTTCAATGAGTAACCACATGCACTCACTTATTCCATGCTGCGTTCTCACTGGATGTATACAAACTTACACAACTGATTTGAGTTGCTTCAGTTGCAACACAATAAACGCTGGTTCACTTTGAGCGGGAGGCCAAAACAAGGACTTTTAATAATTAATATCAGTCATGCAACAGTCAGCGCTTCTTAACCCATCAAATATTAATGTCAGACATGAAAACACTACTACAAATTTGATTGTTTATGGTTTGTTTAGACTCAGCAGAATAACCAGACACATAATTAACGCTAACGGAGCTGCGGTGCTTTTTGATTTTTAAGGCCACACAATAGATTTGCTGTTTTCCGAGTCATAAAAGTGAGACGAAGAACAAAAGCTGCTGCGCTGCTGTGTTTCTCCCTGGATGACACGCGTCTAGCCTCGGGTGCGTCTGCTGCGCGGCACAGATCTCGGTTGCTCTACAGATGTATCAGGGCAGCCAGATAACTCGCTCGCTACAGAGGCACCATTGTCCCAGAGTGAAACCAAAATCCTCCACCTTGCTAGCAGCTCCGTAAAAAATTCTCTACCACTCAGACGCGGTGCAGTTTATCAAAGCTGGGAGGGAGGGTGGTGAGAAATGATCCTCCGGCTCCCACGGCCTAAAACCCGAAAAACCATATTTGCAACAATGGCTGCAGCAGATGAAAGTCTGGGAAGGTCGTCAGAGCACCAGCGAGCCTCGACACCAGCAGCGGTAGAACCAGGGCCACTCAGGACCCTAAAACGCAGACTGGAGATTCTAGGATTACACAGGATCACAACCAATATTTCACTACCGACGTCCATCCGAGCTCGGAGAGTGGGCTTTAATGAAAAGAAAAGACACGGCTTTTTTCAGAAAGTGATGGGAAAAAAAGATGAATGATGAGGGAAGCTGACTTGTTAGATCCCAACGCAACACAGAGGGAAAAGCACTTACTCAGAACACAGAAAATGCACTGCAGGAGTGAAATGTTATCATGATTCAGCTCAGGCTTTGCAGGTGTGCAAGCACATTTAAACTGAGAGAGGATAGAATCGGACTTCACCTTTATATTATCTTC
Source organism: Hippoglossus stenolepis (assembly GCF_022539355.2). Classification (NCBI taxonomy): domain Eukaryota; kingdom Metazoa; phylum Chordata; class Actinopteri; order Pleuronectiformes; family Pleuronectidae; genus Hippoglossus; species Hippoglossus stenolepis. The sequence goes on from NC_061493.1 coordinate 17,207,402, forward strand.
TAATCTCATTCTGTCCAGAACTTAGATTACCATTAAGTCTGAAAAAAAGCATATTGATATAAGCGGGTTATCCTGTGCCCAGTGTGAGCTGGGTAGCGTCGCACTGGGGATTAAGGATTAAGCCGTCGACATGTCCCTGAGATTAGTTTGATCTTTCACAGGTTAACTCATGGACCAGTTAAAGAGGCAGGTCCACCTCAGATCTGCATGTTTAAAGATGCAAAAGTTTAGAAATATTTTAGGATACAATAAAAACTTTAAACATCACTTCGCTGGTACGACTCCAGTCACACAGACAGATTCCAATTGATTCAGATACCATTTAGCATTTCCATCTGGGAAATAAATCAGCGCAGTTATTGCTTGTGGTTGGCTGCTGGGCGAAGCGGCGGGCATTATTTACAATCCCTCCACACATGATGACAGCTAATAAAATGAGCATGCCAGCAGACAGGACAAAGAGCTTTTCTATTATTCAGCGAGCCCTGTCGGCCTCCCGCAGGAGCCATCGCACCTTCCCAGGCTGCCGCTGAGCGGAGGACTGACAGGTGGGCTTCCTGCGGGAGAGGCTGCACTTATCAAAACTCAAATTCATTTCCAAATGTCGTCACCATGACAGGAATGCAACTGGAGGGCGGCTGATTGACGGGGCGTAATGACCACCTGCTTGTTTATTTCCAATATGCAACTATTACCTCCGACAAAGAGGTTCTGTTGACGCCCTTGTCCATTTGCTTGATTGTGTGTTGGTTTGTCAGCAATGGGAAATAGGCCAGGAGAGAACCAATAAAAGTTTGGGGCAGATCCCGACACAGGGACAGATCCATTTTCTTAACAATTGTCCTTTTAACCAATTTCCCAGGGAATGATTCAAACAAATCAGGCATTTTTAGGGGACTGATATTTATGAGTGTGTGCGATTTGGTGCGGATCCAACTTCTTTCAGCCGCTGCCTGGTGATACATTTTGGTGCAGATCCAGGAAATGTTTTATCACTTTCTTTAGCACTATGAGATAGGCCTGTGGTGGACATATGTGCTCTACTCAGTGCCGTTCTATAGCTGTCTCAAAAGGTCTGTGAAATAGTTCACCAGACATGCAATAGCTTACACTTCTCCCCCTTTGCTCATGTTTTTGATTTCCGATGGGCCCTTAAATCCAATCAAAGCTGCACCAAATTTCACACACTCATAGATATCAGTTTCCTTAACATGCCTGATTTTTTTCATCTAGATCCATGAATCATTCCCTGGGAAATCTGGGAAAAAGTCAAAAAACACCCGGTATCTCGCAATGTTAAAGAAAGTGATAAAAAAATTCCTGGATCTGCCTCCTAATCCGGATCCACACCGAAACTTACTGTGTTCTTCCCGGACCAACACCACGTGCTCCTGCCAAGTTTCCTGGTAATGGCTTAGGTAGTTTTTAGGTTATCTCACTTATACAAACAAACAGACGGTGGTTAAAACATAACCTCCTGTTCTACTGTGGCTATAAATTGTTATGCTCTGATCGGGCAAATCACTATTGAGGTGAGGAGTTAATTGGTGATTGAATAGAAAATAAGAAATCTGTTATGTCTGTGATAGAGTGAGCATGACTGTTAAGGTGACTGAGGCTCTCTCTCTCTATCCTTCCCAGCTCATTGATCCGTTTTTGTTGAAATTCTTGTAACATGGAACAAAGATTTATCTTTTTCCATCCCTGGTCTCCGTCTATTTCGAGGTTTTCTCTACTTGACAATCTTTTGCCACTTCCACGTGTAAACAGCTGAGCAGATGTTCTCACTTGGCTCCTAGCAACACAAACACTTTCAGGTCAAACAGACTTGGCTGAATTAGATCGAACAGTCGGCCGCCCCTGATAAACCACACATCTCCCGGATTGGAGATTCTAAAATAGGTCGAAGGATTACATGCTCCTTTGTGGGCTGAGGAAATTATCCTTCATTTTAAGGCTCATCAAACCCTTTGAAACCCCTTTGGATTATCTCAGAAATGCTTTACCACCAAGTTTAGAACAAGACTGTATTTTGTCTTGTTTTGACATCTTGTTTTTACTGGAAAGAGACGCTGGATTACGGCTCCTGACGCGCTCCTTTGATGACACCTTTAAAAAGAAATCTATTCTTACATCTATATTTAAATGCACCTGCAACAGCACACGTCTGTAATCTTTTATTATCCTGCCAGACAGGAAAATAACACCTCTGATTCTCCAAATTAAAGCAGATGCACTTACAAGTATTGTTTTTTTGTCTTGTTACCTTGAATTAAATAGGGTATTTCTCTGGATTTTGGATAATGTAGATACACAATTCAAGTCATTTTTAGACATTGTACCAAACAGTGGTTAAATATTTTATCTTTGATTGTCTTTATCTTTAGTATTTAATCTTTTTGGGCTTTTTAAAGATTGGAGGTTTTGTGATTATGGGAAGTTACTGGAGTTTGACATCTTGTGGACACATATGAGCTAAAAAACACGTTGTGCCACACCGAAACATCTGTCTCAGCCTCTGGCCAAAAACAAAAGAACAACAACAACAACTAAACCTGTCGGACCAGATGGCCGAAACCTTGCATTTAGCTGGAAATTGAATCAGCCTCAAAAAATGAAGTGATTAAACACAACTGCGCTGCGTACCGTAACTCTCGTTACAGCTGCTCATTTCCAAAATTCTCTGGACTTAGAAAAATTCCCATAATCCTTATTTACTGTGGGAGACCTGCCGCTGCTGTGCTCCGTCTGGTTTGTTTAGACGCCCAGAAATATTTAGGGACTCTTGTCTTTTTTGGCTCACAAACACTCTTGATTTGTTATGGTCCTGTGAAAACCAGCACTGGCGGTGGCTTGTCGGAGCGGACAGGAAAGATGCAACTTGCTCGTGCGCTGCTTGCGACAAACACACACACACACACACACACACACTGTGCATATCTGCTTATATGGAGGAGCAAGAGTTGACAGTAATGATTCATGAGAAGAGGAAGTTGAAATTCATTAGGGACTGAAGAGATGTGGTCACTTTCTCTGCCGACATCTGGCCTGAATGAAGTGTGACTCCCTCCAGCGTACATGTGGAGACAGTTGAAGTGGTTTTCAGCTTTTAATCTTACAACAACACTTAATCTAACCACTGGGATGCAAGGGTGTTCCTTGCGGGTATAGTCAAATATTAATGTGGCTGTATAGTGAGGTGTCCAGTTAGAGACCCTGAAATCTCAGCTGCTGAGAGAGAAATTTAAGTAACAGTCAAAACACCGCTGTGACATTAAAATAAGAGATGTTTGACCTTAACGTCAGGGCCGAGCAAAAAGCCAGAGAATCCAAGTTCCCTGTTCCACCGTCCTCAGCAGCTTGTTTTCATACTTTCACTGCAGACGCTCTGCTCTCTATCATCTGTGCAAGCTGAAGAATGAAGGGCCTGTCCTCACATTTTCATCTAATTTCCTCTGAGGACCAGATGCAAGAGCTGCACAGATGCACCGTGCAGCATCTCATCATGTCAGAGGATGCTCAGAGTGCAGGGCAAAAATAAACACATCAGTGGGAAGAGCTGCAAGACCTAATCTCTAATGTGAGTGGTGTGAGGCTGTGAGGATGAGAAAAAAGTTACTCGTGTACTTTCAGTGTGTTTGAAGGTGACAGCCTGGCCCAGTTTTACTTCTATTTTTGCCTCCAAACAGGTCAGAGCACGAAAATACGGATATGAGGGGTGAAATAAAAACGCACACACGAGAAAGAAGAGAGAAATTGCACAATCTACACTCCCTCCCTGCATCATCTTCATCGTCACCACCACCATCATCATCAACGTGGTGCAAAGTTGCGTACTTGAGTCATCATGTGGCACAGATGCGTCTTTGCGCATTCCACCAATTAGCTAATTCAACATTTCCCACCCCCTCAAACCCGCGTCTGTGTGTGGATGGCTGGTGAGTCATGTGCGTAAAACTTCGCTGGAGCCTCTGTGGCATTTTTACCAGGTCACAGCGAGACTGTGAGAAACTTTTCCTCCAGCGCCGGGATCAAGTTTCCCTGCGCGTTTTTTCTTCTTTTTTATTGGAGAGACAGTCTGAGATTTGTGTGATTGTAAAGTAAAGTGAGCGTTCGAAGAGGAAAGCGAAAGCCTTCTCCCCCAACTACGACCCACAGCCACGTACATGTTGTAATGTCTCGCTGACATACCTTTCTTTTCCGCCAGTGCGCAGCAGCCCAGCCACAGCACAGAGGTGAGACGGATCCACTTCACCAAACAGCTTTCCATCGTGAGGCTCGTCTTGTACTCTGAGCTCCCGCGGAGACGGTGTCACTCCATGTCCACCACACGAGATATTCCGCTTTGTCACAACTTCACAGTCGCCAAGTGCCGTTCGGTTCCTGAGTGAAAGAGTCTTTCTCCTGCTGTGGGAAAGTCAAACTTTGACTGCTCCTCCTCCTCGGAGATCTGCTGCTGCTCCGGCTCCCACTGCTGCTGCTCTGACGTCAGCAGGAGGGAGGACAGCGCACAGGTAGAGGGAGAACAAAACACCATAGTATAGGTATTAATAATAATACAATTAATAATAACAATCAAAATATCAATTATTATTATTATTTTGCAGCTCAATAGCAACAAAGGAGACACGTTTGTATTAAATTGGACAATTAACAAGATATTACCAAGTCTACTACTGCTAATACTATTACTACTAGTACTACTACTACTAATAATAATAATAATAATAATGAAGCTCAATAGCAACAAAGGAGGAAAATCATAATATACACTGTTGTATAAATGTATGTTTTTCAGGAAACTGTTATAATTAATAAAGTTTGTATTAGGGACTCAATGAGCCGAGCAGGCACCCTAAACTTTATATTAAGAATTTAATATCAAGCTTTTAATTGCCACACACACATCAACTTTTATGCAATTCAAATTCCTGTCTCTATACAGTACTTTGTATTCTTTCGCAAATTTTATTACAGTTAATGTAGTTTCTTCTTATACTGTACTGTATTCTCTAATGTGTCATACACCAACAAAACATATACTTTCTATTAATGCCTGCATTAGGCCAACTGGACAGTAAAGTTTAGAAAGTTTCCCAAACCAGTTGCTCTCAGTTTTGCAGAGAAATGCAGAACTAAGTTTATTAATTGTTCGTGCTGAGATGCGTGATATTGTGTGACACACATCAGGTACAGGAACAGAAGTTTAAAAAAGCAGAAACACCTAATAACCAAGACATGCAAGATATATCAGTCAATACAGATTATTATCACGATTAATGTCATGTGAAGATTTTTTATTCTTACTCCTTTACTCTCCTCTTTAAAGGCAGAGAATGACAAACATTTTACAAATCGGAGGTAGATTCTAATGTGTTAAACTTCCTTTGTTTACTTCTACTACTGATATACTGTATTTCTAAGTTGGCTGCTGACTTACTGGATCTATACTGGATTCTTTAGGCAGATTTTTGTGAGTAAGAAGACACCTTTCCTGTAATCAGAAAGTTTGATCAAATCGGTTTAACAGATGCTTCTCTTTTTGCCTTTAAAAAATAGTTTTTGCCAAGAAAAGTTGGCTGCATTTTAAACTTAATGGCTCCATTCTATTTAGCTCTCCCCGTGAGCCACTCAAATACGTGAACGTGCACAATCCCAGAACCCCGGGACCTGACAAACTTAAATGGAACAAAGTCAATACTATTGTTATTAATAATGACATTTCTGCTTGGTGATGAGTTGTCACTTTGGCCACAGCCTGAATAAACTGCCCTGAAAGGTTTAATTTGGGGGCGGAATCATCACAAATGATCTGAGATCAAATTTGATCAAACCTAGCAATCTTGAGCATTATCTTTCTTTTACCCTCAATCTGATGTAAGTGTCCCGTGAGCTAGAGGAGAATGATGAGAGCTCTTGTAGATGTGGAAATAACTTTTTAAGGGTTTCATTGAATTTGTCCCAATAAAAGCAGAGACAACCTAGTGTCTTCTCTGTTGGTTAAATGTTGATGTGGGTGCATATGGAAGACAACCCTGGTATCAGTGTCATACAGGGGTTGAATGGACAATACGTCTAGACCGTTGACGGAGTGTGCCTCTGATCTCAGCCGAGTCTAATTGGATGTCAAGCTGCTTAAATGTGTTTGTTGTTGTGCACAGATCAGACTCTATGGGGACAGGAGTGATAGAAATCATTTTTCACACTGGTGTTTATTTCATTACCGCGGCTTAATGGCTCAGCAAATCGTCTTCGGTTGTTCTGTCGGAGGAAGGGGATATTGTGTTGGGGCGAAATTATGAGCGTTCTCTTTGAGGAGAAATTGCCTAATGTGGGGCTAACATTTCACATGAGAAAGCACATCAGCACGATAGTTCCAGTGTGCTGTGGATGTGATGCAACTGTCACTGGGGAACTCGCCCTCTGTTATTTAAAGGGATAGTTCACCCAAAAATGAAAATTCACTCATTATCTACTCACCGCTATGCCGATGGAGGTGGTGGGTGAAGTGTCTGGGTCCACAAAACACTTTTGGAGTTTCAGGGGTAAACAGCGCTGCAGCCAAATCCTGTTGTGGTGGCAAGTTACTTCAATTGTATTGGATTTGGCTGCAACGCTGTTTAACCATGAAACTCCAAAAGGCATAGTGGGAGTAGATAATGAGTTAATTTTTATTTTTGGGTGTACTATCCCTTTAAGTGCGTCAGGGGGGTTAAGTGATGCAGCCCCATTAAGTAAGAACGTTATTTCCGACGCGAGGTTCCCCACTTTCAAATCGTCCAATTCTCATAAAGAGAATCACGAGTGGTCAAATGACGCAGCTTTAATTTCAGTGGAAAGCCGATTTCAGCTTCACCTCAGGGTCATGTGTTTGAATTCCACTCAGGGGTTGGTTTGAAATGTGTTGAAACCTAAGTTTACCGCACTCTGAACCACATGGAGGCTCATTAAAGGCTGAAACAGAAAGAAGTCGCTCTGGCTTCTCACCAGCGACCGATTTCTACACCACTGGCCAACGTCTGCATTATGAAATGTTCCACAGTGAAACAGAGACATGTCCCGGTTGCCTCAGGGTTTCATAACACCACCCGTTGCTGTCCTGAGACTCTGAGCGTTTAGCAGAGAGAGCCTTACACCGCCGCTGTCTGTCAGCCAAGCACAAACGCTAAACAAACACAGAATAATGGCCGGGCCACTGGGAATTCAAAAGAGAGAGGATAAGAAAAGGAAAAGAAAGAAGCAGAGAGAGAGGGAGGAAGAAAGTGTGTGAAGGAGCGAGAGGAGAGATGACAGCTGCTGGCTGGCAAAGAAAATACACAACGCATCCATTCTCACACGTTTCATCTTCAGAGATGATGGTAAATGGTCTGTATTTATATAATGCTCACTTGTCTTCCCCAAGGACACTTCAACACACGGAATGGAGGAGGCTGGGATCGAACCGCCGACCTTTTGTCTCTACGTCCTGAGCCACAGTTGCCTGTAATAATTATGGATCCAATTAGTATGTTGCCATAAATGCAGCACATATTTGAGACGTATACATTCTGTCGAGTAAAGCCAAGCAATATAAGACACAACTTCTAAGACCGCTTGATGAACCAGTGGACGCACGAGGAGTCTTATTAGGTGGCTCAGTGAGGCGTAAAGGTTGTGTGAACGTGAGGGGAGATGAGTTGTTATCCTGAAGGGCTGAAGTCTGATCTGCATGACAGAGCCCAGATGGACCGAGCAACACCGGCACGCACCGACCCCCACCCCCACCATCAGCCCTGTCATTATTATCTCCCCGTCATGCACTGCATATGGAGCGTCCATATAGCAGAGAGGAAACGGGATGGGATCATATTGGATAACCGGTGACTGGAAGGCACAGCATCTGCTGCTTCCACCCAAACAGACATCACACCAGTTGGGTTTTTCCCCGAGAATGAATTTGCCAAAAACAACACCAGTGAAGGTGTTTAGTGGAGCTGAAACACTTGTATACACTTACAAATATTGTAATTATTTAAGAAAACAGGCCGAATATAGCAGCTTCTCAAACATGAGGATTCAATGTTTTTTGACAAAAACATGTAATAGAAATAAAGTATATTTCTATTATATTTATATGTTATATAAAAACATTACAAACATAATAATAATAATAATGAAAAAATAATGCTACAACTTAAACATCGATGAATCAAAATCAAGATAAAGATATGAGTATTGGCTAAAGCTCGAACGAAGCCTCTAGCTGAAACTATTTTAAGTAGTTGAACTCTAAAGTGTATTTGAACATTCTGTTCAATTTAAATAGAGTTAAATTCTGTATTTAACTTCAGTTTTGTTCCACCACTGCTCCCTGTGAATCTCTGCACTATTTTAGGCTGTCAGAGCCGCCATGTCGCTGGCATATAATATCAGACCTAGATTAGATGTGACTGAATCCATGAGAGCTTTATTAATAGCTTTGTAAATCCTGTTTTCAGTGGTATAGTTGAAAAGCCTCAGGCATTCAGAACAAACTGTCAAGTACCAATTAATTAGGTTTAATTAGAGAAGCCAGTGAGATTATACTGTATCTCACCATCTGCCCCACGAAAGGAAAATTTCCTAAAGCTCAACTGAAATAATAACGGCAAATATTTGAATGCAGGAGCTGGTTGTTGTTTTGTAATTCTTCACATGCACACTTTGTTTTCTCTTCCCTGGGAGAGCGATTAAATGTGTGCATGTGTCTCACACTTCTCTGTTTTGCCGTTTCCTGATGAGGCCTTCGGTCTTTGGCTCCGATCCACGTTCACTTGCCGGAGCATGTGGTCTCCATGGAAGCCCCGATGAGTTACACAGTAAACACCTCGAAAGTAAATGAATGAACCTGTTTGAATAGGAATCCCTGTCTCAACTCCTCAACCAGTCGCATCCTGTTTCAAAACATAAAAACACCTTGCTCACAGTTATGAGTAATGTGGGTGATTTCTGTGTGTTCACATTTCCAAGGTATAAGGTTGCTGCCATTCATTCAATAACAATTATGTTCAATTATGTTGGGCACATCAAGGGGAGGGAGTTCTTTATAAGAGCCAAAATAAACTAATAAGAGAAAACATCAATGAAAGAGTGAACATTTTAATCAAATGTAATAAAAAACAGCAGCACAGTGTTGATATCACTGTCACCTCACTGCAAGAAGGTTCTTGGTTCAAATCAGCCAGGTAGCATCGGGATTGTAGTGGAGTAGAAATATGAAATAGTAGAAAATCAAGTGCCTCAAAATGTTCTCTTTTTACTTTGAACTATTGACTCTCCTTGACTGTTTCTGGGTTTTTAAAGAAACATTATTGATTCTGTTTTGTCGGTCCAGTAGGTGTAGCTATTTGGTCTGTGGACAAAGATTTAAGTGCGCACCTTTTCTTATGTTCAATCCTTCACCAGGAGACTTCAGCTTGATGTTGTCAGAGCAAAGTTTCGGCTCATCAATGCAGTCATTTGGTTGTTTCGATTACTGGTGTTCCCCTCTGGTGGTTTGGTGATGACTGTGCTACAGCCAGGTCGAAAGTCTGCATTCCCAAAGCTTGAGCCATTGTTCTCTTCCTTTAAAAGGGGGGGCCCGCTTTCATTCAAATCAGTGATGAGAAGGAGAAACTACAAAACCACTAATCTGTCAGTTTAGCCGATGATATTTATTCCAGATGTCTCTCCTACAAGCGGCTGATTGAATGAAATCATGGATGTAATCAGCTACAATGTAGAATTCTCTGCAGGGGGCCTTGGATTTAAGCTTCAGACTCATGAGTCACTGCCCCTGGAGGAGACATTAGAGATGGCTGCTTGTCCACTGACAGAGAACCACAGGATGGACCCAGGACCCACTGGACAAGTCAAATCTCACCGAGACTACCCCTCACACAGTTTCCTTTATGCCTCCTCACAGTGAACGGATAAATGGTTTAAAAATGGAAGGATGGATGGAGAATGTCCCTTTGTTATTTATCGCTTATCTATACCATCTATTCCTGATGTATTTCACCCAGCTGCACCCTGAGGACACACGCCGGAGGACAAATCACCCAATCCTCTCTGCCCTGAATCCACGACCATATGTAAACATTAAAAGAGGAGGTGTGTTATGGATGCTGTGCCGAGCGTCACCTTCACCTCTCTCCATATGCTCCTTTCTGCCTGTCACACTAAATCCAACTCGGATCAATTCCTCAGCTCATTAGTGCATGTGGGGTGGATCTGCTGTGTCCTCAGGGGCTTGCGAGCAAATAGCTGGCGGCCACTTCTCCTCAGTGAAACAGCGCCATCTTGTGGCTTAGTTTCCTCCAGGCATGTTGTTGTCAGCAGCCTGAATCTGGGACTATGAGGAGATGAGAGAGCTCCAAATGTCTTGGGAAGGTGTCAGGCCGTGTGTGTTGGCCACAGAAATATTACAGGACAACATAGACATGATTAGATGAATCCCATTCTTATGCACCGATGTAATTATAAGAATAATACATTTTATTTTACGTCACCTCTCTACATGTCCAAGGACACCTTAAAATATAGAATAAATAAACAGATCACTAATTAACCTAAAACCAAAAGATCAGGAGACACAAACAGCGACAATGCCACATCATGATATTAGTGATTGTGCAGAAACAGAATTGTTTGGGCCCAGATTTGGACCAACATCAAAACACAGTAATCCGCCCCACACACACCGAATAGAATGATGGTACTTGGGCCTTCTGCTCCTGTTGGCCAGAGCTGGGCCACAGGTAAGCCATAGGACAACCACATGTCAGCCAAAGGTGCCAAAGGTGGGCTACACCTTGCCTATAGAGCACTGCATGTTTGCCACAATAGGCCCACATTTGTTTTGGGATATTTGGGCCACATTTTTCCGAGTTATTTTACAAGTGGGCCACAAAAAGGCAAAAAGTGCAGCATCATTGCCTGAAGTGTCCCACATCCCTATGTTTCCTGATTGTGATTGTTGTGCACGTTATATTTATTTATTGCACCTAATCATTTATTTCTCATATATTATCTCATATCTCCATCAGCACATGACTGCAGGCTGCATCCGGCCATTATCTGGGGCCCCATCGGGCCTTTGTTTACTATTCTGGGAATTTCAGGTCATTCTATCTGACCGTGCATGTGCGGCTTCACATTTCCACAGAGCCGCGGGCTTTGCAGAGCAAAAGTCAAACGTGCACAGGCAGCAGCTCTGGAGGACGACGCTGCTCCATCTCTCGCGCACGGTGCACGGCGGCGCTCGGGATGCTGCGCTGTGAGAGGAATCAAAGCGCAGGCGTGGTGGAGTCGGGAGGGAGCCTCTATGTTGCGCAGACTGGGTACTGTACATGGCCATTGATGCCGCTGGATGGATGTAGCCCCTGATGTAAATAAGGATGGCGAGGCCAGCGCGTCTAACGTGCCGCGTTATCTCTGCTTGACATCGGAACATTTCCTCGCCGCCGTCGGGATTTATTTCTTTGGAGCGAAAAACAAAACGCGCGGTGCTTCTCTTTTTATTCCGTCTGAATCTGCCTTGACAGCTCGCCCGATGGTTTCCGTTTGACACAAGAGCCAAGAGCAGACGGGCGGCTTCTCCTCATAAACACTCGGGAAAAACGGGTCATTATGACCTTAGTATCCTCCAGTAAAAGAAAACCATCGGATTGCTTTTACGCGGCAGCATTCTGCTTGCTTTCCTCGCTTTGGATTTCGTGCGCCGTGTCCGGAGAGGAGGATCATCACTTCAGCGTTGAGGTAAGATAAATGGCCTTCCCTTCCCTCCCATGCTCCATCACAAATGACCGAGCTCCATCTCCTGCACATCATCTGCCCGAGCGAGAAAAACACACACACACACGCACACACACAGACACAGACACACGGCCTCTCCACGTCTAATCCGTGGGCACAATCGCCCTAAAGCACAACATGGAGACACGGTGAGCCCATCAGGACGAGCTCACCGAGAAAATAACGAGCATTCCTCATATGTAGGGTGCGATGGAACAGAAGGATGCTCATCTGAGGTTATTACACTGCGGTGCAGGAGCTGAGCTGAGATCCAGCTGCACATTTGGGATAAAATAGACCCTCGGTGTGTATAATACAACATTGTGCAGCCGTGGCTCGACATAGTTTAGTGACAGGCCAGCATCAAGTCTGACATGCTGTGGCAGCATCATAGTGTTGGAGGAGATTAAGCATTGACACAGACAAGTTGCATAATAGGATTTTCTGTTTTTGTGCACCTTATTAGTTGAATCCACCCTCACAGGCTCCCCTCCCACCAGTTTGACGAAATTAAATGCTGAGGCCGACAATCCCAAACACACATAGACACACACACACACACACACACATATGCATCATTATTTAATTTTCCGGCTCGCAGAAATCTACCTCTCTCTTTGAACAAGAAACAGGAAACACACACCCACACGATAGAGAGGAAAAAAGGACGGAGTAAACAAGGCGTTTAGCTCAGCAGAAAGAGAGGAAGAGGCAGAAGGGGGGAGGGATGGACAGAGGAGACAGCTAGTCAGATTAGCTGGAGCATCTCTCATAGTAGTGTGATGGGGAGGCAGCTGCTTGGCATGTGCACAGCTGCGCGGAAGCGTTGGCACCTTGTGGCCCCTCAGCATCAGGATCGAGTGCTGGCAGTGACCCACGGACGGCACTCCGTCTCACCCCCTCGCCTCAGCACCAAGCTGCACTCTGGCTTTGGAGGGCACGAGGAGGCAGGGCCCTGAGTCCTGCACATGTCCACTGACCGGCAGCCGCAAGACACAAACTCTGACTAAGGTCACTCGGAGGGATTCAAATGCAAATCTAATTTAAACCTGGAGCGCTGCAGGATAGATGATTCCAGCAAACAACAGACTATTCACATGCAATTTCTACAAAGAGAATCTCTGTCTCGGTTCTTGTAATAATGAAAAAGTATTGTAGCGATGGTTTGACACCTCACAGCCTCTTGTGAGCTGCAGTATGAATTATGCATTGCCATATACTCATATTGATTTTCATTCTGGGATTGGCAGAGGACTAGAGGTTAAAGAAGCAGGTTTGTGGCTGGAATCTTGCCAGCCACCCTGGATTCACCACTTATTGGAGAAGGGAGGCAAAGTAACAAACAATACTTTGTCCTCATTACACAGCTATGGTTGTGGTGCCCTTGAGCAAGGTACCCCTGTGGAGGAGGAAGATCTGTGGTGTGTGTTTGCCACCCAGCACTAAGCACGGTTATTAGAATCTACTGAAATGGTTACATGTGGGACCAAAGCTTATGAAAACACAAAATGATGGAGATTCAAGATCATATCTGCAGCTAATAATAAGAAGGTGAAGATTTTCTTTTATATCCTTTTAAAGTCTTAAAATAGCCACAGTATAAAGGCCCTAATCCTTTCCCTTCTTCCCTCCACTAGGGATGGCTACAGAGGTATGGCTACCTTTCCCGCACAGAACCGGGAATGTCTGTCCTGCGCTCGGCACAAACCTTGCACTCAGCCATCGCTGCCATGCAGCGTGTCTATGGTCTCAATGTCACAGGGACACTGGATGAGAAAACCAAGGAGTGAGTACACACACACACACACACACACACACACACACACACACACACACACACACACACACACACACACACACACACACACACACACACACACACGTGCCATGGTCGTGCATGTACAAAACACAAGCTGAGATGCACATGCACTTCCACCAGGCCGCTGATGTTACATTAATGCAAATGCTCCACTCGTTCATCTAAAATGCAGAAGCAATATCCATCAATATTTCAGTGAATTAGTGACGAGCAGAAACAGAGATGTTCATTTCACCCCCCATCACCTCGCCTGAAACAACCTCGGGTGAAGGTTTCTAACACTTCTCCTTCTTATTCTCTTTCTCATTTTTCATGATGATGCAGTGATATCACGCTGAGGTGAGAATTCACGTTTCTCCTCTGTACTGTGCGTGTCTGATGTGGAATGAATGAGATGCTACTTGGTAGTTTAGCAGTATTTTGCACAACACCTGTGATTATCTGGTACCTGTCAGGCAGAGAACTACTCAGTATCTCTCAGTGCTGTTTGTTGTCTCGTGATGATGTTTACCCTCCAACTTTTACACAGCAAACATCAGTTCTCTTCTCTTCCCGTCTTCCCTAAGTTGGATGCAAAAGCCTCGCTGTGGAGTTCCGGACAAATTCAAAAGTGCTTCGAGGTCGCGGTCGCGGCGGTATGCGCTGACCGGACAGAAGTGGCAGCGTACACACATCACCTACAGGTGAGAAGACAGTGGAGGCAGTTGTCACGGCAACCATTGAGTTTGGCTGCGCTTATTGTTGGGTTTAGATGTGCCAGTGTTCATTTTCTCAGCTCGGCTCTCTCTCTCTCTCTCTCTCTCTCTCTGTCTCTCTCTCTCTCTGTCTCTCTCTCTCTCTCTCTCTCTCTCTCTCTCTCTCTCTCTCTCTCTCTCTCTCTCTCTCTCTCTGTCTCTCTCTCTCTCTCTCTCTCTCTCTCTCTCTCTCTCTCTCTCTCTCTCTCTCTCTCTCTCGTATCCCTCTCTCTCCTCTTTAAACACCTGGGATCCCATGCCTTGTGTTGTCATAGAGACTGCGCAGATACGTCACATATGTGGGGGCACACACACACAAAAATAAAGTTACAATCACACATCCAGAAACACATAGATTAACACATAATTCTGCCGATGTGTGCTGTGACTATGTTTATTCTCCGGTGTATAAATAGCTCGCTGGCAAAATGAAACCTTTTTTCTCAAGCCCCTTGAATTCATTCTTCTTTTTTCATAGAACAAAACAAACAATTTCAGCTGTGCAGCATGAAGATTGAAGGCTTTTCTCCCAACTAATGTGAAATTGCTTGAAAATCGTGTAGTGTAAATTGTCCGTAATCTCAGCAGAAATATTCAAACTCTCGTCTTATCTCGCCTGATTAAGCTGCGGCTTTTAATGGGTTCTGAGGAGAACCGATAAACGGGTCTGTGGCACAGCTGCAAATTGACAGGTTACAGCAGAAACAGACGATAACACTGTCAATTTATTCAAATCCTTCCTTCCTCCCTGAATTTGAATTGACGAGCCACCTTTCCTAATGGAATGTCAATCAGTGCTGAGCCGGGGCTGCTGCTGACTGCACTTTATTCATGAAAATGAGTGCAGAGGGAGGGAGAAGATTTCCCATTCCTCTCTGCCTGCCAGCGACTGATAACGACTGCCGTGTTAGAAAGTTCAGCGGAAGCTGCCGGGCTTGAAATAGTTGTGTCAAGTGCAACTTGTTCTCCTCATTTTAGAAAATGTTCACTTGAAATTAATGGGATCTCAAAGTGCACGGTGGACGCAGTATGTATTTTACTTCCTCCTCACTTGAATGTTCCGCACCATTTACAGGACATTATGTAAACTACAGCTTGCAAGGCGTTTTTATTTTTGAGTGTTTTTAACAGTTTTTTCTTTCTGCAGCATAAAAAATGTCACGCCAAAGGTGGGCGCCCGGGAGACTCACGATGCCATACGGCGGGCGTTTGACGTGTGGCAGGGTGTGACTCCCTTACGCTTTGAGGCCGTTCCATACAGTGCCCTGGAGGCTGGCAGGCGTGACGTGGACATCACCATCATCTTCGCTTCGGGTTTTCACGGTGACAGCTCGCCCTTCGATGGGGAGGGGGGATTCCTCGCACACGCCTATTTCCCCGGCCCAGGCATCGGAGGGGACACACACTTTGACTCAGACGAGCCCTGGACCCTGGGGAACCCCAACCATGATGGTAAGTGGAAGAAACGGGTGCAGACCTCGTTGTATACAGGCTTTGGTTTCAACCCTGAATCGGGAGAGAGAGAACATGGTGGTGGTGTAAAGTAAGTGACAAAGAGCGAGGAAACAGGGACGGAAACCACAGATGTAAAGGAGGAGATAAAGATTAGGAAAAAAAGACGAGGAAGAAGAAAAATAATTAAATGCTGAATGTTGACAGTGAACTAAAACAGTCCGGGGGTTTGGACAGAGTGCGGAAAGAATAAAGAAACAGAAAATCTGATCCGTCATCGAGAAACCAAGACATGGACTGACGTTAACCATGTAATAAAAACCAACAGATGGCCGGGCAGGAGGGCAAAGGGACGAGGAGGGTGTCACGGTGCAGTGTAGGAGCGTGTTTCAGCAAAAAAACTCAAAAATGCAGAGATGTCTTTGATGTTCTGTAAAGACGCATCAGCCCATCTGTCAGGATTTGAATGTTTTTTCTCTCTCTCTGTGTAATAAGCTCTTCAGATGACAGGATAGAAAGCCCGGCTATTTTAAGACACTGGTTGCTGGCACATGATTGTGGCCATTCTGTTTTTGGTGAATTTGATGTAGCTCAGTGCTGCGCTTCAAAAGAGGCCTGCATGAATCGAGCAGATAAACACCGTCATTCAACAAAGAAGATACAGGAACTAGAAATGTTTTGTTGTTTCCTTTTATGTTGTGTTATGTCATATTATGTTGTTTACTGTTGTGTTGTGTAATGTTATGTTGCGGCATGTTGTGTTTTGTTATGTTATGCTGTTTTCTGTTATATGTGTTATTACGGTATGTTGTTTTCTTTCGGTTGAATTCAGGTAATCTGGGAAATTTTTAGCAATTTTGATTTTGTGTCTTATTGCGATAACTGTTTTATACATTTGATCAACATGTTGTGCCTTTGATTAATCCTTATCTATCCACACCAGAAGAAAGAATGGAAATATCATACTCAGAGGAGACATGGTTTATGCACGTCAAGCTCAATATTACCCATTTTTAAAAGGCATTTTGAAAAAACGACCAGTAAAATGAATGACATTTTTTTTTATATTATTCATATAGCCTAAACACAGAAACTTTTAAATTCATGTAAAACATTCTATCAAAGGTCTCTTCTTAGTTTTTACCTCAGGAAGTCCCAAAATCCATATTTCCCCCATTTAGAGAATTTAAATGTCTGACCCAGATTACCCAACGCAGGCTGTCCCACATTATCAATCAGGTTTGATAAAGTGGGACAACTAAGAAATGTCTGAAAAAAACATTGTCTTATTTATGACGGATTTGTATCCTTTAACATTAATCTGGTCAGAATCCTGTCACTGACCTTGTCGTGCAATCCCATTGACATTACGCCCCTGAGGTCATGTGATGTCAGTCACATGATATCCATGCTAACCTATAGTAAAGGTCCTGTTGACTAGATTTAGTTGGAACAGGAAATAAACAGACTGAAGCTTAGATGTCCCGGATGACCAGAATTCACCCTATGTTGTGTTATATTATGTTATATTGTGTTGTATTCTGTTATGTTATACTGTGTTTTCTGTTATGCTATATTGTTTTATTGTGTTATTTTATGCTGTGTTATATTATATTGTGCTATGTTGTTTACCGTTGTCTAATGTAATGTAATGTTATTATATAAGGGGTTATGTTGGTTTATGTCATGTTGTGTTATATTATGTTATCATTGGTGTCATATGTTTAATTAGGTTAGCTTATTATGGATCCTGTTATGTCTCGTATAATGTCATTTAATTATGTGGTGTTAAGATGAATGTATTAAATGAAGGTATATTAGGGTAGAGTAGGTTATGTCAGATTAGATTATTATGAATTATATGCATAGTGATATTACGTCAGTGGTGTTACCTGCATTATGTGTTATATTGTATTATGTTATTATGGATACATAACATACAATCCGGCTGTATGTTATGTTATGTGTCATGTAGCTCACAGGAAAATCATTGTCACTGCAGCCAATTTTTGAAGAAATAAGCCATACGATGTGTGTGTAGCCATAGTGTAGAATCTATAGAACAGAGCATCTTATTGCCGATTGTACAGTGTGTCTGTGTGTGTGTGCTTGTGTGCGTGTGTGTGTGTGTGTGTGTGTGTGTGTGTGTGTGTGTGCCATACACTTACATTCTATTCTCCCATGAGAGTTTGCTGTGGGTAACCATGCTGACCACCCATCAGCTCCCCTTCCTCTCTCCTCTCTCCTCACACTCCTGTGTCATTTGTCTCAGACTCACAAGTTAAATTCCTCGCACAGTGTCCCATGCTTATCCATGTGGAGAGCTGGGGCAGATTCTGAAGAGCTCCTGCCTCCGTCTATGTGGCGGTGCAACCTTTAATGGACTTTCACAGCAGTGCAACTGTAAATGTTGCATGTTGACATGTGTGTTAATGGCAGCTCCGGCCTCTCTCCTGGGAGTCCTTACGGGACACTTTGGGCGAGGTGAAAGATGCTGGTCGTGTCAGATACATGGGGGAGGGGGAGGTGCAACCTTTCGGCTGCTGGCTGATGGTCGGTGGTTGGTCGGCGCAGCACCGCTGGCGGGAGTGGATATCATGTTTTAAAGGGCAACAATCTCCTCGGGACAGCTTCAGTCAGAAGCTGTATGTAAATGCTGTACTTCTCTCTAAATCAGGCTGACACTGTGAGCTGAGTGCTGACCACAGACACTGCCCATGACATTTTTCTCTTTTTCATTTGTGTGTGTGTTTGAATGTGAGATGAACTATACCCACTGTGTGTGTGTGCTTGTGCTGGGTTAACATTTGTACGTGTTCTGTACGTATGTGGTCATATGGTTGTGTGTTTGTTTGCCGTGGGCGGCAACGTGAGGGTTTGTCCCTCTGATCTCTGTGAGCTGCAGCTCCTGTGGCTTATCTTCTCTTATAAAGCAAAAGAGAAAAAAAGTACTCACGCTCGGCAATACCTTCACTAATCTTTACTTATACTACAGTGCACCATATCAGCTCAATGCAGATTATCTCCTGACCACGGGGCTGCAAGAAATGATTTATTTCTTTGTTGATTAATCAACCAGTTACATGACAGCAGCATATTTAATGGTTTTACTTTGAAAAGATGGCATCACATAAAGTAAATAAAGAAGTACAGTCCCAAACCACTAGCTATTCAGTTTACAATGACTTAAACCAGAGAAAAGATATTCATTCTCATGTGTAAGAGCATGTTTGGAATGTTCTGCTTGATGGCTAAATGATTATGAAATTGTTGCTGATTTATTTCGGATCATAGCCTAATCAAGTGATCACTTGAGACCTGGGAGAAGGTTGATTTCCTGCATATCTCCTTCCACATGTGTTTTATATTAACATGTCTTGCTCTGATTCCTGCAGCACATTGAGCCATGAGCTCAATGGAGTATGAGGCACCACAGGAAAATGTAAAAGAAATTTGGAGAAATGTGCAATTTTCTGTACCTTATTGTGGGATTCAGGCGTCTGTTTCCATCATACATATAGTCTTCTCCTTCGCCTCATGTTTGTTCATGTTTGTCCTCTTCCACTCTCCAGGTAACGACCTGTTCCTGGTTGCGGTTCACGAGCTGGGCCACGCCCTCGGTCTGGAGCACTCCAACGACCCCACCGCTATCATGGCTCCTTTCTACCAGTACATGGACACAGAGAACTTCAAACTACCTCAAGATGACCTGCAGGGCATCCAGAAGATCTATGGTAACTGTCCACTCTATACTTTATACTATCTGTCTTTAGTCTGTACATCAGACATTATGTGGAAGTAACTCTTTTCTGCAGTAACAACACGTCTGTATTATCTTGCTCCAATATTCCGAAGCCTTGAAGCAACTTAATCACAATTACAAATGCTGCTGCGTCAGTGACATTAGGCTGAATTGAAGAAGCGTTTGTCATCTGTTAAATAGGCCAGCCAATACTCATTCTCCAAACACGATGAGTCAGCTAACAGAGCTCAGAAGAGTCATCTGTGATAAATAAGTTTCGAGCCCAAGTTACAAGTTTATTATCACACTGCAAACACCAATACTAATACTTCACACATTAATTAAAATAAAAGCACAGCGAGTGAATAAAATGAATACAATGTTCATTATTTAAAACTGTAAACTGGTTTAATATCTCCACGGGAACTGACAGAACGAAGTTAATGGAAGGAGGATGAAACATGTTATGTTGTTGTCTCTTTAGGTCCACCAGACAGAGCACCGCAGCCCACCAGGCCCCCACCCACGGCCCCGCCGCCTCGCTTCCACCCTCCCTCGGACCCCCGCAAGCATGACCGCCACACCAGACCCCACCGCCCCCCACAAGGGGCCAAGCCCTCCAACCCCAACTCCAAACCCAACATCTGCGATGGAGGCTTCAACACCCTGGCCATCCTGCGACAGGAGCTTTTTGTGTTCAAAGTAAGAGGAGATTATCAGAATAAGACGATGATAATGCTGCTGATGATGATGATAATGATGATGATGATTCCTTATCCTCTTTTGAATAGGACCAATGGTTCTGGAGGGTTCGCGATAACTCGGTGGTCCCTGGTTACCCCATGCAGATCAACTCCTTCTGGAAAGGCTTGCCTCCCAAAATTGATGCCGTCTATGAAAATAGTGAAGGGAAATTCGTATTTTTTAAAGGTAATAAAAAGAAGATAAATTATTTGCATGTTGAGTTTTTAACCACGAGTAGTGCTAATGGTTTTACAGCATCCCGTTGTTCCATAGCCAGCACCAAGAAACACAGCAATGCACCAAGAAAGTACAAACAAGTCTTTAACAAGTAAACGCGGCTGTAATATGTGGAATGAAATGCATTTAACACATTTAACCGACTCACAATGCATTTTGGTACGAAACACTGAATATAAACATCTTCCCAGATTAAATTTACAAATAAAATTGAAAAAGTACTTTTACCCTTTCACCCCTTATCCTTAATGACAAAGAATACTAACTGCCAAATCACCCACAAAAAATAGAATTCAATCCTTTATTGTGTAACCACAATATTAATGCATTAGAAAGTGTGAGCTCTTTAATCGTATAGTAATATTTTCTCACAAAACGATATAAAGACTGTGTGACTGTGAGGTTGTTTTTTCCTTCCCTACGATAACAGAGCGGGTACACGTCTGGTACAGACATCCGTCCATCAGGCAGATTAACATGACATCTGTCACCCAGTGGGATCAGAGTGCCTCATGCTTTATTTATTCACTCAGGGGGACTTTACTGTGTGTTGTGCGTGCATGTGCGCGTGCATGTGCATGTGCACGTGTGTGTGTGTGTGTGTGTCTAGCTACTTACTGGGAGGACACCACCACAGCAGCTCTCCTCACTCTGCCTCAGGCACTTGTGATCAAACTGAATTAAAGGCAACAATAGCTTCAATGAAAAACAACAAGTCTCGGCGGAGATGCCTTCAGAGCATCATCCGGCTGTTTATTGTATTATAGATAACACGGCATAGATTTCCTGCTGCAAAGGTATTTTGTAAACACGGTGATACATCTGACCTTTGAAATCATGTGAATATATTCAAAAAAAACCCACACAGAAGGTTGGACTGAGCTGGGAGCCGGCAGTGCATTTGCAAAAAAAAACATTTTTGAGGTCATCTTTATGATAATGTCTTTGTCCCAGAGACTCCTGACGCTGCCTGTGTGTATTTTAGGAAACCGTTTCTGGGTCTTCAAGGACACAACTCTCCAGCCTTCGTACCCTCAGGACATCTCGCTGTTCGGGAGCGGCATGCCCACTCAGAGCATCGAGACAGCTGTCTGGTGGGAGGACGTCGCCAAAACCTACTTCTTCAAAGGAGACAGGTCTGTGTGGAATGATTATTAGTGCTGTCATGAAGTGAAGCACTGGGGCAGAGCTGTAATCAGCACTTTGAGCACCATTCAAGTCTTTTGTTTATCACAGTAAACTGAATGTGGGTTAGAAAATGACATTTCACTGCACATTTTAATCTGGTTTGGTAAATATGATAATATTGTATATTTGTCGGTGCCTTCCCCTTCTTTCCCTGTTTACTGATGCAATGTTTGTAGTGGACAATTTCGTGATTCGTGGGCTGTTGTAATGCAAAATAATTAGACTTTAATTTCGGCTTGGATAATTTGGCGTCCTCGCAGATCCGTAAAACAAGTTGCTTTGAAACCAATGATTACCTCTTTAAAGGAGACATATTATATTCATATTCAGGCTCATCATTTTAATTTGGATTATTACTTTACATGCTAGTAATCAGTGGTTGTGAAGATTATGTTACTTCAGAGTTTTAAGTCCTTTTCTGTCAAGTATTTGTATGAATGTGTGTGAATGTATTGAATTATTCATGGTTGCAGTCATTCACCTGCAGTTGGAAGCGAAGTCGTTCCAAAACAGCCACATCAGAGAATCTGTTGTTTGTCTTTGAGTCCTGACGTTTGACGGAGTGCCAGTGTGACTCACGTGTTTGTTCAGCTGTCATGATGAATCATATCCAGAGAGGTCAGGGGACCCTGTGGGTAAAGCTGACAAAATGCCAGGTCATGATACTGTCATCCCTCAACCTGCTGCTGCACATCACGACCAGCGGGACACGATGATTTCTCTTTGTGGAATAAGGGGATTTTTGTCTCACATAAAGAAATGACGTTTTATGCAAAGATGTATGTGTGTGAGGCGAAGTGTGACATTTTGCCTCCTATAATATGACGATATGCAGCTTTAATATTCATTTCCTGCTGCATCACATTAATATTAAAAATATTGTAAAAAGTATAAAATCACATTTCTTATAAGGGTTTGATAACAACATTTTAGGAATCGTTGCCATTTGTTTTTTATTGGTATCAGAATTTGTTTACTCCCTAGTACTGGTATCGGCATCGTCCCCTCAAAACTCCACATCGGCCAGGCTCTATTTTTGAGGGCACCAATGTTTGACTGTCATTAACTGTCTGATAGGGGTCGTTGAACATGTGAACCTCTGTTTTGACAGCTGCGTTGTCCCTGTCTCTCCTATTGTAGATACTGGAGGTACAATGAGGATATGAGGACCATGGACCTAGGTTATCCCAAACCCATCACCATCTGGAAGGGCATCCCTGACTCTCCACAGGGGGCTTTTGTCGACAAAGCCAACGGTATATGTGCGCACTGGACTTATTTAAAAACTAGTTAGTGAGACTGGAGATTGTGTTAATATCATTACGTGACTTACAAAAGATCAATCTTTTGTAAAGCTCTTTGCCAAATACTTATAGTTCAGAGGTTGTGTTTGGCATGTGAAACTATATATAGATAGTTCACCCAAAAAGAACTTCAGCAGTAACTAGTTGGAGGACAACAGTGGACATTTAGGCTGAAAACGTGATATAAATGATGCTGTTTCGAGTTGAATTCGAATGTGGCTTTGAAGATGTAGGCTAACTCGGAAAATTTGAAGTTGACAATTGCTATTGTAATTGCCCGGTTGATTTCTCTGGTTTTCCAGATTAAATGTTTAAGACAATAAAAAAATCTTTGTTCGTATCAGTCATCAGAGGTTAAAACATCAACAAACACTTCCTGTCTTTGTTTGTGAGATGTGTATAAGTAAACATATCCCATAATCCCTCTCTCCAGGGTACACCTACTTTTACAAGGGGAAGGAGTATTGGAAGTTCAACAACCAGATGCTTCGCGTGGAGCCCACCTACCCAAGGTCCATCCTGAGGGACTTCATGGGCTGCGACGGCCTCCCCGCAGAGCCCGACTGGGACTGGAGCCCCCCGGCGGCAGAAGAGCGCCACTACGACAGCGGCGACGTGGACGTCGTCATCAAACTGGACAGCGTGGGGGGCACGGAGAAAGCAGTGGCCATCGCCATCCCCTGCGTCCTGGCACTGTGCATGATGGTCCTCCTCTACACCGTTTTCCAGTTCAGGAGGAAGAGCACGCAGCGCCACATACTGTACTGCAAGCGCTCCATGCAGGAGTGGGTCTGAGGATCCGACTGTTGCATAGGGAGGGATGTGAAGCTCTGATAAAGGTCAAGTTATTGCTCAAAGCCCTAAGTACTGTAATTGGAGGCACTGTAAAGGGTGCAGTACGTGAGGATTGCCATGTTGGCAGATTTTAAAAATTGCTTGTATGGAAAAAAAACCTGCAGGCTGCAAGGAGGCAAAACGATCAGCAGAACTCAACTGAACACAGTGAGGGAGCCACATCCCCTATGTCCAGCTAATATGTATGTATCTGCTTTTTTCTGTATCTTGGAATGAACTCAATTAAGTGAGACAGAGTAAAGCTCCTGTAAGTGGGACCTTTGTCTATCCTCGTTTCTGCACGTCGCTTAAAAAGCCCCTAGCACCAACTTCAGTGGACAAATTAGATATCGGCTTCTACTTTACCATTTCTTAATTAAATCGCCCTGAGCTGTGCTTTTTTTTTTTTTTAATTTAGGGTCCCCGTAAAAAGATTATTTATTGTGTGGAGGACTGATACACAAACCAAATATGACCTTTTCTTCCAAAGAGGATTACTGCTCGATGTTGTTTTTTTGATGGGATATTTTTTCCTCCACGGAACGAACGTTGTGGCATCATGCTCCGATTTTCTTTTTTCGCCATTTCTATTCATATCCGCCCGTCTGCTCTGTAATCTGTGGGGATGGGAAGCAGCCGTTAGTAAGAGCTGGGAACTCAAGACTGTTGTGGCGGTCTGTCTCCAAAACAGGGGCCAAAAACCTCTCTGCAATATTAATGAGACTGCCTTAATCACAGATTGCTTAAACTCCCCTTCTCTTTCTCTCTCCGGTTCTCTGGTGGCGGGGGAGCCGAGCGACGCAGCAGGAATGCAATCAGCGAATGAAGGCGTTGATCAGTGTCCGTAATGCAACTTCACAACCAGTGGTTAAGGACACTTTGATCCACGATTGCTCCATTGCTTTTGAAAGCCGTGTTAAATACTGTGTGAGAGAGACGGCGAAGGTTAGAAAGGGAGATTAATTACCCACATTATATATGTACTGTACTCTGGTGTCAGTTATTGAACAGCCAACATCCTGCTTCCCTTGTTTTCCTGCCACGTTTGGACGCTAATACTCCAAACAATGTTTCAGTCCGTGCATCTTAAGCAGCTTCACCGATCCATATTTTGTTTGGTTTTCCATTTCCGTGCAAAAGGTTTTGTAAATTTACATGATTCTTCACACCGCACAGGACAAAGGGAGGAAGAGGAGGAAAGGAAAAGGAGAGAGAGAAAAAAAACGACGCGTGCCCATGTTTTTTCCTGTTTTTGAATAATAGAAGAAAATCCTCTCTGCATATCTAGTCAACAGCAGCCAGTGCTTTTGCTCAGTTGCTCCATCTTTTCACCGAGTTTGAACAAATATCTATAGTTTTTGAGGAACTATAAAGCAAAAATAATTATTGTAAAAAAGACAAAAAAGAAAAAAAGTCTGTACAATAAGATGAATTAATCAGTATTAATAAAAAAATTAATTCTGGGTGTAAAGAAAAACCTAAAACTGGTTTTGGTGGCATGATCAATAATTGGACCAGGGTATTTTATGCACTGTAATTGCAAATAACCACCATACTAAAACTACACTTATGTTACATTAATGAATTACTAATAAATATCTATAGAACTACTCTAACATTGCTGATATTAGACAAAACTAGCAAAATCTTTTTTTGATTTCACCCATATATATCATGTTATATGACGTTACGCATATATATCATACATACAGTATATGTTAACGCAGCAATTTATCAGGTAAGAATGAAAGACAACATGGTAGATTTTATATCTGAGGTGAGATGGAGCTAAACTGAGCAGAAGCTGTTTTTCCTCCCCATGTAATCTATGATAAACGCAGCGCACAGCCTGGATCGCCATGAAACTTATTGTGTGGTTATTGCCTTTGGTTGCCTACGGTACATTTAACGAGAGTTTTCTTTCCCCCCAGATAACGTGTCTGTGAGAGTTCATGACTTGATTTGTTTTATATCTGTGCTCCATGTTTTTTTTGGTTTCTCTTTTACTTGAAAATGGTCACCGGACATCAGCGGCAGGACATCTGACGCAAGCTTCCGTTGAGATTAAAGCAACGCTAAGTAACTTTTGACTGAGCAACAGCGCCCTCTACAGCCATATGTGGTGATAACTTATGTTGGGAGTGAGTAAGTGGTTTTCATGTAGAGAAAAAACAAAGTGCGAAGTCCAGTTAATGGTGGATATTACCCATGATGCCGAACCTGAGGAGCTGCCGCCGTAACAAATACACCAAACTCTGTTTAGATTACTTGATATTTAAAAAAAAAAATCCTTGCTGATTATTGGAGATAAATGCTGGTTTTTAATTAATTCTAAGTCTTTTTAACGGATCTACAGTTCGGAATTATTCTTAAAATGTCAGGGTCCGATTCTGGCAATTTAAGCTGCGACTCTCAGTCACAAATCTCACAAGAGATCATACCTGCCCACTCAAGTTACCTATTGTGAGGAGGTCAAACGTCATTTTGAAGCAGCTATTTAAGGTAAAACTAAAAAGTTACATGGTGTTGCTTTAAGGCGATGCCATCGTATAACATATCAGAGAAGAAATCTGAGTTTTTAAATGTTTACTTTATCAAAAAAAAAGGGACTAAACCCGAATCAGTGGTTTGAAGTCATCAATGTTGTTTTCTCTCATCATCATTTATTAGGTGAAGAAAGCTAAAAAGTAAAAAAAAAAAAAGGCAATGCATGTCATTGTTAAACTAAGATGTCACACTGACGGATCATTGGGATGTTATTGTACTATTCAGTCTTTCTCCCTGTGGTTAAATAAAGTGACAGCGTTCCTGCTGGACGCTCTGACAGATCCCAGCCTGTCATCTTTTACCAACCATGACATATTACTAGCTTCCCGTCTGCCCCCCCCCATTCGATCTTCAGGCGTTTCTCAAAGGGAAGTAAACATTTAAAAAGGAAGGTGCTGAAATGCTGTGCATATCAGTCGGACCCATGAGCGCTGTAATCTACGGTGGAAACACAAAACCTTTGGCTCAGTGTCATGTGTGACGTCTTATGTAGGTTTGTGTGTTTATGGTCCAGGGGTCTCATGGCTCCATCGAGTGTGAGTTAGAGACGGCCAGCGAGGCGAGTCCGTACTGTATTTATTGCTGTATTTATTCCTCCGTGCTCAGCACTTCAGATCTCAAGAAGCCGTCAATAAAGTTTGTTTGAAATGCAACGATTTCTTTCCCCTCACTGCTACAGAGTAATCCTCCTCCTTCTGTTACCGCCTCAACAAACAGTTCATCTGGTGTGAATGTTTATTTCCATCACTGAGAGGTAAATCACATTTACATTGGTCCTTTTGATACTTAAATCCACTTGCGGCGTTTTAAATGTGGACTTAAGTGTAAGTGTGATGTCTCGATGCTCCGACCCCCGTCCTCCCTTCATCTCCAGACTCTTCAGTGCTTTCTGTGTTTGCCTTGATTCATGCTGCTAAGCATTAGGGCTAATCTGGAGTGTCGTTAAAGGAAGTAGATGGGGCTGATTAGACCGCGGTCGATACACCATGAGAGGCAAGGGTGCAGAAGAATGAGGAGTGATTTTGCAGTTGAGATCTTATACACGGACACGTGGCGCGTGCACTGCGAGGCATCGTGTCTGAGAAGTGAACATGAGATGTACATAAACACAGAGTGTAATACTGTCTGCTTGGGAGAGTTTTGTTTTTAATCCATCATGATCCATGGATAAAGAAAATGCTGTGTGTTGTAAATAAAACAAGTGCATAATGAAAGTGTCCTGTATCATGTTCTCACACACATGTTCCCTGAAAACACTCGGTTTGCATGAGATAGAGCAAAGAATGAGGGAAGGCAAATTTCCTCGAGCAGGGTCACAATAACAAAGACCCCCAAAATGTAAGGTTCAGTGTGTAGAATTTAGTGACATCTAGTGGTGAAGTTGCATGTTGCAGCTGAATACCCCTCACCTCCCCCTCCCCTTCCAAACATGAAAAATAAACTCAAAAGGTGTTTGTCCAGTCCGGGCTACTGTAAAAAAACATGGCAGCATAAAGTATTTAAATATAAAGCGCCAATTCGAGGGTAAAGAAAACAACAATTTGTACAATTTAGATGAAACACACTAGTGAAAACATCACTAGGATTATTTTGTGTTAAATTTCTGCCAATAGATACTTTTTACCTACATTTTACACAGCAAAGCTTTGAGGTCAATATGTTGTGTTTAGAAAGACAAGAAATGTCACATGTTTATCTGAGGAAACTAGAGATAAATCCTTATGTCCTATAAGACTGAGCCTGAAACAACGAACACCTCTGTCTTCAGATTCCTTTTTGAACAATGGGAGGAAGTGGAGACATGTGATGCATCTTTATGTACTGGATCAGTCCTGCAGGTCATGGTAAATATCTAGAAGTGCTATAGAAGGAAAATACCTTTAGATGAAGACATAACCGAGAAGTTCTATATACAACACACAAGTTTTTATTAGTTTTTTCTGATTATTTACGTACTTTTTTCAGGAACACTGCTATGAAAAAGAAATCCTCCGTTAGATTGTAGAGGCATTCAGAGACAAAGTGTAAATAGTCTTCACTGCATGTTTAAGGTCCATTTATGTAATTTGTTGTGCGTCATAATTAGCAGTCAAAATGAAGGAATTTTCCCTGTTCTAAATGATGCGTGTTTAATTTCAGGTAGGACTCATTTATCCTATAAATAAGTCCAAAAAATCTGTGTCTGTCTCCACAACCGCTCATCTGATCCACCTCCACTGTTCAGTCAGACCTCATAGCAGAAAACACACTTTAAACAGAAACCTGGGATCTCAGTTGCTTTTTACTGAGCTCATGAGTTAATATATAGCGTCTCTCATCCTTACGCCATTAGATTCCACACTCCCAGGGAGGCTGAGCAGTGTGATTCTCTGTATACCATATAAAATGACATCATATATATGTATACTATATATAAATATATTATATTCTTGATATGCTTTTTGTTTTAAATACAAACTACCATCCCTATATCTGCCAGTCCATAGGTCCGGTCCCTAACTTCTACACAACATTGAAATTTAAAAGTTTAGTTGTACTTCTTTTCTACAGAAGAAGCAGTGGTCACACTGACTGCTCCGGATCACAAGATATTTCTAACATGTACATTCTGTATACTCTGTACCATCATGTGCATGTTTGTCTGTATCTGTAAGCAGATACTGATGATGCCTGTTGGTCACAGGGACCACATGGTAAAGACAGGATGAGCATGAAAGCATGTAATTCTTCATGGTCATGCACGAGTCAGTTGACTAATTGTTCTTTTGTTGAGTTCAAAGTGATAGATTCAAGAGAAGAGGAGCAAACGTCTGTTAAAGGGCTTGTTCACCCACATTTTTAAAAAGACAAATAACTGAAATGAACATGGAAACAAAACGAGAAGATACTGTGATGAAAAATATTGAGGTTTTCAATATATTTCCCTTTGTTTGTTTGTTTGTTTCTTTTTGTAATTTGTAATAATTTGCCCTTCATGAGATGTTTGCATCTCCTCTCTCCAACCTGTCTCCTTGAATCCCTGCAGTTCTCTACTATCGGTGAACTGACTTTTTAATATAAAAAAGCCACTTATTACAAAAGACAAGAGATTTCACTTCCACAAAATGTTATCACTCATTATACTTTCTTATTCTGGGAATGTTGAGTCCTTCCTGGACACACATATAAAAGCAAATAACCCAAATTGTGATTTTAGTGAATATCTGTCCAATTCTATAACATCGCTGTCAGACAATCACCACAAGACCACCAAGTTATAACCCTGACCAAATCAATTTCATCGCTGGCCCTCATGACGAGTCTGGTGTCTTGTATAAATGGGCTCATGGGGGGACTCAACACTCAGACCAGTCAGACCACTCAGACCACTCTCTGCACCGCTGAAGGAAACCTGCTCCAGTCATGACCATGAAGACTCTGCTGCTGGCCTCTGCTCTCTTTGCAGGACTGTTTGGCTCCTTGGCTGCGGCCCCTGCCTCTCCGGCTCCCTCTGTGTACCACGCCTTCTGCAGAACATTGTGGTGAGTGGAGGATTTCTGAATCGGGAGGATTTGAATGTTTCTAATTCATGTTTAAAGCTTGAATGGGTCTGAACTGTGTCGTTTCTCTTCCCCTACAGGCTCTTTGGGTCACCTTGTGCCAAAATCAGCACCAAGATCGTGCAGCAGATTCAAGCTTTGAGCCCTCTGCCCGGCTGCGACGTTTGTCAGTATGAGGTAATTGAATATTGATCTGTTGACTACATGGGGTTTCAGATGGATTGAATTTCAATGGATTATATCAGTTTACGGGGCTCGTGTAGAGGGGCTTGAGTCGTCCTGCAGCAGCCACGGGTTCAGGTCCGACCCCGGCCCTTTGCTGCACATCTTCCTAACTCTGTCCAACGGATGCCCAATGTGAATATAAAAACAAATACTGTATATATATATATATATATATATATATATATATACCAGCAACTTGTACATTTCTTGTCTAGCTTGTGTCCGTCAGCCCTCATGCCATCAAAGCCAACCACACCTCCATCGACGGGTTTCAGGCTGAGAGCATAACCTTCTACTTCACTCCCACTGTAATGACTGGCGGCTGCCGTGTCACTGTGAGTAACAGCTGCATTCCACTTTTAACTGACTTCTATTAAATGAGGACAAACAGTAGAAACAGTTGACTGACACACATGGCAAGATATACGTTGATAAAAATGATATATTTCTTAAAAGACATCTTAACTCTCTATGTTTTAAATGATTTTATGTAGAGCAAATGAAGAGGTACGTAACTGTGGAATGCTTGTTTGTACGTATATGTGCATTTATTTTTTTTATTTAACCTCCTTCCCAGGCCCAGTCCACTTCTCTTGGATTCAGCAGCCTTCTGGATGACGGCCTCAACTACTGCAACCTCTACAACGTGCTGTCAGGTGAGCAAAAAGAAACTTTAAGACGATTCCAAATATTCACTGTTATATTATTTTTCCTGTTTATTAACTTAAATTCTAAAAGTCAGTGTTAATATGAAGAGAGTGGGAGAATGAATGTGGAATGACCTGATTTCCGTCTGTGTTTGGATTCTAGCGAGTGGACTCAGCTCATCACCAGGCTTCATGGAGATGACCAATGAATGGGCCTGCCTGAGCTACGGACTCGCCACCTGCAGGGCCTAAAAAGCGTCCATGTTGAAATGACATGAGAAAAGCCTGGTTGTGATGAATTTGATTTAAAAACATAGATTTCCCCTTTATGTCAGACTATCTCTGATAGTTGAAATAGTGATATATATGGTGGACTAATTGAATAATATTGTAGAAACCATTTCCTACATGAGTACAAATAAAAATCTTTGCAAGTCTATGATGACGTGTCTGTGTGCTTGTGTGCTCATCCTGCAACTGAGTGAGGAAATAAACCCTCTAGTGAAGGAAGCTAATTCTCAACAAGATTGTCACTGCACGAGTGTCCTTTCCTGATATACAATAATAACACAGGGTTATGTAGAGGGCACAGTAAGTGTTCTATGGGAGTGTGCTCACATAAATTCTTCACACAGCTCAGTTATTACCGAGAAGATAAAAATACTACATCATATGAAACAGTAAAGTAATAATTTCAAATCTGTTTTACATTAATGTTGAACTTAAAATGGAATAAAACCTGTGAATAAACCATCGACTGTATTTAAAAGTATCTCCACCTCCTCCCACTTTCCAGAAATGAAACCAAAATATTACGGATATGAAAACTTTTCATTTTGCGCATCTGAAGCCAGAGTCTGCACAGTAGTGATCATGGGGGTGGAGCCGCGGTAGTGAGGTCCCGCCCATACACTTGCTAGACCAATCCTGAGTTAGTCTCATCCAGCCACCAGGTGGCGATCAAGATGTTTTGGTGTCACTTATGAGGAGCCGTCATGTCGTCCATCTTTATATACAATCTTTGAAATAAACTTTTTCTGAAGCTAATAGTGTGAAAAATATTACATTGTAAAGAGGTATATACATTTATGTACAAATATATGAATATCCACACATACTCAAAATCATGTATAGTATGTGTATGTACACATGTATGCATATATATATATACAAATGTGTGCATTCAAAGTTCTGCATGAATAACCATGTTGCCAATGTGTTATGATTATAATTGATCACAAATGTGTCCACTGTGTTATGGAACTTTTCTGGAAGCTGGTGAAAGGAGAATTCAGGCAGCAGCTGGTGTCTTATGTAGAAGAGTTTAATGTAGACTTGATGCATCAAGGAGACCAGTAGGTGAAACAATATACCAACGATCCCACAGCATCCCAGTAGATCTCCCTCTACTTGCATCACCCATTCTAAGAGCACATCCATGAATGGCTAGAGTTGCTGTCACTCTCTATGTTACATGTAGGTGTTCGCATCCTATTGGATAGTTAAGTCTAAAGTATGCTTTCCTAAATCACATTGGGTCCTAACTTCTTGCCACTAATGAAATACACACAAGAGTTGAAGTTGGTGAGAGTTGAAGTTTCTCTGTCTGGCACATCTGAGTTAGATATGAAAGTCCCTCAGCATAGACACAACAATGTACTGTTGGTTGGACCTTTATCTATAACCTGACCTTGGGTACTGCTTAGAGAGAGGAGGGAGTATCTGTGGAATTTAGACAGGCACTATTCTCCTGTACAGATATAAGTCAAAAATTCCTCAACACACTGTGTTTTCATCTTAAAAAGTAGAATTTACTCAACCTCAAAGTTATATAAATATATATAAAGACTACTGCTATTACTACTTTGTGCTGAACCACATCACACAAAAGGATCATGTGTGGCTACAATGAAAATATATCATATATTTATCTTTACATTTAAAAATGGACAGTATTCATTAGGTAGATTAAAAAATATATATTACATAATAAATGAATATATTCATTTAAATATACTCTTCTTGTTCAGATTTTCTCCCAGTTTTCATGCTTTCTTTCATACTGTTTAATTCATAAAGATAAAAACCAAGTATGAATGACTTCTTTAAAAGTAAAGAAAAAGAGGAGGCTGCTGATAACCACAGGGAATTAATAAAACAAAGAACTACATCAACAAACTAATGCAATTCTTTTCAAACCCACAGCTCCTTTGTTTCCTTTGGCCCTGTGGCCTCCACCTCTTGTGCATAAACTCAGCATATCAATTACAAATGACGTCCGTGAAATCACTTAATTCTTCATTAACATGGGAGTCTGCCCGACAGTCATTCACAAAACATGTGACTGTTGAGCTCTTTGATATGTGGATCAGTCCAGGAAGAAAGAAACACATGTCCCGTTTGTGAGTTCTTAAATAGCCCTAAATGTTCCTGGACCTGTCCCTTTGTCTGGATCCATGGCAAAAAGTAATGGTGTCTTTCTTGGCTAAGTAGATAATTGAAAATTAATTGTACAGTTTAAAAATGTATTTGAAAATGGAACGAAATGCAGAGAAACAAATTCACAAACTGATATGTAAAATGAGGTACATAATTATTAAAGCTTTTTTTTATTGTACATTTAATCATTAATTTAGGTTGTATTACTATTTATGTGACACTAATTTAATGATGTGAAACAATCCAATCTTAAAACTAACTTCAGCCTTGAATAGGACAAAAATTGACTTTAGGCATCACAAAGTAAATATGATAATGAGTGAATTTTCATTTTTGAGTGAACTATCCCTTTAATGAGGTTTACATTATATGAATAAATGGCCACAATCATCCTCCAAGTGCTGCTGCAGCAAGAGGCCGAGTCACACAATGATCATCACAAGACCAACAAGTCACAGATTTTATCAAATCAATTTCAAGCATCATTGTGGGGCCTCATGACGACCCGGCTGTTTTGTATAAATTAGGGTGTGAGAGACTCATTCGCTCAACCAAACCTCCACCAGTCACCAGCCACCAGCCAGCAGCCACCAGCCAGCAGCCACCAGCCAGCAGCCACCAGCCACCAGCCACCAGCCAGCAGCCAGCAGCCACCAGCCACCAGCCACCAGCCACCAGCCAGCAGCCACCAGCCACCAGTCACCAGTCACCAGCCAGCAGCCACCAGCCAGCAGCCACCAGCCAGCAGCCACCAGCCAGCAGCCACCAGCCACCAGCCACCAGCCAGCAGCCACCAGCCAGCAGCCAGCAGCCAGCAGCCAGCAGCCAGCAGTCACCAGTCACCAGTCACCAGCCAGCAGCCACCAGCCACCAGCCACCAGCCACCAGCCAGCAGCCACCAGCCACCAGTCACCAGTCACCAGCCAGCAGCCAGCAGCCAGCAGCCACCAGCCACCAGCCACCAGCCAGCAGCCACCAGCCAGCAGCCACCAGCCACCAGCCACCAGCCAGCAGTCACCAGTCACCAGCCACCAGCCAGCAGCCACCAGCCACCAGCCACCAGCCACCAGCCAGCAGTCACCAGTCACCAGTCACCAGTCACCAGCCAGCACCACCAGCCAGCAGCCAGCAGCCAGCAGCCAGCAGTCACCAGTCACCAGTCACCAGTCACCAGCCAGCAGCCAGCAGCCAGCAGCCAGCAGCCAGCAGCCACCAGTCACCAGCCAGCAGCCAGCAGCCAGCAGCCAGCAGCCAGCAGCCACCAGTCACCAGTCACCAGTCACCAGCCACCAGCCACCAGCCACCAGCCACCAGCCAGCAGCCAGCAGCCACCAGCCACCAGCCAGCAGCCACCAGCCAGCAAACTGGAGTTTACAATAGATGATATGCAACTAAACCTAATTAAGTATTATGTTGTGAATATTAATAATTACAAATAGATGATAAGTTCTCTTGTTGCAAAAAAATAGGTAGAATCAGAATCAGATTTTATTGCCAAGGAATTTGCTTTGGTGAAAATAGTGTGAAAGACAAAGCAAAAGTAGAAGCATGTACTGTAGTTCAAGGACAAAGATAAACACAGGAACCTACAGTACAAGAGCAATGAGTGAAAAGCTATACAACAACATTAAATATATAAAACTACAAGTTATGTATAAGATATAAATGTACAAGGATATGTACAATATGAAAATACGTGCTGTATATTAAAGATTGTGCAGACAGTGTGCAAGGTATTCATGTAGTAGAAGTACTAATAGTAGTAGTAGTAGTAGTAGTAGTAGAACGACATACTCAATAACAACATGAGGTACTAATATGTTAATGCTTTCACTCAGTGTGGACTCACAACATCATGTCTTTGTATTTACACACAACGCCAAATTTGAATGCCTCCGAGCTCCAGGGCGACACGAGTCTCGCTGCATGTCCCAGTCTGAGCTAATGAGCTAATAATTAAAGCCCAATATCAATTGACAGGTTGATATAATAAAGCAGGACCCACACGCTGCTTCATTCCTTAATCCAGAGACCATCTGGACGAGGGCCCCTGAGTCAAAATGACCTTCATTATTTCAGTCTGGTGCTGATGTGCTGCAGGTTCCTCAGTTCATTTGTGTTTAATCGGATGAGCACATGAAAATAAAACTAGCCGCACGCTAGAGTGATACACACTTCACACAGGGACGCTTGTCCAGCTGACAGAAACATATTTACTGAATTGTAAAGGAGCAAATATGATGGAAATTGCAAGTAAATTCATCAGTAGCAGTCAATAACACCCCTTGTATAATTCAACTAAGCCAAATTACTTATCGACCTTCTTGCTTATTTACCAGGCCCAGTCCACTTCTCTGGGATTCACCAGCCGTCTCGATGACAGACCCAACCACTGCAACCTCTACAACATCCTGTCAGGTGAGTCCACGAGCCAGCAGCTCTATTTATCTCTCCATACACTCTGCTCTGTGTTGTGTAAATTACACGTGACTGTTGAAGGACCTAATTTTCATCTGTGTTTTGATTCTAGCGAGTGGACTCAGCATAGCACCCGGCTTCATCAAGATGACCAATGAATGGGCCTGCCTGGGATACGGAGTCGTCACCTGTAATGAATAACAAGCTTTAAAAATCTTATTTCAATATGATTATAGTAAGATGGACCTGTGGTTATGGGGGGGGGACTCGTGTTATTACTAGTTTGACTGGTGTTATTGGGGCAAAATGGAGATTGTGTTTTGGCTCCTGAGG
Source organism: Hippoglossus stenolepis (assembly GCF_022539355.2). NCBI lineage: Eukaryota > Metazoa > Chordata > Actinopteri > Pleuronectiformes > Pleuronectidae > Hippoglossus > Hippoglossus stenolepis. The sequence continues at coordinate 17,243,397 of NC_061493.1, forward strand.
GGAGACACGAGAGCAACACTTTGAGGAGACTCATACACACTGTATACCGTATAGACACTGCAATGACTATCAATAAAACCTTGCAATTTCACCATGTGTTACTGTGTAGTTCTGTTTACATCCTGCTACTCAGCACGTGGCTCCTGGAGGCCAACTTAGAACGATCTCTAACGTCCGAGGCTGACGGCACGAGGACAGACACATCCTTGACCTGATCACTTTTATTCGGCCTTATACACTGGCCCTTGTGACAAGTCCTGAAGATGTGATTTCCCCTTTGAAATGTATCTACTGACTCAGTAGTTCAGATCTTATACAGAAATACCTCGAGAGCCAGTAACCAGCTCACTCTCACCTCCAGCTTCACTGCTGCCGGCCTCGCTTCTCCTCGACAGGACCGATTGGATCATTAGCTGCCTGAATCCGTTCCCCAGGATTTCTCTCTGGTCAGACTCACTGGTGTGTCCATCATTCTTTGTGTCTTTAAATTGGAGCTCAGAAAGATACTCGGTCAGACAGAACAGCTCATTTAAGACGCTATTAGAAAGTCAGTTGTTGCTGATTTCTGTCGTCTCCCTGCAGTGATAGTTGCTCTCTTCCTTCAGGCGTTTCCGGTGCCTTGTGCTGATGTTGGCAACAAACTGGTGCAACAGACTCGAGCCTTCAGTCCTGTGAATGTCTGTGAAAAGTTCACTGTACAATTTGCTGTTTTAATTGCTTTTCTGGTGTTTGCTGAAGTCTCTGCCTGTAGTTTAATATTCTCATTCATGCTCAGACTTTGTTCATGTAATACACAACTGCTGATAAACGCTATTTGAAGTGTATTGAACTAAATAAAGACTAGAAACAGGTCTACTGACATTGCACATGCCATTTCTGTCATTATCGATTATTAACAACAATTGGTAAATCGCTCTCGAATCGCTCTCGAAGAATGAGGCGGGGGGGGGGGGGAATCGTTTGAAAAAAACGATTTCCAAACTTAGAGGAAGGACTAATGGTGATGGTTCGTCATTACAACCTCCGTTATCAAGGATTTGACATAATGTAAAATGTTACTATAAATCAGGATTGATATTTCAAAACGAGCAAATAAAGATCTGAATGCATTCATATCGAGCACAATAGTCATTATTTACCTTTTATTATAACCGATTGCTTTTGAAATACACGCGTGAGATTGATCAACTTCCTGCCGACTCTGGAGCTGAAGCAGGAGAAGGACAACAATGGAAATGCAGCATAGATAATTGATTTAGTGTAACTTGTGGTCAGTTGGTCACACATCCTGCTTTTGTAATAGGCATTACCTAACCCTGTTCAACACTCTGATCCACAAAGAAACCAATATATATAAATATTAGTTTTCATATCAGAAGATATAAGAAGCGTGTTAACTATTTATTAAAGGTTTATTTACTGCTAATAACTGTTAATTAGGTGGCATTGAAAGGTGGCATTGAAAGGTTACCATTACATGTCTTTAAAATGTGTCTTGTAGTGAGGTTCATGTGTCAGAATTTAAATGGTGCCCCCCTTTGTTTTTCCTCAGGGGTCTCTAACAGTCCAACCTGACCACTGATGCCCAGTTTGTGCTCTGATCCCACTTCCTGCTCCTCGCTGCACCGTTCTGTGTTAATGTCCCGACAGTTTCAGAGGTTGAAGCTGCGTCAGAGACGTCTGCGTGAGGAGTGTCGTGTTCAAAGTCCAAAATTCAGTCAAACAGTAACTGTTCCTGTCTGCAAGTTTTATAGTTTAATCGTCAACATGTTTTGAACTTAAATCACGACGGTCTCTGTGAGTCACTTATTCGAGGAGCAAAGTCATTGGTGCCAAATTCTTATGGTTTGTCTTTTTTTAGCTGCAGCACATTTAATAATTAAACAGGTTCGATGTTCAGGTTAGTTTGACGATGAAACCTGTCAATGGTATTTTTTTTGTTAACCAACAGATATCCTGCAATTAACTATTAAATATTTTATGGCGATAAAAGCATTGCACGCTAATAATCCAAAATAAAAAATGCAATACATACACAGCATTTGTAGCAGGTGCTAATTCCCAATGTCTGTCCTTAGAAGGGCCTTATCAAATTGAATTATGTCTCCCAATAGACACCAACACTGCTTTTATCCAGCAAATTAATTCAGTTCATCACAGGACAGAAATTTTTGATATTACAAAAAAGCACATTTACAGATTTCACAATCATTTGCAAGTTGAAAGTCCGAATCCAAGGCAGAGCCATTCGTTGGTGAACTCCACGAAGCCTGGAGCGTTGGTCAGTCCACTTCCTGTGTAGACAGGAACCCGAGAGGTAAGAATAAAGAGCATGCAGACATATTTACATTTTTATGAGCGAATTCTGGCTTCAAATGGAGGGATATCGCCACGTTTGCTTAAAATGAAGGTTAATTAATTTCAAAATAGTATCTGGTCAGTGTGTGAAGACGTACCTTGCATCACACTGTGTAGGTTACAGTAATTGGTGCCGTTGTCAAACAGGCTGTACCAGAACTCAGATGTGGATGAACCCTGAACAGCGACCAAACAAAAACAAGTTCATTTACATAAAGAGTATCATTTACATTATTTATTTGTATGTTCTCTTAATTCAATCAACTTTGACCCGTGATGATTACGATGATTTAGACAGGACTTACTTCTACATGGCAGCCCTGGTCCATAGCTGTGGGGATCATGGTGAAGTTAATGTGCTCGACCTGACCGACCCCTGACGTGTGGTTGGCGTGGATTACGGTCGGGGTCACGAAGCCGAGCTGGAATAAAAACAGACAGAAATCATTACCAGTGATTCCAGGCACCAAAAAAAAATATCTGCAATAGTGATTTAATAATATAAAAATTAATTTGAACAACTTTCTCACCTTGTAAGAGTCCATGACTTTAATCTGAGTCACAACAGCCATGTGAACGTCACCACAGGGCAGCCCAAGCAGCCTACAGGAACAGAAAGAGCAAATATGTCATCCATCTCTTATCTCTTATATTTCCCTCCATGCATGGATAGAAAACTCTCTACTCACCACACAATCTTGCAGAAGGCGTGTGTTGTGTCCATTGGTTTGCTGCTCGTGATGATGCACAGTCCCAAAAAGAGCGCGCAGGCCACCAGCAGAGTCCTCACGGCCATGATTAAAGTTGGTCTCTTCCTCCAGAGGTGGAAGTTCTCACAGGACTGAGTGGACGCTGCTGCTGTTGGCTTTTAAACAAACCTCTGCGCAAACAGGAAGAGCTTGAAAACCACTGGTTTGTCATGTGGACCCGTGGAAAAGGGATTTGCTTGACGCTCACGGAATTTCACAGCGTCTCTCACCCCGACAGGGTCAGATTCCGCTTCGGTTCAGCGGAGGCGTCTGGGACCGAGTTTTGTTTTTCCATTTGTTTACTGAAACTTTATTTCTTCAAACCTCTCATCTGTATAGACCACATATTTATATTAGGATATAAATTATAACAAACAATGAATTACTATTGTCACTCTATTCTGTCCAATAGTTCTTATACTTACCATTTTATATCCACATACATACATACATAATGCACAAATACAATATTTAACCAAGTACTTTTAGCCATACCCACAAACATGCTGTACGTAAACACAAAAGTACTAGTACACATTCATTCGTTCTGTAGCTAACACACAAATATCAGAGTTTAATCCTTCCCTAAAATCGAGGAACATGTTGAACAACAAAAAACAAATATATAGTTTTGCTTTAATGGTTTGTCTTTGTTAGATTGATGCCATTAAAGCTGAAAATTACCTCAAAATTGTTTTAATTTTGTGTCATTTTCACATCAGTTTTTAATGGTGGGACCATTTACCCATCGATGGATCAATTGACCCCATCAATAGGATCATTTTACCGCCACCTGGGGGCAAGTTGTGCCAAAGGAACAATTTTTTTTGATGAGTCATTGTTCTGAAATCATAATAATTGGATAACTTGTTTTAATTTCAATGGGTACACAACGACCTGAGGTATATATAGTAACTACTGGCGTGCACGGACCCATGACCTGAACCAAATCTAATACTTTCGGGGTGAGCCGTAACACAGACCTTATCGCACAACATCAGGCTCAACTCACCCATGCTCTCGTGGGTGAAAGGGAACAAAGCTTTGTTTTCAACTGTTACTTCTCTCTAGTTTCTTTTGCTGTATAATTTTTATTTTTATTTTATTTTGTTATAGACCCACTTTTTTAAGTCCCCTGAAATCTGTTAAGGGAGAAGCATCAGGCAGAAGTTCCAGTAGCTATTAGGAAGTCTCGGACCCTCTGACCGAATAAAACTTGGATTAAAGCATCATGTTGATCACATTTTCCAGTCTGGGTAACATCAGGAAACACGTGTCTCTGCTTTAACGCTGCAAACCGTCACAAAATACTGTAGAGAAAGATGTTCACACTCTGAATCAATAAACAGAAATAAACAAATAATACTCAGTTACTGTGGACAGTGCAATCTGCTGACTATGGCACTTTATGTCTATACATCTTATATCTGATTGTTGGTACTGTGTGAACGCTGAGGCCTTGAGGCCCGACTCTCCTCCTCTGGTTTCCCTCCAAACGTTACTTCCTCATTTCATATAAATCTAGATCTTTATAGTGTAAATCCAGAGAAGCTGAATGCATCACAGTGAGATACATGAGATACCCCCTCTCAAACACGGGTTGTTCTAATCTCCACTGGGTTTTAAATATTTAGGAGGGAAAGTAGGCTGTCGGCCTTCTCACACAATATTTATTAAATGATGTTTCAATGTAAAAACATGACTCATGGATTCTGTGGTTCTTTTCTCAACATGTAAACTGTGACGGCTCTAGAATGTTTATCTAATGTTGAATTAACTGAGAGAAGAAAGAGTCTGAATGATATTCATCAACAACAGTGTCTCAAGATCTTTCCAAAACAAAACCACAGAGGATCTCTGCTAATGTTTCAGCTCTGTTCAGTTCAGCTTTTCCTCCACGTGTGAACCATCCTCCCTCCATAGAAGCTCTGTGATGAGGAAGTGTTGGACTCAGCTCCAGGCCTCAGTTCTTCATGATCCAGGGTCTGTCAGGTGCAGCTGCTGCTGTGGGACACACTCCTCTCCACAGGGAGGCGCCATCGTGACTTTTACTCTCAGGACACAATCTGATTGGCTGAACACAACCAGGTGGTGGGTGTGGTCATGGGTGTGGTTTGATGAGAGTGTGTGAATGAAACTTTTATTTTGAAAGAAAAAACACTTAACTATGGCAGATCATCACAATAAAGTGTAGCCATGGATGTATCATAAGATAAGGTCTTATATGATACAATAAATACAATATATAAGGTCGTATGCAATATTATATATACACCATATATATAGTCTTACATAGTACAATATCTACACTGTCTAAGGTCTTATACGATACAATGTCCACAATATGTACAGTCTTACATGATACAATATATAATGTCTTATACAATACTATACATACAACATATAAGGTCTTACATAATACAATATAAAATACATACAGTCTTATACAATACAATATCTGCAACATATTAGGTGTTGTATAATACAACTTACAATATATACAGTCATATATAGTACAAAATGTGCAATGAGAAAGGGCTTTATGTAATACAATATACAATGTATACGGTCTTATATCATATTATATATATATATATACATATGTGTTCTTTTTTAATATGTTTATTTTTTAGATTTCCTGCACTAACCAGGAGTAGCAATCGTAATTTTGTAGCATTTTCTACAATAGAATGATAACAAAGGCCTCTATTATATTCTTTTCTATTCTGAAAGCCCCCCAGTCGCCCCTCAGGGAAGAGCAGCACTATGTGTATGTTTCTACTTTTCAAAACAGAAGAAGTTCTACTGTGAGTCAACTGACCTTTGTTTCAAATCCAACAGCAGAGTGTGTTCCCCCTCTCTGTCTGCAGAGGGCGCCATTCCACAACACTCCAGGAGTCAGAGTCGTTTTCCTAGAGATGGAAATTTGATGTAAATGAGGGGACCGTTGGGTCTGGGTGGAGGAATGAGTTTGCCATTTTAGATCTGTATTACATTGTGCATATTCTTAAATTAATGAGTTAAATAAAATAACAACAAACTAACCAGTACAAAACACAAGCTAAAACACAGACACAATATAAAACAGGTAAATCGGAGATAGAAATAAATATCTAAACTAAAGTAAGTCTAAACATGTGGGTTTTCAAATGTGGTCATAGATCTTGAATCAGCATTTAACAATAATTAACTGAGCCCTTTCTGCTCCGAACAGCTAATAAAGACAAGCCAGATTAATTCAGCCTTTCACATGAAAACAAACATTTCCCTTTAAATCATCGTGCAGACAAACGGGTGGCATGTGGTTTCGAGAGTATGAGGACGGGCGGCTGCTCGGTCATTTGCAGAGTTGGTCGGTGAAATGGTGACGTGTTCACAGGGCAGTTCACCGCTACAGCGACGCTGCTGTGGAGACCATCTGCTCTGCGTGAGGCACAGAAACAAACCGAGCCACAGTCTGTCTCACAAACTCTGCATCATCCTCACATGTTCTCATAGATTCACTCAAATGTGGCATTGGCCAGATTTTAAACTCCTCTCAGAGATATGAAACACATTCACTGGTAACTGAAGTTAAGACTGTACGGGTCTGTAATTAATTGTTGTTGTAGTGAGTAAATGTATTGAATCACAAGTAAAGATATTTGGTGCTACTTCCTAATGAGCCATTAGCTTTAGTATCTGTCAGTAAATAAATCACGGATGCTTCACTGATTTATCAGAAATCATTAATCATCTGCAGGTTGCGGTTGGTTTTCATCTTTTCCTCTTGTTTATGTCTTTATCAGGAAACCTCTCCAGTTGACTCTGACCTTTGACCTTCTGTGCTGCAGCGCATATTGACCTCAGTCATTAACAGATATTTTCATATTTACAACTCCAGACCTGATGGATTATAACAACAATTTATCAATGACCTCGATGACTGACTTACATTTGCTGTTGTCTTATCAAAGAGTCAGAAACTCAGTGAATGACCTCATTGATTGAATGAGATATATTTTAAAGCTGCTATTTTTACTCAGCTAATGAAGCCATAGGTTAGCACTTTACGATGCCTTTAAAATGGTAGAGCTTTCAGAAAATAGTACCCAGCATATATCCACTCGCTTGTATCTATTTATATGAACGATTTCCTTGCATTTATGTATCTGTTTTTGCAAATTGATTGTATATGTTCACAGAACAAAGATTGTAAATCGATAAAATGCACGGCAACGTTCTTGAAATGTGAAAAAAAAATTTCAACCATGGATAAAATCATATTTTGCTTGAGAACATCGCTGCTGAGGTTTGTGCAGACACACCTATCATTCGTATTGCTTGACACTTGTAGAAGACAGTCACAGATTATGTGATTGTGTAGCAGAATTGTGTAGCAGACGTTAAGCGTCAAGCACAATTGTTACAACCTACGGGGGTGAGCTTTATAGCGGTAATTCGCTGAAATGAGAGTCTCACTACAACATTTATGCAAGACCTTAATTGACTGAAGTGAACAATTCATAGCGAGAAAAACATTGATTTATCCTACATCTTTAAATGTAGCAACAAAACGATTGTTGTGTGTGTTTGTATGAGTGTGTGTGTGTGTGTGTGTGTGTGTGTGTGTGTGTGTGTGTGTGTGTGTGTGTGTGTGTGTGTGTGTGTGTGTGAGTCCATTGGACTGAATTGTTCAATCACTGTCACCGTCGTGGCAGATGTACACGGCCGTCTCTGGGGTGCATTGCATTGTGGGCCGTCAACTGACAGCATACATGCTCAACCTCTGAACCTGACATTTTTAATGAAGTGCTACAAGCGTCCCCGCCCCATTCCGCCACCAAATATAGCCAACAGTTTTATTTGTGGATTTATTTGGCTTTCTTCAGAGGGTAAAACTAGGCCCAGAGGAATTACACACACATTCATGAGGCAGAATCTGGAGGTGGAAAAAAGAGAGAGGGGAGCATTAGATAAAGAAAGGTGACAGACATGAGAGATGGAATAAAGAGGGAATCATGGATATAAATTAAGTTTGATAATTATATTTTGCAATAGAACAGAATGAGTTTGGGCTGCAAATTGGCAGGAATTGAAGAGATTGGTGGATTTATTCAGCGGGTCTGTCTGCCCAGGAAACTCGGCTTAAGCCACGTTGAGACTCTGTGGTTCCAGTGTATGAAAGTATTATCCTGGATCGAAATGATACAGCAGGAGGAGGCTGTGGAGCATTTGTAAAATACAGTGTGTGATAGTAAGGGCGTGGGGGAAATCACAGATGGGTGAACATCGTAACCTTCTATAATCCCAGTTTGCCAATTAACATCTGGGATTTGCAGCCGATTAGAGAACAAATAATGGACACGAGATGTTTGTGTAGGTGACAGGGATGTACACAAACCTCTCAGGGGCAGCAAACTGAAAGATGTACAAATGGATTTTTATGGACAGACATAGGAGAACGATGACATACAAACTAGATATTATAGCAGGAGCAGTTTCATGTTCAGCTTTAGCATCCAGTGAATTAGGACGGGTGGGATAGTGTTTTAATACTTTCGAGATTTTTGAAACCTTGTTTACTGAAAAGCTAAAAAAATATCTAAATCAAGTCGGCTGACTCAATAATTTGTTTTAAGTCTTTTCTTACAACATAGTAAAAGTTCCCTTTAGACTGTCCTTTTAAAAACTTAAATCTTAAAATGTATGACTCATGTCTTTTTCATGCGATGATTTTAAGACTTGTTCGATTTAACTGCTTCCTCGTGAAGCTCAGCAATCTGGATGAAAAGTCAATAAGTAAAGGTTAAAAAAGAAAATCAAGCCTTGATGATTGTATCGTATTGTATTATATTGCAACATATCGTATCTTATTGTATCGAATCGTATGAAATCGTAAAGCATCGTGTCGTATCATATTATAAAGATGATTGAGAAGCCTTTAGAATCCAAACAAGAGATCGTAAAAGATGTGATTGATGGCTGTTTTCTTTTACTATTTCATTTGTGTTATTCTTATTATTCTTATACTTATTATTAAGTTTAAGTTTTAATTGTCATATGTAAGGACGGATGCAATAAGAGCAATGTCATAGAGAGAAGCAAAGCTCAATACAAAAAATCGAATATGATTCTATATATATATATATATATGATTATCAAAAACAACAACAATAATTATTATAATTATCTTTACTATTGTTATAATGATTATTATCATTATTATTTTCATTTATCATCAGAATCAGTCTGTATATGAACTGCAGACCCACCTCCTGTCTGTAGGGGGCAGCCGTGTGCAGTCTGCAGGGAGGTCAGAGAGGAGAAGAAGAAGAAGAAGAAGAAGAAGAAGAAGAAGAAGAAGAAGAAGACACACTTGTAGCGGATCAGCTGTTTGTAGGTGACAGCTGGAGAAGAAGAGAAAATCACTGCGAATCACAGACACACTGAAACAAGGTCTGTCCGGATTCTTCTCAGGTTCCAAGTGGATGAAACTCTCTCATGTTGCAGCTCTGACTCTAGCTTCTATCGACGGGTTCGAACGTGTTGTTGGTTTTGTTTATTGTGTTTGTTGTGTTTATTGTGTTTGTTGTGTTTGTTGTGTTTGTTGCTCTCAGTCGTTAGTTTGCGTCTCTGCAGCAGAAGTTGCACATATTTATTAAAATAGAGCAAAAACAAGGAAGTGCTCAGATTAATTGAGACTTTAGTTCGACACAGGTTCAAGTCAGGACTTGTTGCTGTGAGGTCCAAAGGTCTGAGTCCTGCCCTGGGAAGTCAGGCTGATCAATGATTTGTCAGAGCTTCGTTAAAAAACAAACACACACTCCTGTTGTTGAGCTGCTGACACTTTACCTCAGTCTCCTGTCTCAGGGTTCACACTCACCCTGGAGAACCTGGACGTTTACACAGAACTTTTCCTGACTCGGAAACAACCTGGAGATGGATTAAAATTACACAATATCCTGGAAATCATCTTAATTATCCTGGATTTTATTTCAATTCTATTTTTAGCCCCTTACGTAAATCGCCTACGTAAAGTGAAGTGTGTAAACTGGTTTGAAATTTAAGTGATAACTTTTCAACACAAAGAAAGTGCTGAGCAACAAGATGACAAATTGTTTAAATATAAATAAAATAAAATAAATATAAATGGTTAAAATACAGGTATGATAGATATACTCTGTCCTGCAGTACTCCTGTAACTATAGGTTATTACAACCCAATACAAATTAACCTATTAAAGTTTTTCTAGTATTGCATAGTTTACAGTGTTATTAACCGTATTTTAAATTGTTATAGAGGTAGATCAAAGTCATGTTCTGTCCAGGTTTGAAGCTCCTATGATCGACCTGCATAAAGCCAGTTTTTTCAACATTTTGGGTGAAGAAAGTTGTGGACTCGGTCTAAAGATTGTGTCGATTGCCTAAAAGACCTCTGAAATACACGAGATGCAATGTGTTAATAAATAACACCAGTTCAGTAAATCATTCAAACTTATACATAAACCACTTGTGAACATTAATAATGCATATTCAGTTTAATTTTATGAAAAACATTGACTATAAAATCTTCATTGCAGTTTAACCAGGTAGGATGAGCGCAGAGTTTTCAGGTTTGTCAGGAAAATCTCCCTGGGAAGAAAAAGTCCTGGAAAATGATTTCTCAAAAGAGATGGAACACTGTGTTTCTCTGAGCTGTTCATGAATCAATGACCTGTGTCTCTTTCAGGCTGTGTTGGAGCCCTGATCACTGATCGGAGAACCATGTCTGAGTTGTCGGGGAAAGTCCAGTCTGTCCTGGGTCTGCTGGATCCGGACCAGCTGGGCCGCACCATGACCCACGAGCACCTGACCATGAGCTTCGAGTGCTGCTACTTCCCTCCTCCCCCGGGCGACGAGGCGGTGGCGGAGAACCCGTTCCAGATGCAGCACATGCACTGGCTGAGGCAGAACCCCTACAGCTGCCACGAGAACCTGCTCCTGATGCAGGAGACGGGCGCCGTGCGGGACGAGCTGCTGGCTTACAGGAAGGCCGGCGGGGGCTCCATAGTGGAGAACACCACCACGGGCATCGACCGGGACCTGCCCACCCTCCGGCAGCTGGCCAAAGACACCGGGGTGCAGGTCATTGCGGGAGCGGGGTACTACGTTGACTGCACCCACTCTGAGGCCACGAAGAAAATGAGCGTGGAGAAGGTGTGGTTCAGTCTGAGAGAGAGAGAGAGAGTGTTACAGAGGACGGTTCGATTCCGGTCCCACCTACACACATGTTTAACGAAATGACCATTGATTCATCAACATTTGAGAAAAAAATATTTAAAGTGACTTTTTACTTTGGTCCATGTCCCATTTACTCTCGTGGAGGAGGTGGGATTAATGACCTATACTGCAGCCAGCCACCAGAGGGCGATCTAGATGAATTAGCTTCTCTTTTGGATTGCTGTCCAGAGTCCATTTTCTTAGTCTATGTGCTCCCTTCACGCCTTTAACATTTTTAAAGGGACATAAGAGAGAAATCAGAAAAGAACGATTTTTAGAGCCTGACCGATAAAGAATTCTTAGAGAAGCTTACATGAAGTGAAATGTTCCGATGTAGAAAAATCGCCTGATACCTTGGAGTTCAAAATCTCAGTGAAAAGCTCTAATATTTTCACGTAAACCTGGAAATGATCCGATAGTTTCAGGATTCAGAAACATTTAGTTTGTTCACCTGCACACGGACGACAAATGAGCTAGTAGCTAAATTCGGTAAAAAGCATATTTTCTCTTTGTTTGGCACGAATCTATTTATTTGCACTATTTCTACATATGCTGCATATTTAATATCTATAATAAGAAATACCACTCTGACTGCGATATTGATCAGGCTCTTGTCATTTTATAACTTATGTGAAGTGCTCGTCTAAAGAGCAGCGTTTTCCTTCCTCACCTAACTCCTGATCTCCTGCACCTCAGCTCACGGACATCATCGTCGGGGAGGTGCTTCACGGTGCCGATGGGACGGACATCCGCTGCGGTGTGATCGGAGAGATCGGCACCGGCTGGCCAATCACCGAGAGCGAGAAAAAGGTGCTGAGGGCCACGGCTCACGCTCAGGCTCAGCTCGGGTGCCCGGTCATCATTCATCCCGGCAGAAATCCCACCGCCCCGGCCGAAGTCATCCGGATTCTACAGGAGGCCGGCGGTGACATCGGCAAAACTGTCATGTCTCACCTGGACAGGTAAGAAGTCCCCGAGAACAGGCAGTGCTGAGTCAGCAAACTGAAATACATGTTTGACAGTGTATTTAGCTTTTTTAACACAAGGTTTTTATTGGTTTAGATTAAGATTTTCCACGAGCCCTGCTACAGATATCACACATCTGCATACTGTTTGTGTTTTCTCCTCAGGTCTATTAAAAGAAAAGTGTTAGAATCCATTTTTCATTAATTCCACGTATTTGCTCTTCTTGTTCTTGTGTCAGTGAAACAGGTGAAATTATCATTTGAAGTGCAAACACAGGACTTTAACATTGAACTTGATTCTGGAATCCAGTTCATAATCTGATAATTTGCACTTTCTCCCCGTTTGTCTCATAACATTTTGTCGAAGGAAATGTTACAGAGCTTGTTGCAAAGAAATCAAACTAACTAATCTTTAACATTTTTCTCAGATCTGCTATTTCTAATAAATCAGTTGAGTCTCTGCTCCTGGTCGCTGCTCATTAAAGTTAAAGAAGCTGCATCGAGCAGGAAACTTTTACCCCTATATAAGAAAATAAAAAAACATTTTATAAAGCATTTAGCTCCTTGACTTAATCCTCTTTCTGTTCTTTTCCCGCAGGACTATATTCGATGAGGGTGAACTGCTGGAGTTCGCTAAACTGGGGAGTTACCTGGAGTACGATCTGTTTGGAACGGAGATGCTGAACTACCCTTACAACCTGGAGCTGGACATGCCCAGCGACAGCCAGAGAGTGAAGGCGTGAGTATTGTAATCGTTTCTTTTCAGGGTGATTTTATATATATATATATATATATATATATATATCATCATCATATATATATATATCTCATACATCAGACTTCGGTCCTGTTCAGAGCTGGTTTTAACATCCGTCTTTATTAGAATTAGAATTTTCAGTTTTTTACATTTGAAGAATCGTACACCATTTACTTCAATTGTATTGGATTTGGCTGCAACACTGTTTACCCCTGAAACTCCAGAAGTGTTTTGTGGACTCAAACACTTCACCCACCACCTCCATCGGCATGGTGGTGAATAGATAATGAGTGAACTTTCCTTTTTGGATGAACTATGCCTTTATGTTTCGTCTGTTCACACCTGTTATTAAAATGTGTCTCCTGTGACCACTTGTGAGCAGATATCACTTACCCCGCTCTCTATGCAAATACACACACACGTCAGTTGTGTTACAGAAGACGAAATCATGTTTTTTTTTACCCAGTCTGAGTTTACAGATGCGTCCGATGTCACTGTCTTTGTGTTTGAGTGCGTCGTTGCGAGCGAGCCAGAGAGAGTGAGAGAAAAGAGAGCGAGCAGAGCCAGGAGAATTTTACCAATTTAAGAGAAGTGTTGTTCATTATGAGATGATCCGTTTTGATATTGTGGCCACAAACAAATCAACATATGATGATTTGAAAGCATTAAAATACATTTCACCACCTTCGAATGTGATCTCAGTGATCAGATCTCGGGACGCACTGAGGGGCCTTTAGATCTGAACTTAGTGACGACCCTTTCAGATCGAATCACTCAGGATGGATGTTAAAACCAGCTCTGAACAAGGTCTTAAATACATGATGTGTCTACAGTGAATACACGACTGTGCCCTCTCCTCCTCCTTTTTATTCCGTGTATCCCGTTGTATTTTTGTCATGTATTTGGAGCTAGAATCCACATCATTAATATTTTATTTGGACTAAAATGCCGGTTTTGTGTTTCACTCCCTCTGGAGAGTGTGTCCCACAGTTTTTCATAAAAGCTGTGAGACACTTATCTCCCACCTCAGCGTTGGGAGAAGGGTGTCAACAGGCGGGTAACACAGATGAGATACACGATCCCTTCACATTCAGTCCAGATGTTTGTCGGCACTCTCAAAAAGACAGGTTTAACAATGCATGAAGGTTGATTGGCAATTTCAGTAAATTCTTAAGCCTTAAATTGTCAGTCGTGTTTTCGTTCAAGGCCCCCGCGTTTTTTTCACTGGTGTCTTTGTGTCGCGCTCAGCTTGGCGCTCCTGGCGAAGGAGGGCTACGAGGACAAGATCCTGGTCGCGCACGACATCCACACCAAGAACCGCCTGACCAAGTACGGCGGCCACGGCTACTCTCACATCCTGAACAACATTGTGCCGAAGATGCTGATTAGGGGCATCTCGCAGCTCCAGGTGGACAAGATTCTCATCGACAACCCCAAACGCTGGCTGACCTTCAAATAAAGCCCACATCAAAAGAAGAGAAGCGAGACAGGAGATTTCATGTAGCGATTATTTTATCTCCAGATGAAGACCGCACACCCCACAATGAATAATTGCAATATAACTCTGCAATAATCACAGTTCAAAGTCATTCCTAAATGTGACTTTGAGCCCAAACCAATAAGGTCACAGTAAATTTGTCTTTAATGTTCACGTTTCCAAGTTTGTCAGCAAAGCAAAATGTTTCATCGCTTTGTAAAAAAGAATTACAGGCTGTTGTTTCACTTTTTATAGACACGCTTATTAAGTAGAACTTCATTTTATATTGTGATTATACATTATTCACTTTCTAAGCAAATTGAATGTCGGAGCCTTGCAAGGATCACAGTGCTTCTAATTAGCAGTGTTATGTTTTGGTCCCATCGACGCTGTTTTTTTTCTTGTCTGCAGGAATGTGAATGCAATATCTAAGACACATTTTCTCTATTTTTCATCTCTTGCTTTTCAATGACGGCGCCATTGCTGCTTGCTTTGTATTTGTTAGTGACATTTCTGCAAACACGCTTTACGGGAGGTAAATAATGAGCGCGTCGGTAATCAGTATGCTGCTCGGCTCTCGACACAATGTGGCTCGTGTTAGATGAGTTGTCCTGTCGCCCCTCAGTGGGTGTCTGGCTGTCTATGGGAGGCTGACTGTCTGGCAAGCCCAGATGAAGGACATGTTCTCCTCTCACCTGGAAACAGGTGGCCTCGCAGGGTGACTTCGCCACATGATCAATGGCGTGATCGCAACAGCTGACTGTGCACCGCGGAAAAAAAAACCCTGTATAACTTTTGATTAATCTTCCGAGAGGATTACAAAGTGAGCCGGAGGATTTCATTTTACAATACATTTAACATTGTGGCCGACAGTCTTATCTGGAGGGGCTTGACAATCCGCGGGCAGATCGATGAATGTTGTTGAGCTGGAGGAAACATTTCTGTCCGAGCGACTGTCCAGTTTTTGTGATGGTGACTAACTACCAGACCTCCCCCGTCGCCCCAACCAGCTGTCACATTGAGACAGACAAGAAAAATGAGTGGCGCTGATTATTTTTTTGAGAACAGTGCTTCAATGTGAACATCAGAATGGCCCTTTACAGATTTCAACTTCTCCAAGTGTGTCAATGCTGCTCAAGAGTTTCAAATGTTAAATCGTTATATTCATGCATCACTACAGCTTTAAACATTTTCACCCAAAATGCAACAACTATCACATATTTGTTTTTTTGAAAGAATAAAGCACATACGTGGACTAACAACGCTGAGAACAGAGTGGTGATTATGTGAGTATCATTTTAGCATCTACAATTCAATGCTAAAGGGCCAATACATTGAGCTTTTAATCTACAGTCACTCAGTATGTGTTACCACGGCATCTACAGTATGTTTGACATGTCAGCAAACTGAATTTGTAAAGCGAGAGTTCATTCAAAAAGCGCAAATCAGTCTGACAAGGGAACATTTCAACGATGTACAAATTAAGATTCACTCTCCCTATCCTGTGATTACACTATGAGAGCATCACTATTGCTAAGTACAGTTCTTTACTCTTTTTTCAATTTCTCTGCATGCCTTCCTCCACATCATCCTTGGGTCGTTTTGCAAATATGGAAATGGTGAGCTCTGTCTCTAATAATCCAACCGACATTGAACCGAGACTGAGCAATGAAGCAAAAAGCTATGTGCAGAGTGGATCCCCTCCCACAGCGCAGCGTCTCCATGTTTCAATCAGCGTACAACATGAAGCCGGAGAACGTGCTGTACTTGTTGTTGTTGCCCCCGTGCGCCTTCCCGCCGTCCAGTTTAATGTAAATCTCGTCCCCGGGCTCCAGGTGCAGGACAACACTGTTGCTGGCGTAGTCGTAGTTCTGGTCGGCGTCCTGGGCGATGGCGCTGGCTCTGACCTGGAAGAGAAATGTGCCAAGTTCTGTGATGAAACGTGTCGGTATTTTAAAGACTAACAGCTCAATTGGGGGATGTCTGGTCACTGATGACAGACCTGTTCATTTAATTTCAGTCCTCAAACAACTCTTTTCACATTGCACTCTTATGTAAAGGACTTTCTTTGTGTGTCTTTCTTTGTGTGTCTTTCTTTGTCTGACCGTGCGTAAAAGTTGTGCGTAAAAATGCGGAAATTCAAAATTTGTTGTAAACTGTTCGTTAAATGTTATTTATATTGTACAAAAAGACATTTTAATTAATCAAAGCTTTAGTTGGACTACATAATTATACCAGGAAGTGTCCTACCTGGTTGTTTTTACAGAGGTCAGCCCACATGCTGGTTCCATCCCCGCCTCGCATCAGCACATGGTAAACAAAGAAGTAAATCCCCGGTATTGAGCAGGTGAATTTTCCTGAAGATGGATCGTAGTGGTTCCCCAGGTTTGTGACAACGTCGTCGAATTTCAGCACTTCATATCCCTCATGCTGCTTCTTCAGTCCTGCGTAAAATGCAATCTTTGGTACTGTGTTGTAAGTGGCAGCGCTGATGGCACCGTTGGGGCCATTCGCTCCGGGGGCTCCGGGTGGACCCGGCGGGCCCGGTACCCCTCTTTCTCCGGGCGGACCAGCAGGTCCAGGTGGTCCGGGCTCGCCGACTGGACCCCTTGGACCCATCCTCCCGGCGCGCCCCGGCTCTCCTTGAGGACCTTGGATGAACGTCGGAAGCGCCTGGACCAGACGGTTGTCTTTGATCGGGTTGGTCGTTTTGGCCGTGGCCGTGGCTGCGGTCCCGTGGGAGTCGCACACCATTTGACAGGATCCGAGCATCTCATACCGGGCAGGGCTCCCGGCGGAGTTCACCACGACGGGGATCAGAACCACCAACACCAGCACCAGCGCGACGCCACAAACACCAGTTGCGATCATCTGCGCTCTGCGGAATCGCGGTGTTCTCCGGAGTCGGTGGTCTTCCAGCCTGCTTTCGGGCGGTATGTTTGCAGAGAGAAGAATCGGACCTGTTCTTGTACTGTGCCGCAACTTCTGGAGACAAAATACTCCTTTAAATGTTGATGCGCAAAAGTAACCATCCACAATTTTTACGCGCTACAATATCCGTCCAACTGGTTCATCTCCACTCTGTCACCGCAAAGAAACACGACAGAAAAAAGACTTTCTGCGAGGAACAAAACAAACAATCGGCGCTGAGGGATCGTGCAGCACAAAGTCAACTGCACAAGTTTCTGCTCGCCACGGTGCCACAGGAGAGAATGGGCTCGAAATTAAGCGTTACCCGTTTCAGTGTTTGGGGAGAGAGAGGGGAGGGGTGGAGGTGATGGATGGGTTAGAATCCGTGCATTTCTTTAATCAAAAGAGAGAAAGTGAGCAACATACAAACATCGATGCAACTTTCAAGCTTCCAAACGAGACGTGTTATTGTATGTATGTGTTGGAGGAAGCGACTTCTTCATTTGAACAGGGCTTTTAACGCTGTATATTACTTTTCCTAACACCACATCCCCCAAAAGGTTATTAGCAGTTATCCAAACAGATCTTAAAGGTCTTGAGCATAATTAAGCCCATTAGGACAAAAAGCTATACTCCTTTGGCACCTGGTCACACCTTAGTGGCTCCTTGTGTCCAATTTATCATTTGGAGAAAATCTATAGAGCCACTGAGAGGAAGGGGGGAGTCACTAGGAGCTGGCAGTGAAGGATGACTTCACACAGAGATGAGATGACTGAATGCTGAGGCATTTAGAGGGAAAATAGGATGAGACCACTTAATTACCTGAGGGAATTTACCATCATTAGCTGTAGGTTACAAAAATATATCAATTGTGGGTTGTAATATTGTAATAAGTGGATTAAATAAATATTAATTGATTTGTTGAAACAATCTAAAGAGTCCATATTGATTTTTTTTAAATTTAAAGCAAATGTCTTGTTCAGATAAAACACACGGTGGCTTCCGTGGGGCTTGAGTGATGAAAGGCTAATTGGCGGGGAGGAGGGCAGATGATGATATGCTCATGAATGCAGAGGCTGTCACTCTGTGTCGATGGCACAGGCGGAGAGATAGATGAACAGGAAGGAAAAACATGGATGGTCTTGTTTTGTTTGGGAGGAGGATGACGAGGGGGGGGGGGGATGATTGCAGAGTGAATGAGATGCTATGGAGGTTCAAATGCAACAAGGCGTTTTGTCGAATCATGCAGGACTTAAAAAAAGTGCCAGACAGAACTGGTGGAACAGTTTGAAAGATTTAGTTAAAAGGACAATAATTACAACAAAAAAGTGTAACTTGACAACACATATTAAGGATTTTTATTCTATCACAATTTTTTTTGCTGTGTACTTCACTGAGCATTTATGTGCTCGTCGTCATCCTGACTTTATGTTCACTTGCTTCGCAATGTTGTAAAAACCTGAATATTAAACTAAATGTGTTGAGTGCGTTTACACAACACCATGACACATCTTTCAATTTGCATGTAAGAGAAAAGGAAGAGATGTGAAAGGCAAATGAAAAATTTAAGAAGTTAATCAAAAGTGTGTGTATTGGCTCAAAGGTCTGGTGTTAGGTGCTTGTTAGAGATGGACGTACAGTTTGCAGGTAATCAAAAGTGCAACATTTGATGAGTTGACATCAGAAGCTGCTATTTAAAGCTGGTTGTAAAAGAAGAAGTGGGGGGATTGGTTTATAACTGATGACGTCAGCAACTCGTGTAACAAAAATGTCGTTGACTTTCCAAGATGTCGTTCTGGTTTCAGGTGTCATTAGTCTGAATTGTCCCAGTCGGAAACTAATTTTTCATATCATTCCGATACAATTAGACTGAAAATAAAGATGGACGCCATGACAGCTCCCCAAAAGTGAAGTCAAAGTGTCTCAATCGCCCCCTGGTGGCTGGCTGCAGTATAGGTCATTAGTCCCTCCTCCATGTTAACACATGATACATGGGCCAAACTAGGAGTCAAAGAACACGTCAAATATTTTTTTCTTAAACATGGTTTCTCCCATTTCAGGTTCTCACTGATGTTTGCCTAAGTCTTATTTTCCTGAAATGTTTGGATTTTTTTTGTACTCTGGCTCTAAAATGGCAGCGTTCTTCGCCAGAATATTTAATCTTAATCTTAAAGGGTCAATGTGTAGAGTTTAGTGACATCTAGTGGTGAAGTTGCATGTTGCAGCTGAATACCCCTCACCTCACCCTCCCCTTCCAAACATGAAAGAGAACCTGTGGTAGCCTTCAGTTGTCATGAAAACTCAAAAGATTTGAATTTTGTCCCGTTTAGACGACTGTAAAAAACACGGCGTCCTCCGTAGAGAAGACCCGCTCACTTTAAAGTATTTAAACATAGAGGGGCCATTCTCTTTTAGATGAAAACACACTCCTGAAAACATCACAAGGTTTATTTTATATTCAATTTCTGCCAATAGATCCTTTCACCTAAATCGTACACACTGAACCTTTAATATACTTTCAAATCAACGGTTGCATGGCCACAAAGCTGTGTTCATTGATTTTATCTGGCTTCTCACGAAGTTTAGTTATGTTTTATCATTAATTAACATTATAATCAATTAATCCCATTTGAACAAAACACATTAACAGGACATAAAGAGAGAACCTACAATCTCACACATTTCAAATGTTCATCATACAGCTGTGTCATGTGTTTTTCTTCATGTCACTGACCAAACGGCTCATCACACGAGGATATAAGCAAGAAAAATAATGATATACACACGTTCCTACAAATGAAAAAGGTTAAGACGTCTGTTTCATCATCAGCTGTCAAGTTGGTGGAAATGACACATTCTCCAAAGAATCAATGGACGGAGCTCAGATTTGATTTGATCTTTTTATTTATTTTATTGATTTGTCGTACAGAGGCTGGAGGGGCAGAGACGTCTCTATAAATCTTAATGGGGATTCAATGTACAAGCCAATTGTCCAACAACGGAGGGGAAGGTTAAGACGTGTATATTCGATGGAAAACAGACAGACTCAACCTGAGGACTGATATTTTTAACATTACCGGGAAACCATTGAGCTACCGAGCCTGATCAAGGACATAACGTCTCCGTGACGCGTTAGCATGGCGCCGTCTATTCATGTTTTGAGCAATTTACAGGTTGAAGTGTGATTATATTTAAGTGTGTGTACTCTTCTGGCCCCGTGACAGAGATTTTCTCTTTCTTCTTCGCGGCCCCAGAGTTTCCCAGCAGACAGAAACAAGAAATTATTACATTTTTGAATGAAGACTATTCAGTGTCTCTGTCTGAGATGCCTCTTCGAATAGAATCCAGATAAGAGAGGCAGACGCGATGCCTGCGTTTACCATGAAATTTAGGACCATTCATCCATGTGACGCAAACAAACAAGACGTCAAGAAATGTCAGGGATCATTGTTTCTTGTTCCCTATGTAATTTTTGTCTTTGTTATTGTTGGGGAATGGAGGAGTTAAATAACATCCTATGACCTTACAGCGGCTATCATCAGTAAAGTGTAACCAGAGCTGATTTGACAGTCCTATGAAGCATTTTAGAATCTTTCAGCTCGATGTTTTGGTTTTGTCTGTTGGTGTTTCTGAAGATAATCGTCTGCTGAAGCCTGTTGGCTGCTTTGGAAACACACTGTACGTTACCTGCCCTGAACCAAACAGCAGACAGAAGCAAAAGACACTTTCATACATGAAGAAGGCAGCTAGAGATTGTCCATCTAAGACACGTTAGCAACAACAGGAAAATGTCCCGAACATCTTGGCGAGTGGTGGTGTCCTGGGTAGAACGCGCAGGAGGCATCGATTCCTGTATCAATCGTCAGTGGCATCGGGCCTCATCACCAAAAGCTTCCAAATCTCTTTTAAAGCTGACATCTTAATTTGTGTCTTTTATGTGTACGGCTCCACGTTTGCATCCTCAAATATTAGTAACTTTTCGGGGATATTTTTTTCAGTTTGTGTGTCTGTTGTGTGTCATCAACTCACCCACACGCTCGCTGTGAATTTCCCTGACATTTTACTTTGGGGCTGGTATGGACACGGTTCCAGAAAATGTTCGGAGCAACCGGTTCAGGCATCTGCGTTCTCGCGCACAGCCCCTCCGGGAAAATGTCTGGAGGATTTCAGAAATATTGTAAATTCTTTTTATAATTTCCCCCTAAAGACAGAAAACACATTTTCATTCTTATTGGTTTATTTTCCTCTCGGTACTTCCTTTTTTATCTTATTCATGTATCTTTGTTACAGCTGAGATACATGATCTTTTGGAAAAAGAACACGTTTTCTGTGGGATGGGTGCAAAGTGAGAAATAGAATAGTATATAATAGAATAGTATGTAGAGACACACACACTCACACACAAACACAGTGGGACATACTGTGGTGCTATGAGTCAGTGAACACTTGTTAGCGGTCAGGCTCTTTCCCTCCAGTTGGCACGAGCCTCTGGTGACTCAGGGAAACTTGTCGACCAGGAGACAGAGTGAGCAGCGGTGTCAAACTCCACCGAGAAGCCGCGGGAGGAAAAACACAAGTTGTGTTAGAGAGATTTCCACGGTATCAGAGAGCACACATTTTATATTTCTGTTAAGAAGAGAAAAAAACACACACACACAAACCCCCATCTTGTCCGTGTCCAAAGTAGACGGTCATCGCTCTCTCCCAGCACAAGATGTTAGTTACTCAGCTCACCTCCTCGGCCCCTCTTGAAGGATTCCTCTGGTGGTGAGGAGCTCTGACAGGTTGTTTTCAGTCTCGACTTCGGGAGTTCATTTACAGCCAGTCAGGCAGGAGTCCAGGGGGAGCCTGATGGTTTTTGACACCCGGACAAGCAGATGTTCAGAGGACATGAATAAAACATACGGGCCCATCTGACCACGGAGCGCGAGGCTTTCCGGAGTGTCTAATGAAATATGAGGCGTGATTTCAATTCACGCCAGAAAAAAAAATCCCCTTTTGTCAGTGAAGGGTGGGGGGGGGGGTTGATGCTGCATGAAATATGGATGACATGTGTGCGGGCCTGACCTGGGTGGCTGAGCAGGGTTCAAGCGCGGTTATGACAATCAAAGCGGAGACAGGTTTGTCAAACAGATCTGCGCGGTGAATGGGAAGCGGAGTGAATGGAGCCCCTCATTACCGGGCGCGGATATAAACAGAAAAATAATACGTGACCGCCGACAACCCGGGCGTGTGTGTGCGTGTGTGTGCGTGTGTGTGTGTGTGTGTGTGTTTGAGCGGATACAACATCAGCGAGGAGAAGAATATCACTGTTTATTTCTTCTTCTTCTTCTTTCCCCGCAGACGAGTCAGTGGAGAGGCTCAGCTCAGCAGGGGGTACCAGTACCAGTGTGCGTTATCACACCACCCACTCAAAGCTGGTGCTGCACTGTATTTAAGATGGAGGAGGCAATCACAGTCGCCCTGGGGGCTTTTACTTGCTCTTCATTCAAGTGAAAAAAAACCCCATGTGATTGGTAATTGTTCTGTTTTTTGATTTCATTATTTACGTCAAGTCCACACACAACAAGTACTTTGTTTAATTAGTGCGCGTGTTCTTTGGAGTCAGCGTGATGTCGTTCTCCTCACTCTTCTCATGCGCAGGAAGTTCATTCAGGTTTGTGAGTGAATTAAAGCAGAGACTGTACATTTAAGATTAAAGCTTCTTCCCACGTGAGGTGAAAATAAGGATTTGGACTTTTCAGGTCATTTGTAGTGAAAGGATGAGAATTCACTTGATTACACTTGAGAATTTATGAAAAGAGGCATCGTGGACATACTAGCGTCTGTGGGTATCTGATCCCAGACCAAACTTTATCACTACATCAAACATGACATAGACAATAGCTTTTCCCTTAAATAATATTTTCCCCGAAGATAGTTTTGTGTCTTAGTTTTTTTTTCAAAATCAATTTTTCTTGATGTACATTTTAAAATACAAAAAAATTAGTTTCCTGTGTTTTAGTCCAATTATGTTTAATTCCCATAACTTCTTGTGCAGCGACTTGTCTTATTCTTTGACGCTTCATTAAGATGAAAATGTTCACTTCTGGAAAGTTCCTAAAACAGGTTAATTTCTGTTGGAAGCTGCTTGAAACATTTTTCGCAGACAAAAGACAGTATATTTATGACTCAGTTAAAGTTTCTGCCAAGGCTTTCACACTGTTCTCACAGACTTAGAATAAGAGGTCAAACAGGTAACACATCAAGATGTGACGCGAGTTTCATCCTGTGAGAGGTTCAGCAACACTAATGCTCTACTAATAATAGGTACTAATCTTGAGCTATAACAGGTTTGCAGAAAGTACTTGAAATCCACTTGTTGCAGACTGAAAAACATCAGTGTTGAGTTTAACTTGAACCACTGTGGCAAAAAAAAAAGAAATTCCAGGAAGTTGAATTAATGGAACCATCTCACAAGGTCCCACATGCACCTTCAAAGTGACCAAAAGAGTGTGGTCAAGTTTCAAGCATGTGCATTGGCCTTGTTGGGTCATACAACACAGCATCCACACCAAGGAACCAAAAATAATCCTGCCAGAGACATGTGACCCCCACTTTCCCAAACGCTATTTATTTGAATAAGTTCACAATCACTTACGAGCACATGTTGCTGTGGTGCTGGTGGCTCATCCGTTGTAATCACCTCTGCAGTCAAATGGGGACAAAGGAAATCAGAAGGTTGATGATTATTTGCATTTTAAATCTAAATAGTATTTTTCTGCTTTTGGAACAATTACACCTGAAATAAGATATTAAATATTGTATTTGATTTCTCGAAATCCCCTTGTCACCCTCCAGGGGGTCCAGACTCCTATTCCGGGAACAACCTCGACAATTATCTCATTCTTGAAGATGGGAGGGGTCTGAGTAAAGATAATGTGAGCTCCCATCACTCAAACACCATCCGGCGATCGATGCTGATGGTTCTTCCCACCTTATTCCGCACTCTTTAACCCGTAGCGGGGTCCATAGAGGTGGAAGGTTTACGATCACCAGCCTCATTCTCAGACGACCCTGCTGTCTGCCACGGATCCGACATGTGGGGACATCACAGCAGACGCCTGCCGAGGCTGGATAAGCCCAGAAGATTCTTTCTGTGTTGGTCTTCTGGGAAAATATCCATTAAGGTGTAGAGAGACTGCACTTTAAATCCCCACACCGAGCTGCGTGTGCAGTTCTGCCTCAGGGGTTTTTCCTTTATTTACATTTCTAATTTGGCGTTTTTCTTTTCCTTTGTTAAATTCACTGCTGTATAAAACAGTCTCGTCTTTTTTTTCCTCGCTGTATCACAATGAAATGTTCTGTCAACAAAATGAGGTTCAAACATCTTTAATCTCCCACACACACTAATGGGCATTTTCAATTACTGTCATCAGAAAACTTTGTCATTGTTCATATCAGAAATGATGCTTTTATTTTGTTTGTAAGCAATGAGACACGAACTGACATGTTTAGTTCGGCATTAATATTTACATTTGAGAGACCAACTAAGGATTTTTAACAAGTTATGGGATTTTGCATGTAATCCACTGTGTGGTGCTGTTTGTATGAATGGTTTCGAGAAATGCATTTTACTGTGTGAAATAAATGCGACTGAAAACGACCAATTACTCACGTGCTGCACTTAAATACAACTGAGTAGAGATACTTGATTATTTCTATTATTGCACTTCTCTACTCCATTATTTAACAGTAACAGCAGTACTGATAGTTCTACATACAAAACATACTTTTATTTATTTATTAGTCAGAAATAAGAATAATATATAACACACTGTAAAGGGTTGATTCAGCTAAATGAGTAGTTTACCCTTTGAGTTAGTTTGCTGATAAGAGTTATGTAATTGTACTTAATTAAAGATATAAAGAAGTTTCCACATTCACTTGTTCGATTTTTCATGTTAATATCACTATTTTCTCCTGTGAAGGGTATTACTGTTCCACTGCTGGGCTAGGGAGGAATCTGGGGATTTCAAATGCATTAAAGGGGTGTAAATAAAATTGTTATAGAATTTCTAAGTATATGTATAAATGAAACTAGGAAATGTGCATTTCAGTAAAGCCCTGTCGGCATTTAGCAGTAGGCCTGTGTGTGACTATCTCCGGGGAAATTCCCGGCCCTTCATTCCAGGAGCGTTTTGATTGCTCGCAATAAAACTGGAATACAGGATTACAACAAAGGATTATAACAAAACCAAATCCCCCGTGCAAAAACAACAACAGAAAAAAAATAATAAGTAGATTGATTTTCATCGAGATGTCAATCGATGCACTGTTTCGCTGATGGCATCAGAGGGCGGAGTGTCACATTTTCTGCCGATGAGATTGAGCGGCAGCGAGGGGCTTAGTGGCAAATACAATCGAGGAGTGTAAACATACAGAGGGCCACAAGAGGCCGATCAATGCCTCCAGTCTGGGATTGATTAATTACCCCAAGAAAGAGACTGAGGTGTGAGGGCACCAGAGAAACCTGATCAGAACAAGATTTATCACCCAATCTCTGTATCATCACTCCCCCCCTTCTCACTGTTTTCTCTTCTTGTACTTTTTTTTTTTCCAAATCTGCCCTTCTCCATTTACTAACGTGACTGTGTCATCTTTAAATGTGAACGACTCTCGAGCAAGTTGTAGTGGTAACACAAATAGAGAAATAACAAGGTTATAGTAACCTCAAGCTCCATTTTCAAAGGGTTAATACTGCAGGAAAAACAGTTCGAACCCATTGAAAGATTTTCTTTTTCTAAAACAGCAGAGTGCCTGACAATAAACCTACCATAGACAATAAACCTATATCATTTGTTCAAGTGAGTTATGTTGTTAGTTGTATAATATTCCTCTATAAGCACTAAATAAGTAACAAATAATAATTTCCGATCGGATTAATCAAATAAATAACAAATAGACAATATGTACACACAATGTGCCCACACGTTTTATCGTATTAAAGGAATAGTTTGACACTTTTGGAGATTTACTTATTTGATTTCTACAAGATATTACAAGGTAAATAGATTTTCTTACCTTTGGTGAAAGCCAGGGGAGCTTGCCCAGTTGTCGGTCTTTGTGCTAAGCTAAGACAGCAGCCCTTATATGGGACAGACATAGAAGAATGGTATTAAAGATGTAACAGTTAACAATTCGACATTAAAATGTGTAAAAATGACTGAACCTGTGTTATACATTTTGTTGACTTGTGTACTCACATTGCCAGGCTAGCTTTTTCCTGCTGTTTTCAATGTGTATCCTAAACTAAGCCAAATGCTTTTGGCAGTAGGCTGTAACTTTATATTTATCAGAAAGACATGAGAGTATTTCTTTTTCTTTTTGTGTTTCAAAGATAAAAAATAACTTCACTTTACTTTACAAATCAGGCTCACATTCAGAAGCAACCAAACTCGGATTCACAATTGCACAACTACATGCAAATCATTGTGTTCAACGCGGTGATTACAACAACAGAGTTCAGCACAATGTTAAGCAGGAGCCACCTCTCGTACCTTCAAGGAAACAATACGGTGGCTGATTGGAGATACTGAGGATTCATCTGACTCAACGCATCAGTTCTGTTTAAAACACGTTTTAAATGCAGCATGATGATAACACGCAGGACAAAGACAGAAATAGACCCGGCTGGTTGCCTCACAGAAAGAACATTTCACATGTTTTCCCTGTGTCTGCTGGCTTTTTTCTGGGTTCCACCAGAGATTAATTGAAGACTCTAAATTGTGAATGTGTGGATGTGAGGATTGAACGGCTGTTTTTGTCTGTATATATCAGCTCTTTGATGGACTGTCGACCTGTCCAGTGTGAACTTACCTACCTGACTTAGAATTACCCTCCGGGGACAAATTAAATTGTTTTGAATTTGTACTTTGCCTCCTTCCCAATGTCAGATGGAATTGGCTCCAGCTCCAGCTCCAGCTACAACCCCCCCACCACCACCTCCACCACCACCTACAAATGATAAATGGTAAAGATAATAGATGGAGAAGAAAATCACCCCTGCTGTGTTACCAAGTGTAACACATCTGGATTCTATCGCTTACGTTCCATTTGATTGTCAGTATGTTAAAATGTGATGATACTTTTGGCCAGTAACAAGTGGAAAGCATTTCTAAAGCCGACAGACTTTATATCTTTGTTAATGCTGCTCCGATCGATATAACATTAAGTCAGATGACAAGGTCACGTGTTAATAAACGGGGGTTGTTGAAGTGAATTTTGATTTGCAGAAATGGCAGGCCCTAAAAACTGACAGAAAACAACGGGTCCAAAACAAAATAACAAAGGTGGCAACTCGCTGGTGAACATTGTGAAGCATTAAGCCTCTTAAGAGCCAGAGCTTCCCTCAGGTGTTGGTGGAGACCAAAAGTGGAGCTAAAAGGAGAGTTGATATTGGATTTACATTCGTCAGGTGGTTAAAAGCCAACTCTGAATCCATTTTACAGAACGATAATTGATCATGATTGTAATTAACTTGTGTTTTGTGTTGATCACTTGATTGTGTTGATTTTGGGTATCAGTTTTAATGCTTAAAACCTTGTGACATTGTTTGGTGAAAATAACTAAGTAAGAGTTCATATTTCAAATACCATTGACGTGACATTTGTGGAAATCACCCTTCATTTCCAGGCTAAAGTTACAAGACTTGAAGCAGCTAAAACCGAGCACACAGACAGAATATCAAGCACAATATGATTGTCAGTTCACAACTGCCAGTCTCAGTAACATGCCCCAGTCCATCATACCAATCTCCCGATATGAGACTGTACACAGCGAATGAAGACTGGTCATTGTCACAACCAGGAGAGCCACACGACAGCGCTGATGTGTGATGCATGACTGTCTCCCTGACGCCCTACATCCTCGCCCGAACTAATGATGACCTTTGATTCCCAAAAGATGTCAGGAGATGAGGGAAAAAAATGCAAACGCACCCAATTAAATTAGGGTGCAGAGGACTGGAACGTGTGAGCACGTCATGCTGCTGGAGTGAATGGTGAGGGGTTCCAGGAAAGACAAAGCTCAGTGTAATTAGGATTCAGGAGGCCCCTTTGTCAAAGATAATTAAAGCTGACAGCCACTGTGGAGTGGAGAGGAAGAGCAGAAAACCCCTTCAAACTACAAGCTTCACTTTAACACACTCTCTACATAGTCTTTCAGTCCCTATGCCTGACACACACACACACACACACACACACACACACACACACACACACACACACACACACACACACACACACACACACACACACACACACACACACACACACACACACACACACACAACCTGCAGTACCATTCATCATCCCGGCTCGCTTTGAAACTGCATGCAAGGCAATAAAATAGATGACAGATTAATAGATACAATAAGACAGCCGTCGTATCTACACTTCCAGTCGTTTGGCCTGGAATTAAACTGAACAATATCATTATTCGAAGTGACGGTTAAAGCCGACAGCTCACGTCTCACCCTCGCGCAGATCTGTGACGCCTGAGGAGCGACCTCAGTCTTTATCACTGAAGTGGAAGTCGTCTGCATCATTTTGCTAATAATCCGTTTAGATCCCTTAACACATAACTACCACACAATTACCACACTCTCGTGACACCAGTGGATCCCGTGAATTGGCTTCATTAAAGTGAACGTGTTGACTTGCTGAACAGTGACCCCTGTGGCCACGGATGATAATTACAGAATAATGGCACATTGAATTTGCTTCATTTTAAAGCTGCACAACTCAATATTTGTGTATCACTGGAACAACACATCAACATAATCAATTATATAGATAACATGAGCATATTGATTTACATGGAATGCAAATCTCTAATTGCACCAGCTTCTGCTTCTGAGCTGTCTGGGAAAGAAAGTTTATCCCAAAAAAGATCTGATAAGGAAAAGTGAGGGAATGAGACCTAATAAAATGGTTCTCTGGACATTTTATAAAAAAACGCATAACTGCTATGCTATGTGAGGACTCCCTGCAGCAGATGCTAATAACAAGTACAGCAACAGCACGTTTGCAAGTTTCAAGCAGAGTTGTTTTTATGTGCATAAAATCCATAAAACCTAGAAATGTGTGTTGCTGTAAGATATTTCTGATTCCAATTTAAAAATTCCAAAAACAATATCTTTGGTAATTAATGGCAGAAAAAATAACAGCTTTTTTTTGTTTAGTGCTACACTGCAACACCCTTATCTTTTGTAATAACTCAAAACTAAAATATGTGATAGATTAATTATTGAAAGATAATCACTCCTTGCCAGATCCTATTGCAATATCTAATTTAATTTAATTGAACACAGAGGAACATTTAGCAACTATAGATCCACAAATTTATCAGAAACAAAAAAGAAATAAAAACAGAAACATGCTCACCACGTACTGTGAAGTGTCGATGCTTAGTTCTGAGCTTCTTCTGCTGCCCCTAGTGGCCATAAACAATTTGATTCGTTAGTATCACTTGGTAACCTATTGTATGTTGTGAGTGACGAGGGTTTTTGCTATAAAAACACTTATTGTGTGACAGCATCAAATGTTGAGCAACAGTAGCACATGTAAGACTAAAAGATACAAGACTCATTTCACACAAGCTACTAGTCAGAAGATAAAGTATGACTGGAGCAGCTATAACCAGTGTGTCATTTTTCAATTGAAAAAGGAAAAATCTGTAATTTCTCTAAAAGAACAGGAGCAATTACACGTTGGTTTCTTTTCAAATATCAAACCAAAGTCGAACCCGTCCCTCTCGTAAAGAAAGTATGAAGATTTGAAGACACAATGTTAATTTATGTATTTGTGAAAGAACATTGTCACGGTCAAAGGATCTGACCGATTTGTCTTCTTTGAAATTCTAAACACATCTGAAAGCTCTTCTCAAAATAACGAGACAAACAGTTGACTGTTACATTTATTTTGATTCTACAAAATCATTTTTGAATAATCATGCAATGAGACTTTTCTTTATATTGTCCCTGACAAGTACAGCCTGCAGGAATGCAATATGTTATCCAGTTGTACATGTACTCAAGGTTTAAAGCATCACATTTTCTTCAATTGTACCTTCTTCAGTTTTAAGCTTGGCATCGACATAGACAATCTATCTCTCGTACTCACAAATACACAGGTCTACAGTAAATACATCTTTCACAGCTGGAACGACACTAGATGAAGCCGTTTTTTCGCACTAATTTGACACAAGTCTGTGAATCCATCCCTTCATCTCTGGTTTTGTATTGTTTTCTGTCAGAAAACAGTGCCTTGTGTAACAACATCCAAATGAAAGAGCTGTAGAGGCCGAAGTGCGTCATCACAGAGACTACCAGAGCCGCCGCAGAGAAGGCACTTATCAGTGGCAGATAAATTGTGATTGGCTGAGTTCTTTGTTGTGGTCGGTGACCTCCTTCCCTTTGTGGAAAGAGGAAAAATCTGCCGGGATTTAAGAATACTCGTCGGTGAATTTCTCGTGAAACTCCTTGACTTTTTTCAGCAGGATCTGCAGCTTGTCTTTCGGTGGCAAGATGGTCATTCTGAGCAGGAGAGCAGAGGGAAAAGAAAGTCAAATATATAATATAAAAAGTCAAATATTCTGCTGAATGACAGAGTATCTTTGGGTTTTTGGGGTCTGTTAATTGGACAGGGATTTGAAGATGTCCCTTTGGGCTCAAGGACATTATAAGTGGGAAATAATTAAATAATAAAGTTGTTTAATCAAGAAGAGAATCGGCAGAACAATTGATGTCAGTTGCAACTTTATAAATGTTCTCTACCTGAAGTGGTAGGTTCCATCCTTCTGGCCAAAGCCGCTTCCAGGCACGAGGCAGATCCCGGTCTCCTCCAGCATCCTCATGCAATAAAACATATCCGGCTGCTGACCGATGTCCTAACAGAGGGGGAACGGAACATGATTGAGCTGTTTGACCCTTAACATCCTGCTAGTTTAACTAATAAAATCCAACCTTTATCAACTGTGGTTCTGTGGTAACCAGTTCAGCGTTCATACCTAACGCACTGTGTTCACTGCGTTCTGTTTTTCCTTCACGACTTAAAATTGGTTGAAAGGATTTTCAATTTGCAGAAGATCAAATCAATTGAAAGTAGAAGTGGACCAAATGAAAGCAGGAACAGCTCAACTGAGCATCTCTTTGTATCCAACATCCCACTCCTGTAATTATACAGTACTATATTTCTCTCCCATCACAAGCTCTGGATTTAATTCACTCTTTTGAATGTTTTATTAACGGTGTACTACAGCTTCATGTGGACAATTTTGCCGCATTGTCCATATTTGAGTTTCTTTTCTAAACACAGGTGCCCTTCGGCTCTGAGTAAGGACGAGTTTTCAGCGATAACAAGGTTACTGAAGGTTGATTTAAACAGAAAACTAGAATTAAAAAAAAAAGAGATGGGTTATAATCGGGGATAAAACAAATCTCAAGTTTATCTAATTTCTTTTGGATCAAGAGCTTTTTTAAAAAAAATTCTTTAAGTGATTGAGAATATGCTGAATTAAAGCTCTGCCACTGGTGTCGAGTCACTGGGATTGATCACGTGTTGGTAGGTCAGCTCCACTCTGACCTTATACTCTGTAAGGCTAATCAGATCCTCGGTGGCTTGCCTCATTCGTCCTCACTGAAATTCCTACAGAGCAGTCAACCAAGGGACCGAATTGAAACCACAAGCCATCGGAAATCATTTGTTCCCTTTCGCAAACAGGGCAGTGGATGCACAGCGTACCTGCTTAAATGTTATTTAATTCAGCACAGTGTAAAGGATGTTAGTCTTATATCTTTCTTTCTTTACCCAATGTAAATTCACTCCAGCCATGATTTTGGTTGTTTGTGGTGAACATGAGTATTGGTGGATTGAGGGCTGTTGAGACCATGAAGCGAAGTAGTAAGCAGAATAATTATAAGTGCGCCAAATAACAAGTAGTACTTCAGTGGGAATGGGAATAAATAAACCTTTTATAATTGAATTGTCTATTTCATTTACTGATCAATGTAATTTCCTTGAAGCACAAAACTATGGTAACATTTGAGAATGAGAAGGTTAAGGACTGACCATGGCCTCTTTAATGGCCTTCTCAGGGATGGTTATGCTGGGGAAGGAGTACATCGCACCCTGCACAGGATTGCAGCTGATGCCTTGCACAGTGTTGAGAACCTGCTCTGTGAGTGTGGCCTTCTCTGCTAAGGCACTTAAAGTGGCTGTGCGCTCCTGAAAGTGAGAGAGAGAGCGAGAGCGAGAGAGAGAGAAAAATATATGAGGGAAAACCAAAGAGAGAAATCAGAAAACACAGGTCATCGATCATCTTCTGTAGCTGTAACCGTCCGTCTTCTCGAGCTCAATGTGGTCCGGAGGAAATCTTAACCACAGAAAATGGTTTCTTTGAATCTTAAAAGGAAGAAACTGTTGTTTGTCAGCACCATCAAGATGTCTCCTGCCTTATTCTATTGACTGATAGTGTCTCAGGCCTTTTCTAATAATTTTCTGCTTCTTCTGCTAAAACAGATCAGATAAATGCCATTAATTAAACCAAGAATCTTTTCCACACAAGATTCTACATCAATTAACTTCCGAAAGCAACTTCATGGAAGAAGATGCTTTTGGAAGCACCATTTAGATTAGAGATGTTCCGGTACAACTTTTTCTCTTCAAAATACCAACACCTGGACTTTGTGTATCGGCCAATACACAGTACTGTTCTATATTAGCCGATATTGTGTTGGTCTGAAAAGAAAATTCCCGTTTTATTTGGGTGAAACTACTTTTGAAGACGTGGTGTAGGATCAGTCCATAGATCTGCATACCTGCCGATGCCCAATCCTGCATTTTTCAGGAGCACTGGAGGCGTTTCTGATACATGGAAACATCTCTAATTATGATGCATTGACCATAATAATGATTATAATGTTCATAATATGATTCCAGCAGTTCAAGACTGTCACATACAAGTTACATATAAAATGTAAAAACGAACCCAAGCATTGGCAAACTAATATTTCATAAAAAAGGAATATGATGAGATAAAGCAGAAAGAGAGAATAATTAATTAGCTGATTAAAGCAAAAAAAAAAATACATTTCTAGGTGAAATTCATAATCAGTGGCAGCGTACTGATAGAGAACTGCAAACAGAATGTGTAATCTGACTAGTGCCACAGTACCGATAATGTATGACATCAGATTATGTACTGTATTAGGGAATTGATTATCTGTTCCACCCGCAGAGTGAATTATGATAGCAGCAGGATGAGAACTGTGAACCTTGATGAATTTGGCGTATGACGGCTCCCCGGGCTGCGGAGGGTTGACCACCAGGTCCATTAGAGCCTGACCGGGAACAGGAGGACACAGACGGACCGACACCAGCTTCGTCAGCTGGGCCTTCACCTCTTTGTCCATGTTGATGATCTCCATGTAGCCTCCGCGGAAGCCACACCTAAGAGGGAAACGGAAAAATTACAATGTGACGTAGTATCACCGATAATGTAGAGAAGAAAGAAAGATACAAAAAAAGAGACAGAAACAGACTTTGTGACAATGTTGTCTGACAGATTAATCCCAGCATGACCGTGAGATGACTTACTCTCCCATGTAGCACTTTGACGTGGAGTGGAAGGATACCAGTTCCACTGTATCCGAGTACTCTGGTCCCATCTCAAACAGAACTTTCTTAAAAGAGTGGAACTGGCAACCATCAGCGTACACATTGTCCTGGTACACCTGGGAGATGGGGACAAAATGAGACACATTACATAGTGAAATAGACAATCAAGCAGACGGATGATAAAAGAGATGCAGTACCTCGTCGGCCATAAGGAGAAGACGTTCCTTTGCTGCAAATCGGATTACATCCTCGATGCACTGCCTGCTCTGAACCTGACCTGTGAAACAGAAGGAGGCTCATTTTGAAGAAGAGACTGAAATGGGGATTTACAGCAGTTACGTCCATTTGCTGCCATCTAGTGGCTCCTCTGAGGAGCACATGGCATTTGTGGTTTTAAAACTGTTCCCTCAATGGGAAACATAATGACAGGGCACTTTATCTTCTAACTTTGAGTCACACATACTAATAATGTAAATTTTGAGAGAAGTTTACCGGTGGGGTTTCCAGGGTTGATGATGCACAGGGCTCTCGGGTTGCAGTATTCCCGAGCTTCGTCCAGGGCGCGATGCAGCTCGCTGATGTCCATACTCCAGCAGTTCTCCTCGTTAAGGTAGTAGTTGATCTGCACAGCGCCAAGTTCGGCCAAGGCAGCAGAATACAGGGGATACTGAGGTATGGAGATCATGACGCCTGTGCAGGCCGCCCCTTCACCGCACATCAGCAGCTTCAGCATGGTCTGTGACAGGGAAGTTAAGAAGGACACATTAGACATAAAGAGACGTGTTTATGTTATGTAGCTTACCCTTGTTGATAAAAATAAGGTGGACATCAGTTTGTACAATGCTTCTGAAATTGTCTCAACAAAAGCTGAACACTATAACCTTCATGAAGGTGATGAGCTGCTGTTAGACTGCATTAGTTAGGTGTACCTAAGAAAGTGGGCACTGAGTCAATGATTGAAAAAGGAAAATTATAGAGTGGATGCTTCTGCATTTTAATTATGAAGCTTTCATTAGACTTCTCTTTTTCAAGGACACAAAAAAGCACAGGGCCACAAGCCAAAACATTTCTGCATCTTATTATACTGAACTAGCTTATATCATACATACTGAGATGACAGATTTATGGGGGTGGTGGGTGTTATGATAAATGATACAAAGTACAGAGGTAAAAATGTCAAAAAGTCCAAATGAAAGGTGATTTGTACCACTATGCCGTCGCTGGCCCCTGTGGTGAGGTAAATGTCGTCTGGGTCGCAGGGCACGCCGCCGTCCCTTCGCTCGATGTAGCGTGCCACATCCTGACGCACAGAGTCGATGCCCTGACTGGCAGTGTAGGAGCCTGAGGGAGATTCATATGGAGACAACAGAAGTCTTAAAGCTTTCACACGGCAAAACACCATCAGGAAACATAATTCAACCCAGAGCCTGAAGGTGTTAATAAGCAGCCAGGGTTATATGAAGTGTTGGCGCAAAAAATACCAACACACATACACACACACATATATATATATATGTGTGTGTGTTTGTATGTATATATATATATATATATATACACACCCATACTGTTCCCTCCACATGATTGCAGAATGCGGCGTGCTCTACTTTTAGCATCCTCTGGGAATGTGCTGTCATTCAACAGTTCAGGGTAGGAGCACAAAGCCAAGACCTTGAAACAAAGGGACGTGTGAGTATAAAAGATGATGAGGACATTATGTGAAAATCTGCACAACCCAGAGAAAACGGATTGACACCAACTTATTTGAAACAGAGGAGATCAAATTGACATTGACATGTCAGAGGGGAGGGGCTATATTTAGTGTCAGACCTGTCGGAAGAAAGTAATTGGCTGCTGTCCCATTGCATGTGCGTCACCGATATTGGCCTTGATGACCTCAGCGAATGGTTTCTTCATTCCCTGCGAACATATGAAGATAACATACAAAAAGTATTATATACGTGAAGAATGGAAACAAATGTGTTAACAGTGAGATGATTTATTCACTTTGCATAATGTCATTTTATTTTCGGAGTTTTAAAGTGACAGTCCGTTAACAGACGTGACTGACAAGAAGAATGGGGTTGGCTGAGAGCCCCCCCCGCAGCAGAACAGCCTTGACCCCATCCTACACACAGGTTTAACACATACGTAGCTTTTACATAAACAGCAGAGTCTGTGAGCCGAGCAGCTGCAGAACAAACAGTGGGTTATTGGTTCACTCATTGGCTGTTGTTTGAACTCAAACCAGTTATTTTCCTGCAACTGGAGGAACGCTGGGGACTAAAAAATGCGATACGTTATACTTATAATGTGTCTACGTCCGAATCCTGTTATAGACGAAAGTTTGGCCCAGTTTTTAAGTGATAACAGTTATTCTGTAGCTTGCATCATTTAAGTTCATCCTTTGACACAAGAGTAACTTTAAGTTCAAGATTTCTGACAAAACTTCAAGTCAGATTTTTTATGTGTCAATATAAACTCAGGAAGTCTCAGTTTGTGACAACTGTTCCTCTTCAAACTCTTCTACCAAAGGGAACTACAAGTCTTCACTTCCTCAAAGTGAACTGGGTTTATTAGGGAGGTAACATGGAGACATTGTCAAAGGGAAAGAAGCTGTGTGGTGAAAAGGATTTGGTACGTGAGGACATGGGAACAAAGTTTCAACATGAGCACCTTATCACACAGATGGCATTAACTGTCTGACACACAGACACAGAAACATACATTAGACAGAGGCCTCTGACCTCATTTAGTGTGGGGGGGAGCAGAGCAGCAGGGAACTGAATGTCAAACATACTTTATAAGCAAAGTCAAGGTATCTGTTTACTGTCTTTCAGGCCAATAGTATAAGATTTCAGAAATAAGCTCCTGAGCAGCTGTGAGGACAGAGGACAAACCACAAAAACACACACACACACACACTCCTCCTGTTGACACCAGATGTTAAGGACAGCGTGACTCCAACAAAACCACAAGTGGCGCCTCGCTCCCTGCGGTAATCAAAGCAGCCTGTTTGTTTGATTTGTCCAATCCAGCTCATATTTTAGGATATTGGAGTCTTGCTCTCTCATTGGTCCAACATAAGAGGCGTCTCTCGGCCTGGACCAATAACATTATAGGGGATGAATCACACCCCTGGGTTAAAAGTATCGCCCATGCATGATGGGGATCCTTTAGAAACAAACTGACCTCTGCTCCTGAGAAACAACTAGAATGGCCCAGTGCTTTGTATCCTCCCATCTGTGATAAAAGAAACACAGCCAAGCAAACAAAGCTGAAGGTCCACCACAAGGTGAAAAGGGGCTCTGGTAGTAAAACTCTGGCTTTTTATGTCACAGAGTAACAGCAGAGACTTTAAGGACGTAAAATAGTGAAATCTTTTGTGAACAACACTGTGACCTCGGACGTTGATGACAAAAAGTTCAGATAATAAACCAATATGCATCATTCAAGAGTCTTTTCTTAGTCCTCAGCTGGAAAACGTCTTTAGATGAGGTTTGTGTATTTGATTTCAATCTGGCACAATATGTGGAAAAAAAACTACACTTGAGTATTAACAGTCTGTCCCACAGTAACCCTCTCAAAATGTCCCCATTCGCTATCAGCAATCTGCTCATTAAGAACAAACAAAGACCACAACTTATTAACCGCATGTGAAGCCTTTATCTGCGCTCTTGTACATTGCTAGACTCAAAGTTGGTCTTGTTCTTCTCCCTTTAGAACAAAAAAGCTTGAAACAATCAATCTTTTGTATCAGGGAGGGATAAAAAAAAAAAAAACTAAACATGAGCAGCACCATTCTTTTACTGTAAATGAAAGAAAAAAGTGTATAGGTAATCAGAGAAGGGGATCAGTGGATTTGATTCCCAGACAAAAGAGAGAATAGCACTGTGACCTGTTTCCCAAAGTAACACAACACCGTACGACAATTTGGAAAAGTAGGAGCTTGGAGAATGAAGTGGAATTTGTTTTGAGTCTATAAAAGCACAGCTCTCATCGGATGAAGACAGAGAAGTCTGGAGTGGATTACTTAGAGCATAACATTTTTGCCTTCTGGCTCGATGCTGCACGACTGCAAAGACCGAAGGTGGGGGACATCTGCATTTGATGAACAAATAAAGTTCAGTGATTCTACTGTTCTACTGTCTTAAAGGGGAATATGATAAATAAAAAAGAAATTGGCCCTTTTGAGATGTATGGTAATCAGTTTATTGCTTGCCAGACGGGGTCAGCTTCAGATAAGCATTGGTCAGAACAAACAGAACATAAAATCTTTGGTTCCACTGAACCATCTGGTTAAAAAGGTCACGGCTGCCATTACGACCACTGCAGGCCCCACGACGCTGAGCCTTTCACCTGCACAAGGACCTGTTGGCGTGCTCATCCCTTCCTGAGCAAAGCACTAAAGAGGGAACTGTTTTCACACCACACTGCACTCAGTACACTAAACAGCTGGTTGCCACATCACCATTAACAGTGTCACATAAAGGGATCGTGCAGTGCTTAAAAAGAGGAATGCACAAATGATGTGGATTTACAGTGGCAATTACTTGGACAGGACCTATAATATACTTGATACAGATACAATTATATTACTTTACTAGAGATTTTGAGATAATTATATATATGATAACGCTTTAGTGGAGCTATTGAGATAAAAAAACACAACTGTGGACAGTTTTGGATATCAGGAATTCAAGTGTACCATCACCAAGTCGTCAGAGAGTGAAACACACACTTTGGACTCCCCCCCAATTCTTTAGTGCTTTAACCAACATTAACAAAACAGGGGGAGGAAATAAAACATTGGTTAGAGATTAACAGTGGTGATGAGTCAAAGAAAGAGAAATGTGTGGATGTAGCAAATAATCTGGAACATCAGTCTATAAATCCTGGAACATGATGAACGTCCTGAGGAATGACTAACTAACTCATGGACTTTGATTCAAGGGTGTGTAAGAAGCCCACTGGATATTTTAGAGTTTTCTTTTAGGGTAATGTGTAAATGTCCATGGTGATTACATACTGGGGAGAACAGTGCAGATCTGTAATAATAGAGGACACCGACTGGATTCATGCTCGGCCAGACAACACAAGCATTCATCTGCAGCAGACAAGCAGAGTCCCCTTTCAATAGAGTCCACCCTGCCATGTCATTGGGATTTTTCAGACGCCACAAGGTTCAAAGTGATTCGAATTGCAAAATAAAATAAAATGGATCTTTGAAAGTTTAAAGTTTCCCATTACACAACAGGCAAACTGCCACTGTCTGAACATAAGGAAGAGAAGTAAACAGACTGGTGTAAGGGAACAAAAACACAAACATGTATTTCCATAATGCAAAGATAAAGATGAGATGTAAAGCAGAGATCTGATGCAGAGTGTGGTCCGGAGGCTACAAACCTCAGCGAGCTCCCTCTCCAGCTCCACGGCCCGCTGCACGATGGGCCCCCGCACCGCGTACTCCACCTTCTTTACCGTGGGGTTCATGGTGTCGATGGTCAGCACCTTGGCCCGGGACACCACTCCGTTTTCGGACATTTTCTCTTTGGGGAGCCCGCGTCGCGTCGCGCTCAGACTCGATAAGGCTCTGCCGGGAGAGGAGGAGGACAGAGGGGGAGAGGTCAGTGAGCGGACCCTGGGAGTGGGACCACCGCCGGCCCGCAGCGCTCCGACACAGCTGCTGCTGCTACCGGCCAAAAAGTCGCTTCCACCCCGGCTAAGAAACCGAACATTTCTGGGTGAAAGCAGCTGCATCCGTGCGGCGGACATCCTGCACGGCCTTCTCTCAACAAAACTCCGAAGAAATAAAAACCCTTAGCGGAGTGACTGTAGCACCGCAGCACGCCGGTTACTTCACTCGAGAGGAAATGTAAAGTTGTGCAAGTGGAGCCGCAGCGCTCGGACCTTTGAACCGCACAGAGATAAGACTACCGGGGCTCCGCCAAAAGACACTGAATGACTCCGGGAGCTTCTCACTACCAGGCTGCATCCACCGACTCAACTTTCCCCTTTGGGGCTTTTGGGGGGGCACTCTCCCTGCACACATGGCAAAGCTACAACCAGCGAGCGTATCCCTCCCCTTTGTGCGCGCATTCCCACCCCTTCTCCTCCCGTCATCCCGTTATCCTACGCACCGTGAGGCTGTCAACTGAGCCCGGTTCTCCGGTTACTGAGGCCGGACACCTCTGGGGCCAGACGTCGATCTGAGAGATAAACAACCAGGGAACCGGTGCACCTCTCCAACTTTGTCCCTCTCGCCCCGCGTCCCACGGGTTTGTCCTGAGCGCATTGTGCAGGTCTGGGAGGAGACTTTGAAGGAGACTTGCTGATGAATGCTCCTCCTTTCTGCACCGGAGTTAAGTTTCCTCCATCATTTCCTTTCACAAACATCAACATGTGCCATCAGAACAATATAAAACAACCTATAATCAAAATTAAAGTCTACACACACTGGCTTTAATAACAGAATATATAGATATTCATGTAAATCTGGCTTCTAATTCTGCAAATGTTTGTCTGTCTGTGGAACACATAGCTCGTGAAACGTTCATCTTATCAACTTCACACTTGGAACGCATTTTCTTAATAGACCGGGGAAGTGCAAGGTCGAATTTGGTGCAATTTGGACATGGGATACCTTCAATATGAAAATTCGGAGGCAACCAAGGAGTGGTGTTTTCCTGCTGTGAGTGAGTAAGTTGGTCATTTAAAATTTGACCAAATAGCAACAATCATTGACTGTTCATAAAAAGCTCTGCATGTGAACAGTAAAAAAGTGACAGTATATTGCAGAACTGTTTGAGGACTCACTTATGACAAGAAATACTTCTTAAGTTGGCTGTGGAGCAAACAGGCCGGTTTAGAACGGGCACTTAATTATTTAGCTGAATGTGCTTAGTTAAATGTATTATACAGTTGCTTAGTAGTTTATAAGCCCCTGGTGTGGTGAAATGGGGTCAGACCTAAAGGCACTGGTTAAAATTTCTCGGGTTAAACTGGGACGGCCCCGTCAGCCTCACTGGCAGGAAATCCCACAGACAAAATGAGCATGAGGAGCAGAGCATCTGGTGAAAACTGGGATTAGAAACTACTTACTGGTATGTTACTGATCCTCAGTCAGACTTTCAGTGCAACTCTGCCTTCACACTGAAAAGTGAGTGAGCGATAGGTTTCTTGAAATGACCAGCGCAGATATAAAGACAAGACACAGCATTTATCATGACTATAAGAGTATTCATTCGACAATGGTGTGTACCTGTTTTGTCAACGGCCAGTGTCACTGTTATTATAACAATTATGGAATAAGTATGACTTAAAGAACTTGAGTCCTTGCAGATGCTTTTAGATTTTTATCATCTGTGTGAGATACAAAAAAACATTATATTATTACTATATAAGTGGCAGTTTTATTTGTAATATTAATATAACCACTGAGCTGATGTTTTGCAATGAAACATTCAACCCATAGACTGCAAACATTGTAATTATCTCATCATTGATATGAAGATGGGATTAAATACCTTAATGATACAAAGACCCATAGAAAGTAATCAACCAAATATATAGGAACTAGAAAAGACAAATATTTACTATTATGTTGAGCCAAACGATTCAAAATGTTCAAACAACGGACAGCAGGCACATTTTATCCCAGTGCAACCTCCTCACGTTTCTCTAATACACTTTGAGGTGCAGTGAAATCCGAGAGGTAACGGTAGTATTCAGTAGCAGGAAGAAAACGTAATGTGAAACTGAGATTTGTTCAGGTTTCATTGCTGTAGCAACAGGCCTGAAGCCAAGCTAAACATAAATGGGGAACAGTAATCCCTTACATGCTAAACAAAGCTGAAAGGAATTAACTTTGTCTTTGCATTTTCAATTGTTCACAAACTGCCATTAGCATTAAAGCAACACTGTGTGACGTTTTACTGAGCAACAGTGCCCTCTGCAGGCACACAAGTAATAAAGTGGTTTCATGTAGAGAAAAAACCCAAACCTGGAGCTTTGACAGCATCACCCAACTCACTGAAATGATAGCAGCACCATTTTCCCTCTTCTAAGACAGTGACCAATCAACTTATTTTGGAGCTGCTATTTTTAGGTTAAAAAGTTGCATAATGTTATTTTAAATAAGTAACCGTATTATATCGAACTTGCCTGGTATGATTACAAGTGGTCTGTCAATCACTGTCTTTATAAAACATGAACACATGGAAGGTATTTATATGCCTCTACTATAGATCTGGTTGTCATCGTGTAATTTTATATGTTTGCAGTCATCAGTAACAATATAAAGAAAACCCGAAATATCAGTAAAGAATACAAATCACAGTTGAAAGGCTATTCACCAATTCATTGATATATTATTAGGTCAAAGGGTACGAGATTTACCCAAAACTGAGGCGTTTTAGCAACGTAAACTTTTCACTTAAAACCCAGTGGCTGCAACTATGTCAGAGAGAGTCTGTGTGGCCACGGAACGCAGTGCGAAGGTGGGGACTGACGGTGGGATAAGCAGAAAGAGCTGGTGCTGTGCCGTCTGAAGTCCGTAGCTTTTACATTCATCTGTGACCGAGTAGCATTGTAGTGGCTGGTGTGAGAATCCAAGGACAAAGTCTTCCGTGTTCCCTCTCTGAGACCTCTCCTCCGGGGAGACACACGATGCCTCCTCCTGGCTGAAGTAGCGTGTGCTGCTGAAGATGTAGAGCAGCTTCAGCAGCTCCCAGCAGCGGGCCTCTGAGGGTAGAGGAGGGTCACTGGGCAGATGATGAGTCCGCACGCAGGAGACTGAGCGGCGTGTTTCCCGGTTAATGAGGAGAAGTGCCAGCACATCGGGGCGCAGGGACACAGATGTTGGCATGCAGCGCTTTCCTACGGCCAGGCAGTCTCTCAGGGCCTCCACCAGTGGTGACCAGAAACGACCCACCAGCTCACTCTCGGCTCTGTGCAGGGAAGGAGTGGGACCACACAGCACACAGACGTCTACCCCTGGAAGCAGCTGGAAGCGGAGCAGGCGGTGAGCCACGGTGGGGCTGCCATGGGGTAGGAACACCGGGTAATCACAGGAAGCGGATCCGGAGGCCGAGAGGGACCGGATCACAGCGGAGAGCAGCACGACTTCCTGTGGAGCCAGACGCCACCACTTCTCCGTGGCTGCAGCTATTCGCCCGTGGACGAGGAGGCATCCAAACTCGCTGTCTGCGGCCTGAGCAAAGCCATCCACTGCCTGTTGAAGAAGAGCAGGGTTGGGAGGCAGGAGTGAGTCAGCGCAGTGTGTCAGGTTACCCAGGATGCCCTGTTGTCTCTCCTCCAGCAGCTGATCGATGAGGCTGAAGCAGGAGCGCAGGTCCCTCTTCAGCCTCTCCACATTCCTCATGTTGGCCAGCTCGTCCTGGCCCAGCACCAGCACCATGCAGCTCCACACATCCTCCAGGAGGCGCTGCAGACGAGCCTCCTCCTCTTTGCTGCTGCTGCCGCCTCCACTCACCGCGATGAGCATCACGCTGTCCTGGAACACCCTCCACACCACCTTCCCCCCGCCCTCGGTCTCGCAGCAGGACAACACGACCCCCTGGCCGCCCCCAAACATGTGGACGCCGTTCAGGGAGCCGATGACCGGGAAGGGCAGCTGTCTGGGGGCTCCCCGCGTGAAGAGGGGGACCCCGCTGCTGGCCGTGAGGCAGAGGAGGTGCGTGGATCCGTCCTGGAGCATCATCTCGCGGTGTTAGCTAGCTGCGTTACGCGTTCAACACACG
Organism: Hippoglossus stenolepis; assembly: GCF_022539355.2. Taxonomy (NCBI): domain Eukaryota; kingdom Metazoa; phylum Chordata; class Actinopteri; order Pleuronectiformes; family Pleuronectidae; genus Hippoglossus; species Hippoglossus stenolepis. The sequence continues at coordinate 17,287,269 of NC_061493.1, forward strand.
CGCTTCCCGGGTTATTGAACCGCTCAGCTAACGGTCCCCATTCAGCTGATAAAGTTAAATAAACTCACCGGCTAACAGTGGCGCGGCTACCGCTGGCCCCGGTGTTGCATCACGTCGGCGGAGCTCCGTCAGCACCACGCAACCTAAAAAAACCAATTCCCCGCGTCTGGCCGGAGCAGGTTCTAACACCGAGGAGGACGAGCGATACCATGCAGCTACTGTAGCATCACAACCCCGCCAAACCCCCCGCGGTGCCTCGGCTAACTGTGTTTAACATGCTAGGTTAACAAAACAAGTTACCGTCGTTTCCACAGTAACGATGTCCCATGATTCATTCTTCGGAGCCGGAGAGGGCGGTTACATTCGGCTGGTCGAGCGGCAGTTTGAGAGGGACGAGCTCCGGTGGAGGCGCTGCAGCGGCGGGAGGGAAACACCGACCTGGGTTCAGCTGCTGGAGCTTGAGCCACTTCTCGCGAGAGTTGAAGCAGCCCACTGATCACGCTGCTGCTCATCAACGTCACCAGATCACTTCTAAAACAGACACTCTGATAATACTGCAGTTTTACCATTATTATTTAACAGACTATTAGTAATAGTTTAAGGTGCAATTCAATGTCATCACTTCCCATGATATTATGAAATGTACAAATAGTTCTATTCTATATCTATGTGTAGAATATGAGACTTACTTACGTTTTTTCTTCATTTTATAAACCTAAGATAATCAATTTCTTCGGAGCTACCCTTTATTTATTAGTTAAATGTTAAAATCCCCGCCTCAGCTTCCTCCCATTAGTACTGTACCTCTAGTGTACATTAGGCAGCACTGTCAGCAATGTGTGTCACGCAATATTGTCGAACAGATGAACAGCAACAAAAGAAGCCATACTAATAAAACCTTATAGTAGGAAAGAATGTTTTTATTCATTAAATACAAAAAAGTCAAGAACAGTGATGACTAAAATAGAACAATAGAAAAGGCACAATAATTTACTCAAAAATCACACTGTGCCATGAAAAATAAAACTGTCTCCTTTCTTCTACTGTGGCTGAAAATAGATGGTCATCTTCCTGACAATGTTTTCTACACTCCAGAGATCCCGTGGCAGTATAATGGCTTGGCATGAGGAGCAGTGTTGAGGTCAACTTTTCCCTGTAGCATCAAAATGAAGGCCTTTGCAGAACATAAATAAAAAACAAGAGACAAAAACAGACAATATATTAGGCACTGGATTTGAACTTTCAATGTATTTGAAAAGATTTGTTTTATTATAAAAAAAAATGTATCTTGGTATCAGCTTTTTCATGATGTTCAACAATCTGTACATTCAGAGACGCTATAATAAAAATCTTTAAAAAAAATTGCAAATGCATGAATCAATAATTTGAATCCATATGTGACATCTTATGGCCTTAAAGTATAAATTGTGTCGTACAATCTATGTTCATTTTTCAGTGGCTGCAACATATGAAGGACTGCCAAACATGCGTATTATTGGAAAAGTATAACATGACCTTTTTAAAAAGGAGAAGATAAAAGAGATTGGAATAAATTGAGAATAAATGTCAATAAAAAAGAAGTAAATTATGCTTGGGAGGTCTGAGAAGTTTCTATCGATGTTCGGATTGTTTTTTGTGCACTGTAAATAAATAACAGTGATAGTCAAGCAGACCACATTGTATCTGCTGTGAAGGAAGAAATACATGAAAAGACTTTTGAGTGAGTATAAGAAGCACATTAAGGAAAATCATGCAAAGCAATTAAAAATTCTCTCCAGTTGCGTGTGCTGGGTGTACAGTATTTCTGAGTGTGTCGACAGGGTGGCAGACTCACCAATGAATGCAGTGGTTTCACAAGAAGGAGCAGACCTTCTGCGGCCTGAAAGGGTTAGTGCTGGAGGACACGCCTGTGAGCAGAGGGTCCTGCAAGGCGTTCTGAAGGCAAAACTGTTGAAGGTCTGCAGCTGCCTGGGAGACCTGGAGACAAAAGAGGAATCGAAATGTAAACCAATGACGTGGGAGTATACTGGAGTAGGTTTAACAGACGTCTTAATGGAGTACCACATCCATTTCAGATTTAGGAGTACTGCTGTATTGTAAGAAATCTAACATATTTGTCAGCTCAATGACTCTGAAAATGAAATATCTTGCCCTCTCTATATACATTTATAGGATTAGTGGGTAAGTAGTAGGTAACAATGGAAGTGTTTAGTTGTAATCCAAATATTTGAAAATACTGAGATTTTCTTTGAACCGACGAAATATTAGATTTCTTAACACAGATCTGAAACCTGCAGCCGGGAAAAACTGAGTCAAGTAACGAGGTTAAAAACACAATGGTTTCCATGAATCAAACATAATAGATACATATTCTATTTTGGGCTTTTGTATGTATTTTATTTCATCTGGACCCAGAGTCTGAATAACAAACGTCACCAACCTTATTGATTAACTCCATTTTAACTTTTCTAAGTAAAATGATAGCAATACATGCATTAGCTTGATTGGAGGGGCAGATTCAAATCACGAGGGAATACGCGTCAGTTCCCCTTTGGAAAAGTGGATATTGATACATTTAGTTATTGATCAGGCTAAATTTGACGTTTTATTACTTTTAAGCTACGTTTCGCTAGCTTCCCTGTTACCGTAAAGTTCACCGACAGATGCTAGCAGCCACCAGATCAAAAGTCACGACATCTTATATTCTCTCCTACACGTTGACTAGTGCTATCACAGCTGACTTGTGTTCCTTTTCCCAGCTACGCCCTGCTATGCTAAGCTACGCCTGTTGACTGTGGGCTAACGCTGCTAGCTCCGGACAGCAGCTAGCGCCGTTAGCCGGACGCGGTCGACATTTGTCCGCGTTGTTTGACGGGATCAAACAAAAGGGAACCCGGGGAATCACCTTCACTCTGTTGATGCTCGCCTCGAAGCGGAGCTGCTGCACGACTTTCTTCATGGCGACGAGGTTTGAGGAACTCGACATTTTCGAGGCGTTTTCTTCTCGTCTGAGTGAAAGAGGAGGGAGCGAGTCTGGGCTGGATGCGGAGACAAAAGCGAAGATGATGATGACATCCGGATTCCGGTCACTCGCCCGATAGGGGGCGCCACGTTAAAGACAAAATAAAACACTTTCATTAGAAATCTCTTTATTGTGCTGTTCCGAGACCAGCAGGGCAGATCGTACACATTCTGATGTGAATATGTGATTCAATTAAAAACATCTACAACAACAAAGTTAATTTCAAACAAACAACATTTCACATCACCCAATATGTAGAAGATATCAACAACTCCACATGTTCAAATCTTTACTTGGTAGATACCCTCCCCCTGAATGTAGCTTAAAATCTGTATTGCGCGATGATCGAGATGTCTCACACAGCAATTATCACACAACAGTCCTCCATGTGCTTGTGTGAGACGCGTCTGCCACCGTGGAATTGCCAGTGTTGCTCCGTTTGTAAAGAAAGTAAACAGAACAGTGGCAGCTTCATTAAAGTGCTTTCTTGTTTGATCAGCTTTGGTGAATTAATAATTTGTGCACATCCATAAAAAAAAGCAACCCAAAAAACAAACAAACAAACAAACAAACAAACAAACAAACAAACAATGTTGCAAAAAAATTGAAGAGTTCATCGGTAGTAATGGATTTCAGCCATGATTGATTTGTACTCCAGTACAAAAAAAAGAAAAAATAGGCACGGGTTTGTTCTTTAGGTGAGGTTGTTCTCATCTTCACCCAGAGAGAAGATACTCAGGTCTCCACATCGAACTCTGTGTTTTGACTTTGTGCGAGTATCTCCGTCTTCGATGGTGCTGCACTCCTGCCTGCGGCCCCCCTTTGAATTTCTGGAGCTACTGAAATGGAGAAATACGGAGATCAACTGTATTAATGTGCCGCAAAATCATGTTGTCACTTCAACACTAATACGTAAGACATTCGTGGCATATACAAGATACTCATATGTTGTTAACATTTAAAACAATTCCTGGTAAATGGCCGTAAAATAAAATTCCAGACATGGAAGATAATAGGTTATAAGTGAGAATATAATACCTGCCGTCTGGTATTAGACGGAGTGTCCGGTAAAGCTCGGTTGTGGATGGCACAGCAGCGCTGTGTGTAGGTTTAGGAGTGGAGAATGTAGCGTAGGTTGATGATTTGGTCAGTTCAGCTTTCGTGGAAGACATCCTCATCTCTGGCTCACTTCCTGCAACGTAGGAGACAATGAGATTTAAAAAAAAACACTACTATTAAATGTTTTCTGTTTACAATTAATATTAAGTAAAGAAATTCTGTCGTTCCGGTCCTCTGAAACTCTAAAAGAACAGTATTGGGAGTCACACCGAAAGAATACGGATTGCTGTATATTTTGCTGCCCTCTGTTGTTGTAGTTTTCTGAACTGTCCCAAAGCAGCACTGAAAAATGTAAAGACTATGATGAAGCTCACCCTTAAGAGTTCATTTCTGCATATCATACAATATACACTACCGTTCAAAAGTTTGGGGTCACCCAGACAATTTTGTGTTTTCCATGAAAACTCACACTTTTATTTATCAAATGAGTTGCAAAATGAATAGAAAATATAGTCAAGACATTGACAAGGTTAGAAATAATGATTTTTATTCGAAATATTAATTTTGTTCTTCAAACTTTGCTTTCGTCAAAGAATGCTCCATTTGCAGCAATTCCAGCATTGCAGACCTTTGGCATTCTAGCTGTTAATTTGTTGAGGTAATCTGTAGAAATTTCACCCCACGCTTCCTGAAGCACCTCCCACAAGTTGGATTGGCTTGATGGGCACTTCTTGCGTACCATACGGTCAAGCTGCTCCCACAACAGCTCAATGGGGTTGAGATCTGGTGACTGCGCTGGCCACTCCATTACAGACAGCATACCAGCTGCCTGCTTCTTCCCTAAATAGTTCTTGTATAATTTGGAGGTGTGCTTTGGGTCATTGTCCTGTTGTAGGAGGAAATTGGCTCCAATCAAGCGCTGTCCACAGGGTATGGCATGGCGTTGCAAAATGGAGTGATAGCCTTCCTTATTTAAAATCCCTTTTACCTTGTACAAATCTCCCACTTTACCAGCACCAAAGCAGCCCCAGACCATCACATTACCTCCACCATGCTTGACAGATGGCGTCAGGCACTCTTCCAGCATCTTTTCACCTGTTCTGCGTCTCACAAATGTTCTTCTGTGTGATCCAAACACCTCAAACTTTGATTCGTCTGTCCATAACACTTTTTTCCAATCTTCCTCTGTCCAATGTCTGTGTTCTTTGCCCATATCAATCTTTTTTTTATTGGCCAGTCTCAGATATGGCTTTTCTTTGCCACTCTGCCTAGAAGGCCAGCATCCCGGAGTCGCCTCTTCACTGTAGACGTTGACACTGGCGTTTTGCGGGTACCATTTAAAGAAGCTGCCAGTTGAGGACCTGTGAGGCGTCTATTTCTCAAACTAGAGACTCTAATATACTTGTCTTCTTGCTGAGTTGTGCACGGGGCCTCCTTCTCTTTCTACTCTGGTTAGAGCCCGTTTGTGCTGTTCTCTGAAGGGAGTAGTACACACCGTTGTAGGAAATTTTCAGTTTCTTCGCAATTTCTCGCATTGGAATAGCCTTCATTTCTAAGAACAAGAATAGACTGGCGAGTTTCACATGAAAGTTCTCTTTTTCTGGCCATTTTGAGAGTATAATCGAACCCACAAATGTGATGCTCCAGATACTCAACTAGCTCAAAGGAAGGCCAGTTTTATAGCTTCTCTCACCAGCAAAACAGTTTTCAGCTGTGCTAACATAATTGCACAAGGGTTTTCAAGGGTTTTCTAATCATCCATTAGTCTTCTAAGGCGATTAGCAAACACAATGTACCATTAGAACACTGGAGTGATAGTTGCTGGAAATGGGCCTCTATACACCTATGGAGATATTTCATTAAAAAACAGACGTTTCCACCTAGAATAGTCATTTACCACATTAACAATGTATAGAGTGTATTTCTGATTAATTTAATGTTATCTTCATTGAAAAAAACAGTGCTTTTCTTTGAAAAATAAGGAAATTTCTAAGTGACCCCAAACTTTTGAACGGTAGTGTATATTTTTCAATTACTTAGACTTACTGATTGATAAGGCACTTTGACCATCAGACGAAGAACATCTCCTACGGTCGATAAAGGGAGTCATGTTCAAAAATTGATTCTTGAGCCAAGAGGCACGGTCCTCCTCAAAGGCCTTTTTCTGTGAAACACAAACCCACAATCACAAACCCCACAATATACGCTGAGTAATACTGAGGTAGTACATCCGAAGAGAAGACTTCAGTACCTCTCGCCCCAAGCGAATAGCAGCGTCTGTGAAGTTCTTCCTCTCCCTCTCAAAGTTTCTCTTCTGTTCCTCAAAGAGCCTCCACTCCTCTTTGAGACGCTCCTTCTCCTCCAGTGTGTAGCAGTCATTGAGGAGAGCTGCGGTCTCGTCGTCAAATGATGAGTTCAGTTGTTGCTGCATAGGAGGAAACATGCACACACGTTTATTTCAGAGAAAATCATCATTTAGAATATCAAAATATTCAATAATGTACTGATGTGCTTATTTCTCTAAAGTGCTAATCTATTACTTAATTTACACTTGTAACGAGAAGCCTCTTGGGATAAAACTAAGAAAATGTTTAACCTGCACGGATTTACTTTCCATCTCTGGATTTAAATCAGCAGATAGATACCTGGAGGAGTTGTTGCTGTGCATGAATGAACTCTTTGCATTGCTGGACTTCACACCTCATCTTCTCCATCTCATACTCGTGCGTCTCCCTTGGTATCACCTCTTTATTGGGCTCCAGTTGGTTTTGAACTTGAGTTGCTTCATAAACAAAAACAGTGATTGACAAGTGTTTAACTACATTTTCTTCCAGATATACAGCATGCATATAAATGCTAGATGAACAGCTACACATAAAAAAAAAATCCAATGTTTTAATAACCTCACATTAGCCAAAGATAAAGTTTTATAAATCCCCAAAATACATATATAATGCAGTATTTCAGAGTATTTGCCAGTGCTTTGTTTACCTTGGCTGTCCAACTTCTCCATGTGGCTCCTAAGTTTCCGCCACTGTTGGCGGATGCTGTTGGTGAGCTGCTCCTTCGCATGCTCACAGGATTGGTCCAGAGTTTCCCTGCTGCAGTCCCCCATCTTCTCCTCCCCATCTGAATCAGCCTGAGCAAGAAAGAGGGTCAATTCTCAACATGCAAACATCTCATCCCATTTAGTCTGATACACAGGAACAAGCTCACAAGTGAAGTTTGCATGTAATGATTAATGAAAAGGAATCATTTGCTCAGGAAACCATCATAACAGATTTTGTTTGTGTTAGAACAAAAGTTATATGAACACCTGCTCATGGCTGTCCTCAGCAGTGGCTCCTCGGGACTGGCGTGGACTCAGGATGTGTATCATCTCCTTCTTCATCTGCTGGAGTACTTTCTTAAGCTCAGCATTCTCTAGCATCAAGGACTTCTGACTCGCCTCATAGTCGCTAAGTAAGGACTTGTACATCTCACCCTCATGGCTACAGGGAGCAAGTTACAGATACAGTTAACCTGACTGACATTAAACATTCAACAGATTCTAGGGTCAAAAAGTTTCACGCTACCTGGTGGTCACTTTTGCAGTTTTCCAGTGGCTCCTTTTTCCATCCGACCGTCCCAAGCAATTCAGTACATCAAGAGCTAAAATAGGGAAGAGCACATGAGTTGCTGAGAAATGTTTGATTAAAAGATGAAGATGAATGCCATGAATTCATCCCATACACCTTTCGATGATGAGTATATTTATGCTTACCTAGTTTTTTATCCTTTCTGTCGACCAGTAGCTGACCGAGCCGTTCCTTTAGCTTAGTAGCTTCTCGCTCTTTCCTCTTGGCATCATGATTGTACTGAGACGCACGGCTGGCAATGATACTTTGGAGTTTCTGAACCTGCACAATGTCATTGAATCATGAGTTTTTAAGGCTTCTACACTTTGTATAACTGAGTGTTGCTGATGACAGGGAAAAACAGAAGGTCCACCTCATCTTTCTCAGTTTTCAAGCAGCTCTGCAAAGTCTTGATTTTGAGTTGAAGCTGCCTCTCCGTCTCATGTAGACCCGACTTCTCCCTTATGGACAGTTCCAGCTGATCCTGGAATGAAATATAGACAACTTATGAGCACAGTGAGAGGAAGCAATCAGTTCAGGGTTGGCGCTGTGAAAGTAGATTCCTGAGCAAACCCCTTCATAAAACATAAGGCAGCATTTAAGGTTGGTTGGTTGGTTGGTTGGTTGGTTGGTTGGTTCAGACAGACAGACAGACAGACAGACAGACAGACAGACGCAGACAGACAGACAGACAGACAGACAGACACACACACACACACACACACACACACACACACACACACACACACACACACACACACACACACACACACACACACACACACACACACACACACACACACACACACACACACACACACACACACACACACACACACACACGGTATTTGCCATTTTCCCATCCTTTCTCAAAAAACTGAAAATGTGCTGTAAAATTGCAATCCAAACTATTTGTCCTCTCATAGCATTCCTTACTTTTCACAATGCATTGTGGGACTCATAACCTTGACTTCTTATTTGGTGAGTTTGGAGAAAAGAGGTGTGTCTCTCCTGAATATAAGGAAACATGTTTTTCATAGCTAAATTTTAAGAATAAATGAGATTATTCCAGCTATTTGTGAACACAGCTTTGTCTTTGTTTTTTGCCTGTGTACATTTTTTCCTTACTGCTCACTAGTGGTCAGAAATCTTTTACTGCATCTTCACTTCTGGACACATACAGATTATAGTCTGTGTGTAAACTCAGTTGATCCAAAAGAGATACGAAATAGACACTGTCTAGATATGAATTTAGACTACTACAAAAGTAACACTGAGACTCCCCTCTCCTCCTCCATCATACATGCCTTCAGTCTGGAATTGTTCATCTGCATGTGCTCCAAGGTGCTGGATTTCTTCAGCTGTTCTCTCTCCAGCTCCTCTAAAGTGCCCATATTTCGTCTGTGAATCTGCAGCAGCTCATACATGGCGTTCAAAGCTGGCACCGTGCTCAGGACGGCTCCCCCCGGTGAGCTGGCCTCGATACATGTGGAAGAGAGGCCCAGTGAGGAGAGCTCCTGTGAAAGAAAGGACTTTTGTCATTGTCCTGGTTTTACAGTGAAACATTCCTGCAGACATTCAAGGGCAAAATTAACCACATTTATTGATCAAAACTGATGTAAAAGATGAACCTGGACAAATGCATTTTATTTTTAAAAAAACATTAAGTGCACCGTGGCATTTTCTTACCTGGTTGATGTATAAAATGCATTGAGGGGTATTATCCTCAGTGCAAAAGGCACTAATCACATTGTAGGAGCTTTTGGACAGGGCCAGAGAGGGGTACATTGACACAAGGTTGTTCTGTCTGGAGGGTGACATTGTCACATGTGATATGCTTGAGATCTCATAGTTTCCTTAAAAGAGAAGAGGAAATAGACAGGGAAATGATGGATTTTACTCTTTTACTATTTTAAGGCTTGAATTAGGTTTCTGCTCCAAAATGAGGGCATGAATATGGGTCACCTCTTGCAGATCCTATAAAAAGCATCACTGATGGGACATTCCGTATTTATATCATCCTGCCGGATGCAGAGAAGATAAATTTACCCATAGATGTCTCTGTTGGCACACTTGTCCACCACTCTCCCATGTCACCGACACATCAGGACACAGGGATGTGAGATGACGAGTTATCAACCAGGAGGTGGATTATCAGCCAGGCAGTGGATCAGAGCCTCCCACTGGAACAGAGCCCTGCAACAGAGCATCAAACCATGAGATAGACCAAAGCAGATAATCTGGGCCGCTGCATCAGCAACACAGGATTAAACCTCAGCTGTGTGCTGGGGGATGTAATATGAGAATCCATTACAAAGAAAGGGAATAAATCTGAGAGCGTGAGAAGCTATGATTTGGACTTGTGTGACTTTGGGACAACAGGATAATTATATAACATGTCGTGGTGAAACAAGTTGAGCCAGATATCTACACCTGCCACTCCCACAACATGTACTGTGATGTTACGACTTCTACTCGGGGACTGTCGAGCGCACTGTGCTGATGATCGAAAGAGGAAAAACATTCAGGCCATGTTCAATAAATACAACCACTTAGTGTCAGTGTGCGGCACAGTTAACTCCCTAATGTTGTTATCAAGCAAACCAGAAAACACAACTGTTATCTAAGTAAACACTGACTGGTGAGTGATGATTAGGTCCAGTGTGCGTCTGTTTTATGGGTTTAATGTTATATAGTGGTAGTTTGTTAAAAAGGACTACTACTACATGTAGACGACTACTACTACATGTATTCAACAACTACTACATGTATTCAACAACTACTACATGTAGACTACTACTATGACTATATGTAGACTCCTACTACTACTATTACTACTACATGTAGACCACTACTTCTACTACATGCAGACCACTACTACTACTACATGTAGACTACAACAACTACATGTAGACTACAACAACTACATGTAGACTACTACTACATCTAGACTATAAACAATACATGTAGACAACAACTACTCCATCTAGACTATAATAAACACAGGTAGACAACAACTACTACTACTACTACATGTAGACTATAATAACTACATGTAGACTACAACTACATGTGGAAAACAACTACATGTGGAAAACAACTGTTTGCTAACGTTAGTCCGTATAATAACAAGGAGCGGACGACTAAGTTAAATACTGTAGCAACAGACAGTTAGCAGCGCATGCTAACCTGGATAACAGCGAGGCTAATACTCACGGGTGCGGTGTGAAACGTGTCCGATCCTTGTGTTGTCGAGTTACCGGTGAAGTGGACACATTAACAACACGCTGCCTCGTCAGAGACACCGGAAGCAGCAGCGTCCGGTCCAGCTGTCATCGTGTTTCAGATGAAAAACCGCAGCTCGGGTCTCCACCGGTCTGCTTCGAACGTGTGACAGCGGCGGCAGCACAGAGATGAAGCTCAGCAGCAGCTGCTTGTGTTTTTTGAAGTCCAGTCCTCAGCTGGCCACAAACCAAACCTCCCTCTGATTGGAGGCGGCGTTGTTAGGCAACCAGCATGCGAGCCGCGCATTGGCTGAGAGCGGACGCAAAGGGGGCGATCTATGCAAATGAGACGCGATGGCGTCCAAGAGGCAGCGAGCGGTAAGAGTCACCTCCACCACGTCCCTGCGCACCTTCGACACTTTCGTTTTTAGATACAATATATATATAAATGCTTCTGTCATTTCTGACATCACCTATTCAAACGAGCGAACACACAGGCTGAGACAGAAACACTATGGAAGAGCAGTGGAGTTTACCTATGGTGGCCCCAGGCCCAGAGAGCTGGGAGGTCGGTAATCCGAAGTTTTATGGAACCAGGCAATAGCCTTTTCCAGCCTGACTGCCGTAAATCTTTGCTCTGACCTTGCCGGTAATCCGTCCCGACAACAGACAATGAGAATTGTTTACAGAAAAAGCCAATCTTCTCCCTGATTGTTTCATTTGCTGTTGTAGGTCAGCAGTAATATTGAAATACGCCTGTTTAACAACAAGTTAAAAACTCTTTAACACTCACAAAGAATAACACACATGCAAGTCAAATATTTCCCCTCAAACATCACAACTTGAGGTAAAATATATTTATTCTTTCAATCAATCATTACACAATGAACCACAAAATACTGCTATTAGTATGAAACTTTACTGAAGTTTCTGCTCCTCTAACTGGATTTGAAGGACCAAAGGACTTGATTTTATCCTCAACATTTCCACTTTATTCTCAAAATGCAAAAGGAAAACCATCCTTCTCCTTTAGTTTTTTCCCCCTTATGCCTGGCCCTAATACTCTTTTGCACTTTTGGCCAACACCTGGCTAAGGCACATGCCACGTCCCATCACTTCATCTAAAGCAGCAGCATGGAGACAGGCAGCAGCCGGACGCCGGCTCCTCATCAGTCTGGTACCTCCCAGACTCAGGCTGGTCCCTGCACTCGGCTATGAAGGCCTGAAGCTGGGACACTGGCACCTTGTCCTGCTGGTGATGCTGGAAAAAGAAAAAGTTTGTACAGTCATTAGGCCGGAACAGTGCAAAGATAACATCTATGCTCAGCACTATACAACACTGGTGCTATGGTGATTATTGACAAGTGTCTCAGTCTGACCTTGATGGTCTCGTAGGTGTCATTGATGAGAGCAATGAACAGGCTGAGCACCATGTAGATGAAGAGCGAGATGAAGGAGTAGAGGTAGAGTCTGCTGAAAAGCCACACCATGTAGCTCTTGTCTCGCATCCTCAGGAAGGTGGCGTACATGTCGTCCCCGTTGATGAGAGAGAAGAGGCACTCTGTGACCCTGTCGAGTGTCCGGAACTGGACAAAATATATTTTGATTATTGATTTCAGAGAGATATTAAAGAGCAAAACAATACTTGGCATAGGTTATGACTGTGATTGTTATACCTTGTCATGGTAAGGCCCGAGAACAATCCAGCCACAGAAGCAGTAGCCCAGGTAGATCATGGCCGCACAACAGCAGAAGCGGATCACATTTGGGAACGCGGCTCTCAGGGTTAAGATTAAGATCTAGAATGGAATAAAATGTCTTCAATTATTACCTCTGCCAAGAAGTTTAAGTCTTCATCTGTGTTTGTTAATTACCAGAATTACACAAATACTACAGGACGGGTCACCACACAATTTGGTGGAAGGATGTGTTGTGGATCAGGAAGGACCCCATTCAAATTTGTTGCAGATCCAGATCCGGGGGCAGATCCAGCATCAGGCTAGCTGATGCATGGTTTAAAATCAAAATGCAGCACTGAAGAAGTTCTTACATTGTATTTCTTAAAGAAACCAAGGTAACGAATCACACCGACCCAGACGAGCATTGTGGCTGTTCCCAGCAGGATACTGCACACATCATAGTTTGTCAGGAACTGCAACAGAGGATAGGGAACAACGGAATTATGATATCAAGGAAGCACCAGGTAAATTTCATTAATCAAGCTGCAAACATAGACATGTATTAATGTTTCCAAAACTACATAGTAGACCATTAATCTGTTCAGGTTTTTATTTACCACCAACAAACCTTTGTTTGTATTCCAATTTTGAGCACTGACCCAGCGATGGACAACGTGTCGCTGACAACGATGAGGATATACCAGCCATTCACAACCTCCATGCGGTCCGAACAAGTGACACTTTTATTGTAGTGTGCATGGAAGAATGTGTTGAACTCCTGCATACAGGAGATATTAGCACATTGTTAAAACACATCAATTAAACCAATACACTCAAACCAAGGAATAACTCATATTCATAGTAGTCGTTGTCTGTCTATTCAGTATTAATGTTTTGTTTTTTTTAACTGTTCAACTACATTTTCTAAATGCTACATAGGACTATGTTGCTGGACATTACCATCATTAACAGTGGCCACATCTATGGCAGCAGCAGTCTGTGACATATAATATTGACACATTGTTGTGTACATGAACCTGTGTATGATCAGATGTATGTCATATTAATGAAGAGGCAGGCAGAGGATGGGCAACACTCACAGGACAGAAGATGAGGAGAAGACGGTGAGAACTTTTGTGAAACTACTCAAAAAGTCTGAGGAGATGTAGAAATGTCATGTAAATCTGTAATTTTATGTATGATTGATGCGGTTATTACCGTGAACTCACAGACAATGGATTAGAGTCATGAATTGAAATAAGAATTGAATGGCTGCCTCCATAAAATTTGGTAGACTCAGAAACAATTAGATTTATATTCTCAGTAAGAGTCATTTATGCCAATGCATACAAAATAAAACTTGTTAAACTTGTTACCATAAACACAACACGCTCTCTTTTGTGTACGAATTAACATCTTTAATTTAACATTAAAAAGCTGTTTAGTTCAAATTAAATTAACCTTTTATAAACAAAAAATTGTTATAAACAGGTTGAAGGTTTAACTGATGCAACTGCTGCTTTGTTTTCCAGTGAGATGTATGAACCAGTAGGTGGTGCTATAGTCGCAGAGACCAAAGCACGTGTAACTGCTCAATGACCATTGTCATAAAGATTCCTTTATAATTTTGTTTTATTTTTATAAGGATACAATAAATATGTTGCTGCCACATCACACAACCCATCTAGCCGTTATAACAGTCAGGGTTGTACAGTGAGTTAACTCTACAGCTTAACATAAGGGTTGGGTGTCTTCCATTTATTTATACATTTTAAAACTTTATTTTATTGTTTTGACGATGAAAGTAAGTGCATGACATCATGAGGGTCTAGAAAATGTACATGGGTGGGGTACCATCATATTTACAGCTCCATAGTTCTGAGTTGTGCAGACAGCAGGGTTGGTGTGTTACATTTAATACGACTTAATCAGAACATTTCCGTTAGGCTTAGGGGGTAAGGGACAGTTAAAATACAGTAGCTGTAAATCATTTAACAACTTGTGACAATGACACATCAGAACAACAATATAGGAGAAAACAAACTTTCACTGGATGTTTGCCTCCAGCTGTGAGACAAATATTAAACGTGATCATGAACTGTCTTTGCAGGATTATTAACTAAATTGCTGCTTAATTATCAGGTGCTCTAAATTATTATTATTTTATATTTCTCATCTTATCTTAACCTCTTAATGGGGTGTCCTCATTTCAAATGTCTTGTTGACCAGTGCGGATCCCCCGAGGGGTCGAAATTGCTAATGCAGCTTTACATATGATGTTTGTTATCCTGAGTAAATATTTAAACAACTGGTGAGTTTGTTGTGTCAAAAACTAAATGCACCAGACTCAGGGACCCTTTAAAGACCCTAAGGCACTGCTTTTCAAAGTTTTACACCATGCCCCGGGGTTCTGGGGCCTCCATGTGTCCCGGGCGTTTCTTTGCCTATAATGAGATGAAGCTGTTTGTTTTCCTGGTGTTGGCCTACTTAGAGATTGACCTGAAGAACCCTGAGGAGAAGATACCTGAAATCGACCACAGCCGATGGGGCATTGGATCCATGCAGCCTAACAGAGAGGTCCAGTTTCGATACCGACCATCACTTTAAACCAACCAATCATTTTGACATCTCTGTCAAAACATTGATGATTCTGAATATCTCTTTAAGCTTTAAATATATTTCTGTTGTTTTACATTGAATTTACCTTTAATTTTGGGGCAGTGATAATCCCACAATGGTGTGGGTTTTAAATTTGATGTGTTTTAATGCATGTTTAACTATTTTGTTGGAGAGATTAATTTCAAGCCTATGTAGCCGATGCTGAATGACACATCTCACTAGATGCACATATTCAATATTCAGCAGTGATGTGATAGATACCTGCAAACATGATTTTGGAAGATACATAATGAGGAGCAAATAAAACAAAAATGTTGCTGATTACTATTATTACGATTATGATTATTAATATCCCCTCTTGCATCACTGTTATTACACTTTTGTAATGGCCTCTGTCTGTGGTAGGTTGTCGTAAATGGCCTTATGGTATTACTATAACACGTTAACTTTTTTCAGGAAGGAACAAGTTCCAATGTATATTCAATGTTGTGTGACTTTGCTCAAAGCTATAGAGCTAACAGTAAACAAGGAATTGCTTAAATGTAAATATTGAAACAACTGGTGTTTTCACTGCGCCGATAACTAGAGGCACCAAACTCTCGTACATGTTCAAATTTGTAACTTACAATCTGGAGTTGGATGCCGTTGATGACAGATCGGGTGCAGAGGATGAGAGAGGTGAGGCAGGCGAGGATGACCACAGAGTCAAACCACAGGAGGAGATAATCGTTCTTCCCAGCTGAAAATGCAAACCACATTTTAAAGTTCAGAGGATGCTTCTTATATAATTGCTCTTACATGGCGAAGATATAAACATTTATTGGAAAAACTCACAAGTGCCCTCTACGTTCCAGTCTCTGCATTCATAGATTCTGACATCGTTTTCAACATCCACCATTATCTTTCCACTGTGTGCATGGTTGTCAAACATGATCTGTGGAAAAAAAATTAAGGTCATTTGTTGGTGACTTTTTTTCCGAGCATGGAGACATAGACTGTATATAAAGATGGACGACATGTCTCTACTTCCTCCTACAATCCAGAAAGAAGTTCTAGATATGAACGGCGCCATCTTGCCCATTTGAAACCACAGTCTGCACAGTAGCAAATGGGAGGATTCCGTCAATACCAGCACACTTGACTAATCGCAAGTCAGTCTCAGCTGTCAATTATTACGCTTCACCCTGGTTTTTATAGCATCCAAAATAAGAACTATCTAAAAATGAAACATTTTTTGAGCCAAATTTATTTATTAGACGTGTACTTTGACTTTTGGTTTGGTCCAACGTAGCAGAGGCCAGATTTATGAAGCCGGCCACCAGGGGGCAATCAAGGCATTTGAGGGAGCAGTCATATTACAACAACATAATCAACGTTTTTATGCAAATGTTTAAAAATGCGATGTAGCTAACAACTGCTTGATAAACAAACCTAAAAGCTCAAATCAGGGTGTGGCAGTTTTCAAACGTTGTCACCAACCATTATATGAAAGTCATAACAGTCTGGAAGCTCCTGGTGCCGCACAGTCTGCAGATTGATGGTTTTCAGTGTTAGATAGATGTTCACTGATAGCAGCCTAGACACACAAACACACACACACACACACACACACACACACACGTATTAACAGGCAGCACTCATCACCTGGCATGAAACCTGTATTTTCAGTTTAGTCACCTTTTGAAGTCTAAGGAGAAGTTGAAGTGTGTGAGCGAACTGCTGTTGTCAAGCGTCTGCACGGGGTAAATGGACGTACAGTCTGTGAGGAGGAAATACAGACAACCTGTTTGGTACATTTAATATTGTTCTGCAGGGGAACTATTCCACATTCAAACCTCTGATTCCACTATGCACGCACTTCCTCTTTTCACTGAGTCACAATTAAATCCACAGTGTTATTATGTTCCATTGTCGCCATGAATCAGCTTCTATAAATACATTCTATTCAAAAACAATTTGGACACAACCCATTGTAGCTGCTGAGATTAAATACACAGGTTATACAGCCAGTTGTGACTTGAATTAACATCTTTAATTTAACATTAAAAAGCTGTTTAGTTCAAATTCAATAAACCTTTTATCTGTCAATAAACAGGTTGAAGGTTTAACTGATGCAACTGCTGCTTTGTTTTCCAGTGAGATGTATGAACCAGTAGGTGGTGCTATAGTCGCAGAGACCAAAGCACGTGTAACTGCTCAATGACCATTGTCATAAAGATTCCTTTATAATTTTGTTTTATTTTTATAAGGATACAATAAATATGTTGCTGCCACATCACACAACCCATCCAGCCGTTATAACAGTCAGGGTTGTACAGTGAGTTAACTCTACAGCTTAACATAAGGGTTGGGTGTCTTCCATTTATTTATACATTTTAAAACTTTATTTTATTGTTTTGGCGATTAAAGTAAGTGCATGACATCATGAGGGTCTAGAAAATGTACAGGGGTGGGGTACCATCATATTTACAGCTCCATAGTTCTGAGTTGTGCAGACAGCAGGGTTGGTGTGTTACATTTAATACGACTTAATCAGAACATTTCCGTTAGGCTTAGGGGGTAAGGGACAGTTAAAATACAGTATCTGTAAATCATTTAACAACTTGTGACAATGACACATCAGAACAACAATATAAGAGAAAACAAACTTTCACTGGATGTTTGCCTCCAGCTGTGAGACAAATATTAAACGTGATCATGAACTGTCTTTGCAGGATTATTAACTAAATTGCTGCTTGATTATCAGGTGCTCTAAATTATTATTATTTTATATTTCTCATCTTATCTTAACCTCTTAATGGGGTGTCCTCATTTCAAATGTCTTGTTGACCAGTGCGGATCCCCCGAGGGGTCGAAATTGCTAATGCAGCTTTACATATGATGTTTGTTATCCTGAGTAAATATTTAAACAACTGGTGAGTTTGTTGTGTCAAAAACTAAATGCACCAGACTCAGGGACCTTTAAAGACCCTAAGGCACTGCTTTTCAAAGTTTTACACCATGCCCGGGGTTCTGGGGCCTCCATGTGTCCCGGGCGTTCTTTGCCTATAATGAGATGAAGCTGTTTGTTTTCCTGGTGTTGGCCTACTTAGAGATTGACCTGAAGAACCCTGAGGAGAAGATACCTGAAATCGACCACAGCCGATGGGGCATTGGATCCATGCAGCCTAACAGAGAGGTCCAGTTTCGATACCGACCATCACTTTAAACCAACCAATCATTTTGACATCTCTGTCAAAACATTGATGATTCTGAATATCTCTTTAAGCTTTAAATATATTTCTGTTGTTTTACATTGAATTTACCTTTAATTTTGGGGCAGTGATAATCCCACAATGGTGTGGGTTTTAAATTTGATGTGTTTTAATGCATGTTTAACTATTTTGTTGGAGAGATTAATTTCAAGCCTATGTAGCCGATGCTGAATGACACATCTCACTAGATGCACATATTCAATATTCAGCAGTGATGTGATAGATACCTGCAAACATGATTTGGGAAGATACATAATGAGGAGCAAATAAAACAAAAATGTTGCTGATTACTATTATTACGATTATGATTATTAATATCCCCTCTTGCATCACTGTTATTACACTTTTGTAATGGCCTCTGTCTGTGGTAGGTTGTCGTAAATGGCCTTATGGTATTACTATAACACGTTAACTTTTTTCAAATATTAAACGTGATCATGAACTGTCTTTGCAGGATTATGAACTAAATTGCTGCTTAATTATCAGGTGCTCTAAATTATTATTATTTTATCTTTCTCATCTTATCTTAACCTCTTTATGGGGTGTCCTCATTTCAAATGTCTTGGTGACCGAAATTGAAATTGAAATTGCTAATGCAACTTTACATATGATGTTTGTTATCCTGAGTAAATATTTAAACAACTGGTGAGTTTGTTGTGTCAAAAACTAAATGCACCAGACTCAGGGACCCTTTAAAGACCCTAAGGCACTGCTTGTGAGGAGGTAGGACATGCAGCAGGGTGATATGGCACGGAACGTAGAACACAGTTTCGTGAATGCACGCATTGGGGAAAGTATTAACTGAATTAACAGACATGAGCAATATTGAGTCGATGGGAAGTTATAAATATTGGTTTCAATACATTTTCAGTTAACTGCCCAGCCCTACTCACTTTTAATATTGTCTTGCTTTCTGCGTTAATGTGGGTGGGTGGACGTATATGTTTTTATTTCTTTTATTCTGTTACGTTGGTTGGTTGGTGTGTGTATCTTTACTTGTTTATTGTGTTATCAGCAACTGCTCCAAGTTAAGTTGTGGACACATGGTAGGCCTACACATTTCATTGAACAAACGAGATAATATAAGATGTGCCTGTATTGATCCTCCGAAGAAATTCATGATTCACTGATTACTTCATGGTGAATGTTACACAGTGAAAGTATGATCTAAAGTAGTTGTCTTCTATGAACCTTGATCACATCTAACTGGTTGTGCACCATCGGCACAGAAACTCTTGAATATTTGTGTTTATTTTCACCACAAATCCACAACAGGATAGGGTTGGTTGTTTGGACCCAGTCTGGCTAACCTTCTTCTCACTCTGTTAACACAACAGTTATGTGTTAAATTGTTTGTCCACTGATTATGCAATCCCCTGAAGACCAAAACTGACACCACACGAAAGGGCGGAGCAGAATTTCTCTACATAATGCGGGATGTGGAGCTTAACTCCTAATCACTCTGTGTCTGTTACAGGAATCAGTCATGGGACTGCTGCTACCTCTCCTTCTTGGTTTACTCTCCTGTTTGATTGGAGGACTCTACCTACTTGGTGTGTTTCGACAGCACCGACCAGGAGAACCCCCTTTGGATAAGGGGCTCATCCCTTGGCTGGGTCATGTCTTTGAGTTTCGCAGGAACACATTAAAATTCATCGAGAAGATGAAGCAAAAACACGGCGATGTGTTCACAGTGCAGCTGGGAGGGTTTTATTTCACATTCCTTCTGGATCCTCTGTCGTTTGGGGCATTTGTTAAGGAGAGTCGAGAAAAAGTGGACTTCAGACTGGTTACTAAACATGTGGTGCGCAGAGTGTTTGGATATGTGGCAGAGGGGGATGACCACACTTTTCTCCAGGTCTCCAACAACAAGCACCTCAAGGCGGACGGCCTGAAGGTATTGACACAAGCTATGATGGATAATTTGCAGAATCTGATGTCTCATGAAATCGGCTCAGCAGCAGACCAAAGCAGCTGGAAGGAAGATGGACTGTTTAGGTACAGCTACAATATCCTTTTCAGGGCCGGCTACTTATCTCTGTATGGCAATGCATCTCCCAAGTCAGAAGAAAGTGAGGAGAAAGCCAAAGAGAAAGACAGAGCGGAATCTGAAGCCTTGTTTAAAGAGTTTCGTAAATATGACAAACTGTTCCCCAACCTGGCTTACGGGATCCTCTCACCGAGGGAAAGGTTGGAAACAAAGAGGCTGTTGGAACTATTCTGGAACACTCTGTCGGTGCAGAAGACGACGATGAAGAACGACATCAGTGGCTGGATCTGGGAGAGGTACCAGTATCGAGAGGAGACGGGTATGAAGGAGTCAATGATAAGCAGATACATGTTCATGCTTCTTTGGGCCTCTCAGGGCAACACAGGGCCCACTGGATTCTGGCTGCTCCTCTTCCTCATGAAACACCCAGAAGCCATGAGAGCAGTGAAGGAAGAGATTGACAAGGTTCTGAAGGAATCAGGGCAGGAAGTCAGACGTGGTGGCCCTTCTATCAACCTGACCTATGAAATGCTGAAGAAAACACCCATCCTGGACAGTGCTTTGGAAGAGACCCTCCGACTCTGTGTTGCACCTGTCCTCAACAGAGCTGTGCTCCAGGATATGACCCTCAAGATGGCAGATGGGCGTGAATATTTCATACGCAAAGGTGACAGAATGGCTATGTTTCCTTATTGTACTGTTCAAACTGACCCAGAGATCCACCCTGACCCACATTCATTCAAATATGACCGCTTTCTGAATCCTGACGGGAGCAAGAAAACTGACTTTTACAAGAATGGGCAGAAGGTGAAGTTTTACAACATGCCCTGGGGTGCTGGGGTCTCCATGTGTCCCGGGCGTTTCTTTGCCTCTAATGAGATGAAGCAGTTTGTTTTCCTGGTGTTGGCCTACTTCGAGATTGAGCTGAAGAATCCTGAGGAGAAGATACCTGAATTCGACTTCAGCCGATGGGGCATTGGATCCATGCATCCTAACAGAGAGGTCCAGTTTCGATACCGACCCTCATTTTAAACCAACTAATCATTTTGACATCTCTTAGGTACATTTAATATTGTTCTGCAGGGGAACTATTCCACATTCAAACCTCTGATTCCACTATGCACGAGCTTCCTCTTTTTACTGAGTCACAATTAAATTCACAGTGGGATTATGTTCCATTGTCGCCATGAATCAGCTTCTATAAATACATTCTATTCAAAAACAATATGGACACAACCCATTGTAGCTGCTGAGATTAAATAAACACTCTCAATAAATGTTTTTTGTTGTCTTTTCGTAGCGGTTTTGTGCTTTGGTACCTTTATCAATATGTGGATCAATGTCGAAGGTCTCATTTCCAGGATCAATGCTGCTGTTTCTGTAAAATTCTTGACAGAGAGACAGGGGAGTGTTCTCCCCGTCAACCCTTTCGTAGGCAAGATTACCTACGGTCAGGTTTTGGAGACTGATATACTGAAAAGACAAATTGAGGAAAGGCATCACATACATGTTTTCCTTGCCATGACCTTTCCATGTGACACAATATTTATCAAAATTTTCAGTACCCGGTTGATGATGTAGTAGATGTGATCATAAACGTCCGATTTCGTGTAAAGTGCGTAGCCTCCAAGCCGGTGATCTTTGTATCCTTTGAGGAACAGATGTCTGAAGGCCATGAGATTCTCATCTTTGAATGTGACCATCATCTCGTTGCTCAGGCCAAAAGACACTAACTGATCAGGAAAAAAAATTAAAAAAGACTACAATAATGTGTGTATTCATTCTGTGTGAAATATAAAGGATTTTAAACGCTACCTGGATTGTGATAATGGCAATTTTCACTATTTGCAACATCAGCTTCCACGGTTTGCGGCCCCTGGCTCTGTATTTCTCACAGGGGTTCATGAAGAAGTACTTGAGCCTTCGCCTGAAATCTTCCACCACCTTGGACTCCAGATTGTCAGCGCTCCATCTGCAGTGGTCGTTCTGCCTCCTCCCCTCTGACCTCAGGGGCTGAGAGTCCTCCATTATACTGAGTGCAGTGCAGAAGAGAAGAGTAGTACAGTTTTGGTTGTGCTTGTCTTCTTTTATTGTTAAAGGTTCCTCATACTTTAGAATTTTGCCAAGGGGGAGGTGAAGGGATTTAGCCATTCCAGTCATTCTGATGTTTATCAAACTGGTTCTCCTGCACAAGTCTGCGGATGTCATTCTGTCTTCACCAACATACTGTCATGCAAACTGAATGAATCAAAATAAGCAACTACAGCTCTAAAGTGCCAAGAAGAGTTTTTCGGTGTCATTTAGTCATTTTGTGGCAACCCTGCCTGCCACAGCGAGCAGGAAAGAGACAAGTTTATATTTAAAATACCAACAACAGGTTTTTACATTTTAAATACTATTAAATACTCCTTTCTAGAAAATATATATATAACTGAGAATAAAATCCCCACATTTTGAGGTAAAGTTAAGATAGTTATATAAAATAGCAATAATAAAAGGAGGGATTTACCTGCTGACGCCTGCAGTGCACCAGCCACAGAGCAACTAGTCCAACAGGCACACGAGTGCTGTGTGCGAGGACGAGACAGTGGAGACACAAGCCGTCACCACGATGACGCATCACTCTGCGTCCAGTTTTTCCAAAACACAGACAGAGCTCACAGTTACACCATCCAGGCTGATACTGTATGTGTAACGGCCAAGTCTGCGATTAGTTTAACTACCTGCGCCAAGGAGGTTATGTTTTCAGCCCCGTCTGTTTGTTTGTAAGCAACACTACACAAAGACAACCCACCGCATTTCCACAAAACCCGGTGAAAGGATGCAGTATCTGGCAAAGAAGAACTCATTCAATTTATGTGCTGAACTTTCGAGAAATAATTGTATTATGGATATTGAGGAAAAATATCAGGCACATTTAAGGAACTACTTTCTACGAGTGTGTGAAATCTTGTACAGCATAATAGAATTTAAAAGGACTTTTGGGCGTTGGCGAAGGCGTGCGCTCTACTCAGTGCTACTGCAGTTTTTAAACATTCATCAAGAGCTACGAAAAGTTTGAGAGATCATTTTGACCGATTTCTTAATGTCACCTCGATAAAATGTTTCTCGCTTTATGAAATGAGCCAAGATAAAATGTGTTAGTTATTTTCTACAATACCACACAGCCACCAATAAAGGACAAAAGAGAAGTAGAACTCATACAGAAAACCTTTAGTATACATTGTACAAGACAACTGAACAAATTAAAAAGCAGTACACCGTGTGTATTTAACCATATTTTCTGTAGTGATACAAATTCTAAATGACTTTTTCTTGACTTAATGCTGCATCGAAACAAGTAGAAAACACTTCAAGCTGCACGGCTCTGGTATAAGATCCTATAACACAGACGTATAGTATATGCTCAAGTAGTCAATCCAGTGTATGTGACATATTTTCTCTCACTACAGATAAACTAGCAGCCGATTCTTCACAATATAGAGTTTAGAAAGAAATCACATCTTTAATGGGAGATGGATGAGTCAGGGTGGCAGCTGAACCGCAATACATTTTGGTTACTGTCTTATTTTGGACCCTAAACTTGTGAAAAAGCTACAGCACACTATCCAACTTGCAATAAGAAATATATTATAGGACGTAGAATAACAAATTCAGACCTTCATCGCCTGATTGCTCTTCCCCAATTGTTCAGCGAAATTGATGTTTCGTTTTAGTTTTTTGAGACTTGGATACAAAGCAAGTATAAAAATTATTACACCACTTTCGATACCATGATAAAAATAAATAAAGGTCCTGTTATGTTGAGCACTAATTTTCATTGATTACTTTTCTTTGAAGGAATACTTAGTTATATTCACTGGTTGCAGTTCTATGCAAAAGAGTTAAAAATGCAGTGTGGTATTCATACATTTACTGACTTCCTCCTAATTCTAAATGTAGATCTGCTTCTGTACCTTTGGATACTCTCAAAGTGACATTAACAGATTGTTTTTTTTTTAAACATGTGGTATTGAAAAACAGATCATAGTACCTCTACTTTTGTCTTAAATGAGTATAGAAAACCAAGAATCACTGAAAACTTGCATTAAATGCATGTACTCATACTCAATACATAAATATTTTCTTCCAATTTAAACTGTATTTACTTAGGAACAGTTCTTGCACATTAAACTTCTTAGGTTTCATAAAAGGATTGAAGTAGAAAGACATGTACTGTATATGTATATACTTAAAACTAAGGTATTATTTTGGCCTCATCCCAATACTAAGGATACAAATTGGCAACACGACCCCGTCCCCAGAGACAAAATATCTTTAATTTCTATCCAAAAAGCTGATCACTTTAGTGCTATCATGTTAAATATTCTATGGGCAGCCATTTCTCACAAAGTCCCTAATCACAAGCAAGAGCGACACCAAAAGGATGTGTTTGTGTACGAGTTGAGTTGAGTAATTGTGGTCTGTGCCAGTTTGTCCCATGTGAACTGTCTAATTGAGGTGTGAGATTAAAACATTTTTGGGTGTGACGTCGGAGTCAGCGAGCGCGACCGCAGTGGCTGGAAGTTCGGGTCCCCGCCACTGCTGGTGCACCCCGACCCTGCGACGTCTATGTTGGAGGGGGACTCGACAATCCCCTCATCAGGCAGCGGAGGAGCTCCGGGGTCTCCCGGCCTCGGGAGGCTGGAGGAGGTAGTGGAGGACGCTACGGCGATGCTAGCAACAGCCACAGAGGACAAGTCTCCACCTCTCTGTAACGACGGCAGGGTGAGTGAGCCGACTACGTCTGAGGAGGAAGTGCTTCGTTCTCCGTCTGGGTGGAAAAGCATGGTGGAGTTGTTTGAAAATGTTGTGGGGGGGTCGCTGGTCGAGCTTGGAGTGCAAAGGTTGCTGTCAGATGAAGAACTGGAAGCACCTGCTGTGGCGTGATGGATAAAGAGAGGAGAGGTGGGGAGGAAATTTGAATCAAACCATCAAGAATATGGAATAGATTTTAAAATACCGAACAGATTTCATCATGATGTGGCTTACTCACCCCTGAGAGACTCGATCTTCTCATTTTTGGCCTTTTGCACCTCGTCCGTGATCCTGGTGACGATAAAGTTTTGTGAGCGCAATTCCCGAATGGAATCTATCAAGGCGTCCAGGCCCCGGGGGTTGTCGGCCAGGTGGTCCAACAACATGGCCGTCCTCTTGGTCTGCGTGGACCTGCAGCTGATTTCCTCTGCATCATCCCGTGTCAGGATCCTACGAGAGCGCAGGTAGTCGACGTGGCGCTCGGCCCTGATCTTGTCACAGAGGTAGTGCCGCAGTCTGGTCAGCACCTAGCAAATCCACAGCAGGAGAGGGAGAAGGAGAACAAAGCGAGCAGGGAACCAAACCACAGAGAAATGCTGGGTTATTTCAGATACCCAAACTTGCAGATGAGCCTGTTGAGCCATTTATCTGAGCTTTGTACAGGGAGTTGTGTAGTTTTTGTGTAACCCAGCTGCTGGTTTAGTGGTTGAGATTATAGAGAGGTCCACCTCTCCTCTAAATTCACATCTCTACCCAGCAACTGCGTCAACTCTGCCGTCTCTCTCTTCTCTGTGAATCAAGAGGAGACCATCAATCTACCAAAATCTACATTGTTTGAAAGACGACATGATGGCTCCCCAAAACAGTAGTCAGAGCATCTTGATCCCCCGGAGGCTGGCTGCAGTGTAGGTAATAAACCCTGCCTCCTCCATGTTAGTGGATGGGTGATGGACCAAACTAAATAGTCAAAGTACGTTTTAGGTAGTTAGGGCTATCAATCTTCTTCAATTATCCAAATCGAATCTCATTCCTAATTAATGTTAATATTTTAATTATAGCAAAATTCGGGTTAGGGTTATTTTATTTTTAAATATTAAAATTATATTTGACTCCAAAAATCTTGATTCCCCGTCTAAGGCATAAATGATTCGTATAAGTACATACAGGTTCAAAAAGACAGAGGTAATGATGTCTGATCTGGCTTTCATAGTACTGCCATAGAAGCCAGTAGTTAGTCTGATTTACCTTTAGCCTCAGCGTACCCTCAAGTTCGGCCTGTATCGTTGATCACAGGGCCAAAACACTTGAAGGTACACAATTGAAGTTATGTCCCTAACATCCACTGGTGGCCACTAACACCTGCTTCCATCTACTGGTACATTTACAAGGGATATTCACCATCTTGTGCTGTATTTCTAAAAGGATTGGATGTGACTAACGATCAGAAGATACAGTAGAATGGGTGGTCCAGTAACCAGAAGGTTGTTGGTTCAAACCCCAGCTCCTCCTGTCCGCAGGCTGGAGTGTCCTTGAGCAAGGCACCGAACCGCAACTTGTGTTTGATAATTTTTTTTGTTATATTATGAACCAAAATGTGAAAAGATCATTCAACCCATCTTGATGTGTTGGATTAAAACAGTGTGGGGTCTAGTTCTTCTTTCGTGTGCGCACACGCGCGCACGCGCACGCACACACACACGGTGGTTCATTTCCTCCTTACACAGGCCGAGGTTGAGCTAAGCGTGATCATACACTGATAAAACCTCATTAAACACACACACACACACACACACACACTGACTCTTCCTACTCACGTCTTTTTTAATCTCTGCCATCTCATCTTCAGTGATCTGAGGAACATCCATCCCTCTCTCACGCAAACTGCAAATCCAGGTGTTCCGGGTAACGAACGACGACGTGAATGCGTTTATCAGCCGCAAATAATGAGCCGAAACACATCGATGAACTAATTACGCTCGTTAATCGGTTCGGTTCATGATTCTGTGTCGTTTGAAGACGTCGAGCCCACTGTCCATTCAGGTTTTCTGTTTCTAGAAGCCACAGGAAATAAAAACAGTGCCCGGACTTCCTGATTGTGTCCGGAAGATTTTTTTTTTTTTTTTTACGTCAGCGCGAGAGGAGAAGTAGAAACAGTTTCTCTTTATTTAATGACAATGTTTTAAAATGTAAAAACCCACGTTTAACACAACAGGACACGGATACACAACTTTCATCGTCTGGACTCGTGCTCATTGATTCAAAGTGCCATAAAGTGTTTCTGATACAGGTGGAGTGCTGTTCTGATAAGCTCCACTGGGTGGCGCTGCTGAGCAAGACAAAACACGTGTATTCATCTTGCACATTTGAAAAGGAAGGGAATTCAAAAAACTTTATTTAAGATATAAGATGACAAATTGTTAAAACAACATAACACAACACAGAGAAGAAGCATTCATAAAGAAAATACAAATAGTTGAATAAAGAATAAAAAGTAGTGGACAAGTAGAGACGGTGGTCGTTGATTTCACGTGTTTCTTATCCAGGTGAAGTGATATTCTGATGAGCTCCACTAGGTGGCGCTGCTGGGTCTCCTCACACAGTTGATATCATATATTGTATGTTAGCAACTGTATCGCAGCAATGGAGTTCAAATGACTTTACTTAAAATATTAAATAACTAATACAAAAGTCAACATAGTATAATTCAGAAAAGAAAAGAAAAGAAAAATAGTTGAATAAAGAATACCAAGTAAAGACTGTTCATTGATCTCAACTTATTGTGGCGCTGCTGAACCTACTCTGCACACAGTTCATTTGACATGTTGTATGGAGCTCTCAGAACCCTGGTAAACATACTAGTAAACAAGTTCACAAGCAACACAATTATAGCCAAAACACAATGAATAAGAACCAAAGCACAACAGAGACAAGTTAAAAACACTTGGTTTGTTAAATCTTCATCTGCAAAATAGTAACTAGCAACTGCAACTACAAGTACCTCAAAGTTTTAAAGAGTAATTTATAATATTTTATCAACATGGGCATGTTTTATAAATATATTCTAGTGCTGTTCGAAATTATCTCTGCATTGCTATTGGTCAGATAACACATCATTATCAGCCTAAATGGGCTTTTCTAGTTCCTGGTTTTGACTCACCAGTCACGGCTCAACATTGATTTGTGTGGTTCACCGTGTTTATTGATCTACAAATGAAGCTGGAAGGTCATGGCGTGTGCTGGCATTCGATATTAGAAGGAAAGCAGCTGTCACACAGTTAGTAGTTTCTGTAAACAATGTCAGAGCACAAGTCACAATCCAGTAAATTGTCAAATTTCAAAACAAGATTTTCTCTTCCCTCTGATCATGATACACCCAGATCTGTTTGAGGACAGTTGCTCCCTGAGGAGATTGTTGTCTGGCTTGTTTTGTCATGTTCTGCAATGTAATATGCACTGTGTATCCGGAAAACACCATCTTCGAGCAGAGAGCTATCCTTACTTACTTTGAATCAGACACATGTCCGTCTATTTGGCCCTCAAGGGTTTATTTCTGCGTAATGATAATGGTTTGAAAGAGAGGGGGAAATACAGGCTCCGATATCTACGTGACTGCTGATGCATCCCAGCAATTTCTGGGGGAGAATTACAACAGAAGCGATGCCCTTTAAATGTCAGGTGTTAAAAGGTCAGGCCGTGCGTACATCAGCCTCTCTACATAAGAGAAACATTTTTGGTAAATGGCTACAAAGCGTCCGCAGAAACTAACAATATCCAGGAAAGGCTACATGGTAATTCACTTCATTCGAGTCGAACAGTAGAGAGCAGAAGCCTGGAAAAAATGTCGAATCAGCGGTGAGATTTTCACACAAACACAATGTTCTGACTCGGGAGTGGGCTCTGCAGGGAACGGAAGACGGACAAAGGGAATCATTTATAGAAATGACGTAATGAACTGGATTTGTAATCATATCTGGACGGCTCCTACAGACTTCCCCGTCTGTGCCACAGAGTATGACCTGCTCCTACATAACAACCAGAACAAGCTTCTCTCAGAGCCACTGTGGTTTTACACTGAGTAACAGAGCCGAGGTTCGGAGTCATAATTTGAATCCCATATTTTGTTTCTCTCTTTTTTTTTGCATTTGTATTTTAGCATGAATCTTTACATAATCACAAAATTACCTGTTGACATGTTTTTCTTCTTTTCTCCAACTGGTCATCATCTCGACCATCTGCCCACCCACCGTCTCCACATCCCATTAAATGTCATCTTCAATTTCAAGGGCCATGCAATTAACTACAACTACATGTGGACTAATGTAATTACAGTAGGATGGCTCACAGTATCGAGTATAAGGGGATAACAAAGACAACAAAGGCCTTGTCTTCCTGATGGGATAATCTCCAGGATGGGTAATTTGATGTTGCATAACGTCTCTTATAAAATAAGTAAATCCAGCTTTACAGTTGCAATGGATGACCACAGGAACTTGGCAGCAAGATGAAAGAAAACACGTCAAATGTGGTCTTTTAATTCATTAATGTTTCATTCTTATTTGAAACATTATACATTTGTTTTCTTTCCAAGAGTTATATGGTTTATACCACTATTAGCCACCACTTCTTCAACTCAAAGCTGTTTCGTTGTTTAATCTACAAAGTAGAAACAATTGTTGTGGTTTTTGGCCTAAATGATGTAACTGTTTCTTGGCAAAACATCAAACAGGAACAATTACTTGCAAGATGCAGCATTTAAAACTTCCCAGAAAGATGCCTTCAGTGGGCAAATTTAATCTATGTGACTTTCATTTTGTTGACACTTTTTTTAATTTATGAAATTAGCGAACATACTGTCTCCCCCTGCCCTTAATCTTTAGTCTATAAAAAACAGTTCAACCTTAAAAGGCCAGTGCAGAAAGAAGCCCAGGGAACACCTTTGACTGAATAGAGCTAGCCGATAGCATTTTCCATGCTGGCTAGCTATTTTAGGTTTGCTGAGCCTGTGGAATCATGTTTTTACACAGATTTGTGATAACATTTTTGCCAAATTTTTTTCTTTTTTACTGGTCCAACTTTCCAGATCGTAAAATTATCAGAGAGATCTTGCTGTTTGCTAGCTTCTAGTTTTTATGCTAAACTTAGCACACAGCTTCCTGACTTGCCATATCAGAAATTCATTCATTGGATCACATCACGTCTCCAAGTTTTCTGAAAGCTCAAACATATAGAATCTGACACTGGCATTTCATTTTTGTAAGTGCCTGCATGTGGATGCCTGCTAGCTAACCTGCTAGCACCTGCTAATCACCTGTTAGCGCCCAATAGCTCACCTTAAAATCCTAGTTTGGTAAACTTCTACCATGCCAAAGCAAACCCTTTTTATCCTTATATTAACATTAACATTAATATAATTTGAAGACACATTCACATGCTGCTCTGTGGGAGTTGAGTGCTTAACATGAAATCCTTTCCAGGTCCTCCAGCTCCATGTTCTGTCATCTACGGTTCTGCAAATTCTTTATATCACAGGAGGGAAAAGTTTCCAGTCCCACAACACAACAGTCAGTGATTTCCAGGAATCAGTGGATGCACCGAGCTCACGCATGTTCGCTCCTCATCTGCCTGAGCTGGCTCTGACTCAAACTGGCTCTGGAACCTCAGTTAGATAAGAAGGGGCATGTGCCAGTGTTCCCTGGTCGGCCTCTTGTTCACACAGGTTGTAATGAAAGGAACATTTTTTTCTTTTCTTTCCCTGATAGTTTTCATTGTTCTTTGATGTGGATAAAAGAAGATGCTTTTTTATCCTGGCAGCTGTTTCAAAGAGACCTGCAATGTTCATCCTGTGAGGAATGTTGCCGCAGGCGTCGCTCAAGTTTTCTTTTTGCTTTCTTGTTTCTGTGTGTGCATGTTTCTCATTCAGAACAAACAAAGGATACCGAGACATTCAATATTAAATCCGAGCAAACTCTGATCCACGCACACCCTAAAGGATTCTGTGAATTTGCATGCACGCAAAGTTAGAAAAAACACAAACGCTCGGCCAAGACAAGGGGCGGCAGTCTAAACACGGTTTCGTCTGAGATAGAAATACAATTGGTCATAGAAATATGTAGCTTCTCTTCAATATTTATATCAGAACTTGTGGTGCCCCGATGTTGAGTCCTGTGTGGGGCTGCTCTCACGTGTATAGAGGCTGATGATGAAATATTTCAGGTTTTAATGTTATTCTCACTTTTTCTTTTTTCTTTTTTGGCCTTAACAAAACCAGTTAGTACTACTGTACCTCCAGAAGTCCTCCAAGGTTAAAATATCTTTCATATAAAAAAAGCATGGAGGAGAAGAAAGACAAACACATTGTTTCTATACAAAAGAACCCAACATAAAAACAGCTAAATAAACAGAAAAGGCTTTTAACCCAACATATAAAGCAGAATTTTTTTTTAAAATGGATTTTAACCAAGACTGAATTAATAAAACGCACAATTCTATATTAGCATTTATGCTGCCAATTTATTCTTTTATTATATTGTAATATCAAGATTTTGAGTCAAAAAAATAACCAAAGGTAAAAGATGCATATTGATGAAAATATTTTACATAAACGGATTTATATTTATCTTTTCAATTCAAGTTCTATATATTTGGTTGTATTTGTGTTTTCTTTTTAATTATGGTTATTTGAAATTAAGTGTATAGTTAAACTGTAAAATATCAAGCCTCAATTATATTCTATTGTCATGAAGGATTGATAACCACATCTTAGGGACCATATCATCATATATCAGATTTGGGCCGTCAGACATATTGTTTTACTCCCTAATATGGATGTCAGGATCAGCCTCCGAAAATACACACACACACACACACACACACACACACACACACACACACACACACACACACACACACACACACACACACACACACACACACACACACACACACACACACACTTGTTTGCTTCATTGTAGGAAGAGCTTCCTTTAGGATAATAGAACAGATATGAAAATGGGTGAATTGGAGGGCGACCCCGGGCAGAATGGAAATCAGACAGGGTGGTTCTTGGCTCACTGAATGAGAGGAGGAGGAGGAGGAGGAGGAGCGGCTTCTTTTGGGCTTATGGGAGGACGCTGGGAGAAGAATTCCGATCATATGTTTCAGGACACTTCTTCCGAGCGTATAAAAGGAGATGGGAAGAGCCAGCACTCTTCAACTCGCCGTCAGGTCTGGTATTAGAATAAATAGACAGAAAGGTTATTCACTCGTGAGAGACAACTTCAACTTGTGATGATGTGGAAAATCTTTGTCGGGATCCTCTGCATGACACTGGTGAGGAAATAATCACTGTTCATTCATCTGTTGTGTTTTGGGCTGATGGTCGCTTTCAGGGGCAAAACTCTTGATTGGAAATGTTTGTGTCTCACCTCAGGTGTCGGCCTCGTGCCCAAAGGACTGTCATTGTCCCCTTGAAGTCCCCACATGTGCACCCGGAGTCAGTCTCATGCTGGACGGTTGTGGATGCTGTAGGGCTTGTGTTCGGCAGCTTTTTGAAGACTGCAGCACCTCGCAGCCATGCGACCACACGAAGGGACTGGAGTGCAACTTCGGAGGTGGATATGATTCTGCTAAAGGCATCTGTCGAGGTCTGTTCTCTTTTTCAATGTTTCTTTCAATCGATTCACTCAATTTAAACGTATTATTTCAAGACTCTCTACTCCTGTTTCTGTCAAACAGCTAAATCAGATGGAAGAACTTGCGAGTACAACAACAAGATTCACCAGAATGGAGAGATCTTCCGTCTGAACTGCAAACACCAGTGCACTTGCATGGACGGCGCTGTCGGATGTGTCTCTCTGTGCCCTCGTGAGCTCATGCTGCCCAAACTGGGTTGTGCCAAACCCGACAGGGTCAAGGTGCTGGGACGGTGCTGTGAACAGCTAGTCTGCCCCGAGGAAGCAAAGCCAGAGATTTCTCTGAGAAAGAAGCACAGAAGGAAGGGCAGCAAATACAGAACGTCTGAAAACGACTTAACCAACCAGTATGACCTGGCGCCTGTGTGGAGAGGAGAATCTGGGCTTACAGCTGGTGAGTGATTGATGAAGGCTTTAAGAAGAAGCCAAGGAAACGTGTGAAATTACATATGTGGATATATGCAAATGCCATTATGTGATTATCTTTTACAATTTCATCAAATTGTGTGTTGTGTCATCTCAAATGTTTGCATTTTCCACTGATCAGCGTTCAGGAGTCACCCAGTGAGCCACATCTCTGCCAGAGGATTCAAGTGTGTGTCTCACACCACAGCCTGGTCCGCCTGCTCCAAATCCAGTGGCACCAGAGTGTCCACCAGGCTGACCAACAACAATCCTCAGTGCAAACTCATGGAAGAGACTCGCATCTGTAAAGTTCGCCCGCGCAACCAAAGGACCTCCGTCAGATTGAAGGTACACCCCAAATATTTTATATCAAGTTTTTATAGCTTGATTATTTCATTACATGCTACAGCACAGTTAGCATTCTTTTGCGAAAAAACTAAATCTTCACCCTTTCTTCTAACAGAAAGGTCAGAGGTGCAACCACATG
The DNA here is from genome assembly GCF_022539355.2 of Hippoglossus stenolepis. Classification (NCBI taxonomy): domain Eukaryota; kingdom Metazoa; phylum Chordata; class Actinopteri; order Pleuronectiformes; family Pleuronectidae; genus Hippoglossus; species Hippoglossus stenolepis. The sequence goes on from NC_061493.1 coordinate 17,321,113, forward strand.
GAAAAGGCCGGCCGCCCTGTAAAACTGTCCCACGCAGGTTGCCATAGCCTAAAAAAGTTCCAGCCCAGATACTGCGGGTCGTGCTCAGAGGGGCTGAGATGCTGCCGGCCGCACCGGACTCAGACGATACCCGTGAGCTTCAGATGCCAAAATGGAGAAACCTTCAGCAGAATGGTGACGATGATCCAGTCTTGCAAGTGTAACTGCTCCGCCAGCAGTGACGAAAAGACACCTGCCCGCCACAGACTTTTTAATGATATACATTAAGATTTTAACATTATAACATCCATTAAAGCAACACTATGCAACTTTTTTACCCAGCAGCCTCTAAACTAGTTGGATGGTTCACTGATTTGGAGCAGGGATAATGGTGCCGCTTCCATTCCCACTCCACACCCTGAACATCTGTTCTTGCTCTGTAACTTTGGTGAGTGAGTGTGATGTAATTTGACAAAATTAGACCCAGCAATTTTAGTAAGTAATGCCAAACTTTGGATCATTTAAAAAGCCATTAAAAAACTCCATTATTCAGCGAGGAAACTTTTAAACTATGACAAATTTTAAACAGAGTTTGGTGTAATTGTTACAGCAGCAACTCTTCTGGTTCAGGGAACCAGGGATTATGGGTAATATACACCGTTCAGTTGTGTTTCTGTTCAGTCAGAGCTTCATTTTTTATCTCCACACGAAAACCAGTGACTCGCTCAGATATGGTGCCCAATAGAAGCACCACACGTGTGTCTACAGAGGGCGCTGTTGCTCAGTCAAAGTGACATAGTGTTGCTTTAAGTATTGACTGACAGATGAATACCTGACAGGATGAATTTAATGAACGATGTTGTTCATTATTCTGCTTCATAACACTGGAGCCTTTCGATTTGCTTCCTTGTGAAGCGTTGTATTTATATTCTTCTTATTCGTTTCTTTCTTCACTTTTATTTTATTGACAAACATGTTCGAGCCCCCCCGACAGGACATTCAACATGTTGCGTGAAATGATGTAAATACTATGGCAGCTTTTAAATAACATAATGTTACTTTGTTTTATGTTGATAAACTGAACTTTTTCATTTTATTTATGACACTTTGATTTTTCATACTTTACTTAATGCATTCCTATATTTAATCACAGTGCAGTACAGTAATATTAGTTTGGCATAATTTTCTCCGCATTTGCTTGTGTGTTTAAAATGTTGAAATATGACCTAAGATCAGGAAAACTGTATTATATGTAAAAGACTGAATAACTTCGATGACTCAGTTTTTCACAAATAAACACAAGGAAGCCCAATACAGTCAATTATTTTATATTATAGAGAAAAGTAAAAACGTACTTCAGCTGGAACTGGAACTTCTTAGTTGGTCTTTTATTACAGTTGTCATTAGGAAATGAGCTGTACTGTGTCAGCTGCATATGTCCGACCCACTTCTGCAGAGACCTACATGTCTCCATGTCACTGGGGAGTTCGGCCAATGACTGTTACGTAAACCTCAGAGTGGTTTTCCTGCTGTGGGACAGATGCTGTGAGCGAGCTGCCGCCTTTTGTTTGGTGAAGGAAGTTATGGCAGAAAATAATGTGAACTCTTCTATATGTTTAATATGTGTAAAATGGATAATCCTGCATGCATGGTCCTAAATCGGAAATTAGATATCTTTCAAACATCAGTGTGATTAACTGCAAATTGCTCATTCTAATAATAATAATAATCTTTATTTATAGAGCACTTTGCAAAATTCAAATTAACCAAGTGCTTCATAAAATAGTCATATAATCATCAGAAATAAGGGAATTGTTAAAAGGCAGTTTAAAGAAAGTAAAAAAGTTGCAAATATCCAGGAGTAATTTACTGTATACAGCAAGTATCTGAACGTGTTACTGTATTTGAGCTTCAGGAAATAATTTGAACTCATACAACAGTGAAGCCTCTGTTCGTTTTTGATAATTAGTTCTGCAGAATAGATTAAAAAAACACAAAAGATAAATGGGTCATCTGACTCATTTGATACTAATGAGCAAATGAGCTTCAGGGTGTGTCGTTCATGCTGAGACCAACCAAACTGCCAGATGTCAGATGTAAGTTTATTTTCCAATTTAAAAAAAAGCAGAGAAAGCAAATTCCCAATGTATGATCAACAAGTTGCGTAAACGGGCAAGAACCAGAAGACTGAGAACAAGGGCGAAGGGGGGGAAACAGGGTTACTGACGCACACGCAGATGAAATGGTTCCATCCCTTGACAGAGAACACAATAGAGCTTTGTCTTTGAGAACTTGAGAGGAGCACTGCTCACCCGGGGGAAATCGTCCGCTGCAGAGACACAGCAGGGCCTCACAGCGGTCTGGACCTGGTGGTTTATTGCCATAGACACAGTGTGGGACCACAAATCAAGCAGCGACAAGATCCTGTTCGGCTTTTAGGCAAAATCGTGCTGCAGCAGATTCTGTGCCCCTGAGCCTCAGTAATATAACAACTTCTATTACAAAAGCATGAACGCAAACCAGCATCAGAGGTTTGGAAATATTCCAGTGTTGAATCTCAGTGATTATCTTTGAGGCCCTAAAGGCACAAGCTTCACTTCTGACAGTTAATTAATAGATTTTCTAAATAATTAATCTCAGTGCAAGTGAGAAACAACAACATAGACACGTTCAATACACATCACACCTTCCTTATTATTATTATTGCTGCTGCTACGGATACAAGATGATGCTCAAGCAGGGAGGCGGTAAAAAGAGCATTTTCTGTGTCATGGCTCAAAATCAGAGTGTTCAAATACACAATATTCAATGGGAGTAAAGCTGGAAGTATATTCACATTCAAGCACCATGTTAAATGTGCTTTATTCTACCACATGTAAACTTGGTTGGGGCATATGCAGCTACACATTTGTTCTTATAGCACAAATTGTATTGATTAACCATTGTTAGATGTCGACTTAAAAAATGCAAAGATATCTTATTGGGAGCCAGTTGCACTAGAATAGACATAATGTCAGACACTGAACCTTGTGTGTATGTAAATAAGATTCTTATATAGGGGAGAAAAGATGATTAACTAAACAGTTCCACCTAGTGGCACTTTGCCTCTACCGGCTGGAAACACCTTACATATGTATTTATTAGATGTCATCTGAGAAATCTCAGGTTGTGGAAATTGAGGAAATCATTCAGTAACTAAAAATTACTTGTTTTATCTCATTAACAGTCTAAACCCAAAGGTAACCAAGTAATACATAATAGGACAGACCAGCAGTAAATCCCAACATTTGTAAAGCTGGAAACACTTTGTGAGATAAATGACTTTAGCAATTCTTCAAAAGTCAAAATTGTTGGCAAATTAACTTTCTGTCAAAACCGATGTGCGGATTTCTTAAGGCTCTTACAACAAACCAAAGATCTGTTATCGATGCACACTCATCCAACCTTGTGCTGTAACAACTAGGCAACTGCCAACAAATGAATGGGGTTTGTGGACACTTTCAATAACTTCACACAAGTCAGTAAGAAACATTGAAACAGACAATCTGAGACAAGTGTAAAGCTTTGGTTAAGTCTTTAACTTCATTAGTGCAACTGGCTCCTTAAGGTACAGGAGTAAGAGACAGTAGCACCGAGAACTCAAAGCCCAAGATTTGCATACACAAGTGAAAATGTTCTGTAGTTTCTTGGGACATGAGATAAAACAAAACTCTCATAACAGCAGCAGATTTCTCTGACATGGGAGATAAAAAAAACAAAACAGCCACAGATCATCAGTTAAATAAAGAAGTAGTTATCTAAAGAAAAGCCAGAGCAATAAAATAAATAACTTTTTACTTCCTCTAAAAGTGATTCAAACTAGAAGGGCACATAGTAGTGTGCATTCCTCGAACATTTACGTTCACTAGATCCAGATTTTATTTGGATGTTATTGATATTATTATCAAACTCATAAATATCAGTCCCCTGAACATGTCTGACTATTTTGTCTTTAAGATACATTAATTATTCCCTGAGAAATCAATGGAAATGTTGAAAATCTTGCAATATTAAAGACAAAGGGAAAAAAATATTCCTGGTTTCGCCCTCTGATTCGGATCCATACCAAGATATTATTGGCTCTTACCTGACATCCAAGTTTCATGGAAATTGGTTCAGTAGTTTTTACTTATTTGAGGTAATAAAACCTCAAAAATAAAATTTTACAGTAAATCCGTAAATAAATACAGACAATAAAATGTCAAACTATGAGCCCTGAATTATTTTAGAAAATATGATGATGTAAAAGTAGAAGTCTGCAGTCCCTCATCAAACATGGTCTTATAGGAGTTTTTCAGGAAGTCGACGTAGTTCTGAATGCTTTGTTTGTGGCTCTCTGATTGGTCGAGGCTGAGCTGCAGGTCCTTCAGCCGCACATCAAACTGTCGCTCTGCCTAAACAGTCAGAGAGAGAAAATACAAAACAATCAATCAGATCACACCACCACATTCAATTGTGTTATATGTTATAAGAAATTGGAACAACACTCACAGTCAGTTTTCTCTGGCGAAGAAGACTCAGCTCTTTGTCTCTTTTGCTCTTCTCTGCTTCCAGCTGCAGGATTTTAGTCTGAAGACTCTCCTCTCGGGAAACAGTCTGGTCTTTTACTTTTTGGACCTGGAAATGTGACAAAACTTTCAATTATTGGATAAAGGGAATCAGACTTGATTATACGCTTTATACATTTCTTTAAAGTTTAAAACTAAGGTAAGATTCTGTCAAACACTTAAATCTGAACATTTGCATTGTTGTAGATGCTCTTCAACAATGTTTTGTTTTGACTGTTCAGCTGCACCTGCCCTGTTGACAATGATAAAAACCACCTGGTCAGCTGACGACATTTTGAAACAATCTGGTAGACACACAAGATACCGACAGATAAGAATAATAAAGCACTTGATGCTTTGTCGGCTTTCTTAATAATACATGGTGCCAGTGAGACTGTGTGTGAGCTGCACCTGTTGTTGAACATCTGATAATGCGGCCTCCAGCTGCCGACTGAGGGCCTGACTCTCCGTCGAGCGCTGACCCAGCTGCCGGTTGCTGTAGCTCAGAGTTTCCTCCTGATCTGCCAGCCTCCGTACGAGCTCCAGGTTCTCCTGCTGCAGCCTCTCCATCTGCCTGCAAACACACACACACATGGAATACAACACTTTAATAAAGATAACGCTGAAGCAATTTCTGTATTTTAATCTGTTGGACATAAAGGTTCGTCTTACTTTTGAACAGAATTAATTCTCTCTTGTAGTTTTACGTTGGCCTCATGAATGGATTCTTTCATCTCCACCGATGATCTCAGCAATTTAGTCTGACCCCCCATCTGTAGATGCAAATTTCAGAGTAGCTATTTTGGTATCATTTGCATTGGTTACAAGAAAAAAGAAAATCACATGCAAAACTGGATAAAGTGACGGTTCAAAAACAAACACAAACTTGCAAACACACTTTTTCAAAATACCAGTTCAACACTGCTGATGATGGGGATTGAAAAAACACAAACTGGTCTGTAGTTACAAACTGCTACACACTAAATGTTTCCAGTGCAATCAGAGATGTGTTTTCATTCATCCCAATAATCAAAACTCACAGCACCACCAGAAAACAAGATACACCGACAGACACGGGAGGTTTTACTACTGCCTAGTGGTCGGATGTAGGCAAGGTGACTGGGGTTTTTCACTGTGGGACCACCACAGCTCGCGTTGCACACCTTAACCTGCAGTTGGCTAACGGACTCTGACTTTTCTGAGCACTTCCCCTCTGAGCTTCGCAGGTTCTCCTGGCTCTCAAACAGACTCTGCTCGGCTGTACTCAGTAACTCAGGGTAACGCTTCAGCTCGTCCACACGGGCCTGGAGCTGCTGCCTCACCTGGGGCCCCGGAGGAGGGAGGTGGTGGAAGGGATTGGAGCGTTGGGAGTAGACAAAATAAAAAGGCTAATCAAACCTCTCACAGTAAAAACCCTGACTACTCACAGATGCATATAATATGTTATTCATGCTGATTATACCCAAGCTGCTTTCAGACATGCACTGAACATTTTCCTGAAATTTTTGAGAGCGGCCGTGTGTGAGACTGAAAATGTCTGAGTCAGTTGCTCCAAAACTTTTCCTACCCGGCCCCTATCTGGAAAATGACAGAGTGAGACCATGTGAGAATACAGCAGGAGAATGTCTGAAGACACTGACCGAGACGTCAACTTGGAAAGACAGAGAGATTCAAGAGCATTTGGTGATAAGGCCGGTGTCGATCTGCTGTAAACAAAAACACGTGATTTCTGCAGATTTCTGCTGCTCTTCCCAGACGCCCCCCCTCGCCTGAATATTCCGACATATTCATACATTTTCTTGTTTGACCCGCACAATCTCCTGCTGCGTTCTTTATATGTGAAAGGCAGACTCCGGAAAATGTCTGTGTAAATTCAAAGAAAATAATCCCCTAAAATATTCCATATTGTTAAATGAACCAACTGGTAGCCATAAGGATTAGTGCTTGCTAGAAGAGTTTAAACATTTCAGATAATATAGGGGAACACGTGTAGAGGCAGAAGAGACTCACCCTGTCAACTTCTGTTTCTTTCCCATCCCTTGTCTTCTCCGTCTCTCTTAAAATATTTTTATATTTTATCCTCATTTCATCGAGCTCAACTTGAAGTTCTGCGACCTAGAAAAAAAAAATATATATATAGACCAGTTTTAGAAAAGATAAAGAGATTAGTTTGTTGTTTGGGAAAAGGGCAAAATCGTTTGTAGGTTTAAAACTACAGTCGCTTTGTGTTCACTGGCCAGATGTCCGATGGTTTTTCTTTAAATGACCAACTGTGGATCATAAACACCTAAAAACACTCCTCAATTTCTGTTAAGGCATGATTTGCATTCATTATAAAATCAAACCGGAATTAATATGCCTTTTTATTTAAGCATAATAAGCATGATACTTTTTAATTTCATTAAAAATGATTTAATTACTATTTTGCTTTCAAACGTGTGTGTGAAGTTGTTCAATCCTTTAAAGTTGGTCAACATAAATAAAGTAAAGACAAAATAGAGTTCTTAAAAAATATAACTTAGCAAATGGTCACCTGATATTGAAACTGTTCAGCTTGATGTTTCCTCTCCTGCGACTCAACCTTCTCCTCCACCAGAGTCGACTCACAATCATTCAGCTGCTGCTCCAACCGAGAAACTGATGCCTGTGATCACAAGAACACCAAAATCACTTTAGTGAACAACATTAAAGTTGGACTATTTGACAACTGACTTTAATGCTTGTGTCAAATGTCTGTTTAGCAACAATTCTGGACCACATTTTTATTCATGTTTTTTGCCTTTGGCTCATGTGCGAGCTGTTTGTACCTCAAGTGCTGCATTATTGACGCGGAGGTCTCCGTTTTCAGCGCAGAGCTTTTCAACACGTTGCATCACGGTTTCATGAGCCGCGGTCAGCTCATCCCTCTCCTCCTGCAGCCTCGCTGTCAACTCCGTGATTTGACTTTAACGGAGATGCGCATTCAACATTCATCGGTGAAAGCTGTTAGTTGGCACATGCATGTATTGATTTCCACTGCGTTCTACAAGAGGAGGAGTGTGTAACAAGAGGAAAAAGCCAACCTCTTCAATAGCTCTACATGAGCCTGGAGCTTGTCTTTCTCATCCGTCTGCTGCTCCTTCTGCCGTCTCCTGGAGTCTCTTTCCAGACGGGCATCGACCAGCTGAGCATCCTTTAGTCCAACAACGAATAAGAACATTGACGTTGAACAATAGGCCCATGGATTGGAAAGAGAAATTAAAAAAAATTATATCTTGAATTCAAACCTTTTCCTTTAGCTGTGCATAACATTTATCTACAGCAGCTTCAAATCTCTGGGCTCTCAGTTTCTGTGCTCGTGTGGCTTTCTTTAGAGATTCTTTGTCCTTCGCTGCCTTCTCATTCAAAGCGGCGACGGATCCTCTCAGATCTTTAATCTCCATCTTCTGCTCAGTCCGGGTTCTTTCCAGAGTCTAGAAGACACCACAAAGATGTAGACTGTCACACATGTTCTTAAAACCCATTTGTCTGGAGAAACTTTGGCTGATAAAGCACTGAGCTGTTCATACCCGCAGCTGTGCAGTCAGACGATTGTTCTCAGCTTCCTTGGTGCGTAGCTGCTCCTGCAGGTGAGCCTGAGTCGCCTCCACGGACTTTGTCACGTGAGCGGCAGTCTTCACGTTCTCCTGAGAACAACAGCGTGGACAGATGCTTTCAAATGCAGTTATTTGATCAGTCTGAAGGGACATCGATACTCCTCTACACCCACCTGCTCTTCTCTCCGCAGATCCATCAACTCCACGAATCTTCGTTCTGTCTCAGTCAGATCGCTGTTTAAACGCTTCAGGAAGAAAATCACAAAACTGTGCGGTCAATCTCTACAATAGATGCACTTATGTCATGAGTTTCAGCTATAAAATCAACCAATATGGCTGTGTGGTAAACCAGCCATTGACATTATTTACTACTACAGAGGGAGGTTATGTTTACACCCCTGTCTGTTTGTTTGTCAGCAGGTTTACACAAAATCTACTGAATAGAAATTCATGAAAACATGGGCCAAGAAAAAACCCTGTGGTGTAGATTCAAACAAAGAGATGGATCATTTACTTTAACATTTCCCTGCAGATTGAATTCATGGATCTTGATGCATCTTTAGAGGACTAATATCTAAGAGTTTGTGCAATTTGGTTTGGTTTGATTGGATGTAAGTAACTTCTAGTTTTATCTGCTGTTACCAACTGAACCCTCCATACACCAGTGCACAGCTCACAGAGAAACACATTTCACAGACAAAACTACAATAACCAAAGCACGAAGCTTAATTTACTGCCACTTACAGTTCTTCCCTTTAAAGTAATAATATAATGAAACACACCTCATTATCACTTTCAGCCTGTGTTATCCTCTTCGTTAACATCTCAATGTGTTGGTTGGCGTCAATTCGATCAACCTGTAAACAACAAAAGTTGAAAAAATTAAATAAAAAACTTGTTTTAGCGCAATTTTCATTTTCTGATGTGCACTTAACCAACTACAGTTGTAAAGAGCAACAAATGAGTCACCGCCCTGAGAAATATTTAGTGTAAAAGGTGTCGTAACAAACCTCTGCTTCCTGCAGCTTCTTCAGTTTCTGTCGAACCGATTTATTAATTCGTCTGAAATCCACCAACTTCTCCAGCAGGAGTCCTCTCTGCCTCGCAGCTCGCCGCTTGTCCGTGGCGGACCTTCTTGAATCCTTAATTGAGAGAGAAATAACAACAGAAGTTACACCATTGGGTCATGAATATAATATTATTCTGGTGTCCCCACATGGAGGCCCCCGTGTTTGAACCCGTTTGATGCCAAGCTGCAGTAAACGTACAGAAAACTCATCCTCCATCGCATCTTTGAAAGACACGAGTTGAACGGCTGCAGAGTTGGCAGCTGCTTCCGCGTCCATCAGTGTTTTCAGGAAGGGGCTCGTTCCACTGGCAGAGGCTCCACGACTAAATGAAAAACAGGAAGATGAAAAACTTTAAGATGAGAAAATGCTCTAAATCACTCAGGCGGCGGGGGAGTGGACGTTTAGCCCGACAGATTAGGATCTAGTTATTTAAATGTCCTTGCATCAAAGGACCTCACCAGCTGATGTCATCCTCTGGGGGTCTGGTCTGGAGACAGCTGCGTGCCTTGCTTCTTCTCCCCAGCTCCTGAGAGCGATCTGGCTCCGCACAACTCGCTGTGAGGTCCTCTGCCGTAGAGCCGAAGACACGGGCAGGACTTTGGGGTTCATCCTCTGGAGACATCCCTCTCACTACTGACACAACAACATAAAGGCAACATTAGTTTTCACACAGAGGAGAACTGTTAAGAGTGATGTGGATCACAACTCAAGAGTTAGGCCCGCTGGGGTGGAGCTGGAACAATGGAGGGGTTTTGGGGTTCATCCTCTGGGGACATACAGTACCTCCCACTATTGACACACAGACAACAGCCTTTTTTTAAACAGAGGAGAAGAGTTAAGAGCGATCTGTATCATCACAACTCGGAAAGAGGTCTGCTGTGGTAGAGCTGAAACCAGGGGGTTTTGGGGTTCATCCTCTGGGGACATACCTATCAATACTGACACAACAACATGAAGGCAACATTAGTTCTCACACAGAGAACAGTTAAGAGCTGTCCTCTTGTGATCATGTGGATGATCACAACAGAGGAAGTGACGCCCTCTGTGGTGAAGCTGAAACCAGAGGGGGGACTTTGGGGTTTATCCTCTGGGGACATACCTCTCACCACTGACACAACACACAGACACACAGTAGTTTACAGTGAGTAAGTTCAACCTTTATGACTTTTCAAACTTAGCTCAATCCCTTTAGCCCTGTTAGCATGATATCATGAAAGACGGTGTCGTCAAGCAAGCTCTCTCAGCTGAGTCCTTAGCGACAGACAGGAAGAGCTCAAGCGGCTGCTGACGCTCCTGCTACACTACAGACAGCAGCCAATCAGCAACACTTCGATTATTGGACATAAACCCCAGTAATCGATCATAAACCGATTCCAGTGAATAAGTAAACATCACCTACTTCCAGCTTCGCTCTGTGTTGGTTGTGAACAAAACGCTGCTCCGGACTGGAGAGCCCGCCTCCTCTCAGGAGCTCGAACCGGATTGGTTAGCTCAAGCACCACATTGCGTCACTTCCTTGTGAGCGGGCTACTGATTCGTTCCTTGGGCACAAAGTAGGCGGGAGTTAATTTGATTTCACTGACGAGCAGCCAATGGGCAGAGAGAAAACGAAGAGGCTGGTTGAAACCATAGAAACGAAGAGGAAGTTGATTTCCCCTGGAGGAGGACGATCCTCTGGTTACATCAAGTTACGAAGATTATTCGTAATTTATGACTTAACTGCGCGATTCTCCGAGAAATACGCAACAGTATTGTTTTAGATAAGAGCTCAGCTAAAAGTGACGGGTTGTGATTTAACTTGTTTTGCGTGCACAGCTTGCCTGCAGTCAAACTTAGCTGGGCGGCTAATGCTAAGCTCCTGGAAATGTTCAAAGCTAAAATACTCTTTATTGGTCCCAGTGAGGTGAGTGAACGTCTTTCTGGCTTTGTTATGTAGTCTGTTGTGTTGGTTACTAAAGAGTAGAACTGTTGTGTAGCTTTGTTTTGTGTTTAGCACATGTTACGTTAGCTTAAAGGGCATCTTCAGCCCGATGCTCATTGAAACCTCCCCATCCTGTGGGAGGTCTTCTGTGGTTACTGGCTTCACGTGTGTTTATGTTCACAAAGAAGCAGGCAGCTGGGGGAGGTAACTAAATATTTACTGCTTTACTTTATTTGATCAGTTCTTCTCTTGAAGCCATTATCTTTTAGTCAATTAGACTTTATTTGTATAGCACCTGTCATACAGGTTAGTGCGGCTCAAAGTGCCTCACAACGGAACGATGAGCCAAGAAGAGACAAAACAAACCAAAATGCAGAAACCATCAAACTGTGATAACAATGAAAACAAATACATAGAATCAAAAAGACAAAAAACACACACTAATGATATTAACAGACAGATAAAAGTGAATACAACGTAAAACCTAGATGCAATACAATAATATCTATAGTTATTCGAATGTTAGGCAAAACACTTTTAAGCTTGCATTCAAAGATTTCAACTCTTCTCGGCTTTAATCTATATTTCCGCTACATTTCCGATGTAGATATTTAACTTTGGACTTTTACAACACATATTACCTTGTAGTATTTACAGTAGTTTAAATGAGCTACACCTCAACCAGCTGCATCACTAAAATTCTGCTTACAAAGTTTTATTATTATTACACTTAAAGAAACCGTTCCGCCTCATTGCTTTGGCACTTGGAGAAAACTTACGACTTAAGTAAAATTGTGTGTTGCTTTGCTATGGGGTGTTCAGCAGTCTCAGAATCAAATGTTAACTGAAGTAAAACTAGTCCTTGACCTTTTTACCAGCACACAGCTAATATGATTATTGATTGTTCTTCTCTCTTGTAATGCTCTGTGTATGTCTTTCAGAGTGGGAAAACAGTTCTTGCAAATTTTCTCTCGGACACAGCAGAAAATGTGGGGGGTGAATACAGACCTACTCAGGGAGTCAGGTACAAACTGTTTCAACCTTCTTGCCTCTTACACCTGGTACAGACAGTTTTGTCCATGTGTATAAATCAGCAAAAAGATGCACATACAAATATATGTTTTAAGGGAGTTTTTCAAATTTTGTAAATTAGATTATTAGCTGTAACCCGTCTTGTTGGGCTTGACGTGATGAGAGGGTGCGACTTGCTCATGTTACACAAACATTTAAATGTTTTCACAGGATACTGGAATTTGAATCACAACCTGAAGGCAGTGGTGACAACAAGACATGTGAGGTGGAGCTCTGGGACTGCTCTGGAGATTTCAAGTGAGTTAAACATCACTGACAAGTTTAGATTTTAGACTATCCCATCTTGTGCTTTTTTAAAAAGACATATTACTACTTTAAATCTATTAAATATCCCACACACCCGTCTAAAGACTTGAGGTGATCGAGCTTTTGAGGTCGTAACACCGGTTGTTTAGTACCCTATCTGCCTCTCTGTGGAATAATAATAATAAAAATACTTAAAGCAGTGTGAGTTGAAACACGCCTTTGTCCTCTTTTCTTTAATCCTATATCCAGATTTGAGTCCTGCTGGCCTGCGCTCATGAAAGACTCCAGTGGCGTGGTGATCGTTTTTAATCCTGACGTTCCGAGCCACCTCAAAGAAATTGAGACGTGGTATTCGATGTTCATCTCCTCTCAGGGTTTGCTGGACAATCAGTGCCTGCTCATAGCTCACCACAAACCCGGCAGCGGAGTAGAAGACGAACGCCTGCCTTTAGGTGATTGTGCTGCGGGCTTCTCAGACCAGAGCTGTTTGAGTTATTACCATTTCTCCACTAACATTCTTTCTTTTTGATGCAGCCTCACATCTGAGCAGGCTGTCACTTATTCACTCCAACCTGGAGGAGGAGCCAGAGGACGTGAGGCAAACCTTCTGCAGATACTTGGGAAATGTTGTGAATGCAATGTCAGAGAGTCGAGAGCAAGAGGAGATGTCCATCTTTACATAGTACATTTTTATTCAGCTTTATACAAAAATGTAATCTAAGATATGTTAATGAACCCTAACTGTCTTATAGATGTGCATGTAATTTCCAAAACCCCCCTTCAAATGTATATATTTTACTTCAGGTAGATGTACTTTTTGGCTTTTGTGAATAAAAATAAAGTTTTTTGATCACAAAATGGTCTTTTAAATATATAAATCAGTTTATTTCTATTTAGGGCAGGTAGTTGAGAATGGGATGATGAGAAGTGCAGAGGAAGAAAGGACAGTTTAATATTCAGACCTCATATCCAATAATGCCTCCTTTGCCAATGCGCTCTCCGATGTAGAACCACATCAGTATCTCTGTGGTCACGAGATCATTCCTCAAGGCGTCCTGTAAAAGAAATAAAAACACTTTCAGTGCGGAAAACTCTTCCAATGAAAGTATAACAAGTCCGAGTCGTGATGGTTTATATTTAAATAAGATATGAGAAAGGAACATGGAAGATTCACTTTAGAGTAAAGAGAAGTTCCTGTTCATGAACAATTATAAATTCCAGTTAGAGAAAGATACACTATGATTATATATGCACACACGTTTATGTCATCATGCATCAAGGTCAGATTCAAGTCTTTTTTTGTGTATGAAGTTTTTGTTATCATAACTTTTGACATCCTAGCACAAAGCTTTTCTTTAATATTTCCAGAATCTTTTAGTCAATCAAACTTTATCTGTATAGCACCTGTCAAGTGCTTCACAAATGACTGATGAGCCAAGAATAGACCAATCAAACCAAAACGCAGACAATGAGAAACCATGAAACTGATTTGAAAAACTGAGATAACAATAAAAGCTATTTATAACACAATACATAGAATAAACAAAAGACAAAAATGACATGTTTTTCTGGCCTCCTTGTCACATTGCCTCCTGCTAATCTTATATTTACTTTTCTTGCTTTGCTGTCAAAGAACTTTGTAAACTCTCTTTTTAAAAAGGGATAGATAAATAAAGTTTATTATTATTATAAACAAATCAAGCACTACAGAAAATCTTCTTAACTATTTCACAAATGGCTCTAATAATGAACTGTTCTCTTCAGATTGAATTATTCTTATTATTAGTAGTAGCATTATTGGTCTGTGGTTAAAATCGCTGCTGCTATGTCAGTTGCGCACCTAGTGGAAGGCAATAATGAACAACAAAGGACATACAGGTACCACTAAGCAAAGCAAAAAGTAAAAACCACATTAACGTATACAATCACAAAACATGACAAGATTATTGGGATTTAAAACGACACAGGAAGACATTTGTACAAAACCCCAAAACATTAAAAAGAGAAATAATTAAGAGATGAAGAGAGACATCAAAGAATATACACCATCTTCTAATGATCTATTTAAGAAAGACAGGACTTAAGAAAATGATTGAATTGTTAAAAATTGTTGTTGTTGTCTACTGCCAATCTACTGCTCTCCACTCCAGTCCAGAAGGTGGCGGTAATGCAGACTAAAGTAGGAGCCTTAGCCACTAGTTTCTGAACTGCCTGAGCCATAGTGGAGAGATGAAGACCTGAGGACACCTGAGAAAAGAAGAAAGAAGAATCCAGGTTGTTGGTTTGAAAAATAAAATGGCCGTTTTAAAGAAAGTATGAGGAAGATGGTGTATTTTCAAAATAATAGGCTTCTATCTTGTGTCTATATCAATCCGTCTATCTATTCATCCATCACCCATTGATAAACCTGCCTTGTGTTTCCTCGTCTTGCCTCATGGGGGAGTTCTTCTTCTCCCTAAGCCCACACAGCCTTTGGGGGGTTTCTTTATTACAAACATGACAAAGTCATGTTTGAACCCACAGAACTTCACTTTTGAAGTCTTGCTTCACTCAAACTGCCACAGTTTCCATGTTTCTCGGATTGAATCATGAAGAAGAAAAGGCATCAAAGGAATTTCAGTGTCACTTCAGATTTCCCTGACTGACAAATGCCTGAAGTATGTTGTGTACAAGCAGAAACAAACTGCAGGTAGTTATGTTGTCAGACAGTGTGAAAGGATGTTTCGCTCACTTTGAGAATATCTGAGTAACTATAGATGAAATATTGATTTTAAACGGTGACGCAATGTCCCTGATTTACTGCGTACGCACAGCACCGGTTACAACACTGCCCTCAGTCAGGGAATAGTTTCAAAACAATGTGCTTATTATTTCTCCTGGCAGGAGTTAGATAAGAAGATTCATATCACGCTCATGTCTGAATATGAAGCCTCGGATTGTTAGCTTAGCTCAGCATAAAAACTGAAAGCAGTACATTAACCTCCCCCAAAGAGCTTGTTTTCACCTGTCTGTTTGCTTGTTGGTGTATTTTTCAGCAGGATTATGCAAAAACTAGAAAAAAACCAAACTTGATTGAGGTACGAGGCTTAAAAGATTAAAACCCATTAAAATGTGGTGTGGATGTGAAATTAAGGGGCGGTTTCCACTGTCTTTAACTGTTTTATGACTAATAAATAATTTAGGCTATCAGACCACTTCATTTTTATATTTCTACCGTAACATGTTTATTACTGCGCTAATAGAGGTGCTGCAAGGTCGAAAATCTCTTAATTAAAACAAAAATCTCTCATCTCACTCTTGGCACGACCAACACGTCAATCTTAAAGATAATTAAGAGCAGGAGACATGGGAAGACAAAGTAGAAAATCCTGGTTAATTTCTAGTCGGTGCAGTTTTGCTTCCTGCAAAGTGAGAATGGACTTAATTTCTTTCATTCCCTTTAAGCTGTGTAAAGGTCAGACTTGTGCCCTTTCAGATCTCCTGATGACCCTCCAGCTTAACGCTCTCTCAACGTTAGGTGCACACAGTCAAACTGAGGGACTGTGAGTCATAGAAACAGGCCGAAATATACAGAGAGAGACAGGAAGACAAAAACAAGACGGGAGAGGAAGCAGCGGCGACGGAGAGAATCTTGCCTTTCATGGTCTCAGACGGCCAGAAAATGCAGATGAGATTAAAACAAATGACATCACTACATCAGCAATCAACACAAACACAGAGGTTTTGGTGATGGAGCCGCCGCACAGGGCAGTAATCAACCTCATCCCTTCCGCTGAAGACAGATAAGGACATCAGCCAGTTCTCCGCTGGCCTGCTGCAATGTGTCATGTTGATTGCAGAGGTGATGAAGTCATCTGTGTGAATCTCACGTGTCGCTGTTTCAGAATCCGAGGCAACAAACAGATTATTTCATTGCATGACTCCTCACTCTGATTATTATCTCTACCCTAATCAGTCTTTTTCTCTCGCTGTCTGTTTTCACTCTCTCTGACCCGGCTTCATGAGCATCTGCATCCACATTACATCCAGACTGTGTCTAGATAAGTTAAAAGAAACGAACTGCAGGTCACAACTTGTATAAAAACTCTATCTCAAATACATTACATTTTTGTGCTTAATTGCATGCAGATTTTATCTGTGGGAATCTGCACCAGTGAGTGTGAGAAGATTCTTTTTTGTGTCCATTGGCAAATCAGATAAAGCTATAAAAGTCAATGAGGAAAAGTTGGAGACAGACAGAGATAGTGGATGACACAGTTCCCCAATCAGGTACGCTTTGTTTGGCAAAGCAAATTTCTACGGTTAAGAAATTCAAACTGTTCGACTGTTAGATTTATTCGGTTCAAAAGTTACAGGGACAATGCACATTAATAAACATTTCTATAAATCAGCCAGTTTAGCCGTCTTGACACAGTTCATCTGTATAACATTAAAACAAAGAATTTCAGTTTCAAAGTTTAAGTTTTATATCTGTTCCCAGCTTCGGCTGTATATCATTTGCCTTTCAGCTGCTTCAGCAACATGTTTCCACACTTCTTCAGATAATACAAGTCAGCTCTCCCAGCTCCAGTTTTATATTTCAGCCTCATAAAAGCGATGCATTTCACATGACACCAGGCGATTCAGCTGGTTTTCTGTAAACTCCAACTGGCTTGCACAATGACTTGCATTTAAACATCACAAATTTCTTTGTGCATACATCATTTTTGAGCGGGAATTTATAGCTAAAATTTGTTTTATTCACCCAATATAACTTAAAAGAATCGGGGGGGACACCTACCCTGTCAGTCAATGCAACTTATATATTTTATAATAATGCCATGACTTTAATATAATAAGGTTAGTTTGGATAAGCTTTAGATTATCCCTCCAATGTTATTTGTTGCTAATGTAAATGCATTACTATATTATTTAACAACATTTTCTGATTTCACAGGGACGTGGTGATGAAATCATTCCTATTATATGATCCTACATAATTTATGGATCTATATAAGCTTTAGTCTCTAGGCCTTTAGGATCCAGGCATAGCTGGAAATGTATGTATTTCACTTTCTGTAGCTGTATTATTTGCAGAAATATCTTGGAAAGAAAGTGTATTGGGAACAGGTATTTGACGACCTTGACTCATGTGCGGAATGTGCATTGGCATTTAATTACTTTCTTGTAGTGACTGAGCTCATTTTCCTTCTGGCACTATGAGGTAGTCACGCTGCTGATTTACATCTTTTGTACGTTGCCTGTAATGGTTTTGCTGTACATTTCCCCAGGGTAGTTGATGACTAATTTTAAACTGGGTCTGTTGTTGGGAATATTAATCTACGTATAGTAATTTTCATTGTTTGTTGGTTGCTGGATTACCATAAGAACTTGGTGGAAAGATGTGGGACAGGAGAGAACCCTTTTAATTTTGCTGCAGATCCGCAGTCATGGATCTTGATGGAAAAATCTGATATGTTTCGGGGACTGATATTAATGATTGTGAGCAGATTGGTGCAGATCCAAATAAAATCCAGGTCTAATGAATTTAAAGGTGGTTTCATAAGGGTCCCTTGTCGCTGCCCCTTTTTGCTGCTATTTATGTCGTGATTGAACTAGTCCACATTACATCATTCCCATTTTACTGCACCCCCACTTTAGGCTGAGTTGGATTTTCCCCTGAGGTGAAAAAGTAAAAATGTATTTCGACTTCTACTTCTGCTTTGCTGACTCTGTGCTTACAGGTGGAGTCAGGGGCTGCAGCAATTGTGTGCACACTGTTATCAAATAATTCTTTCACATTTGAGAACCATCAGTGTGACCATGAAAATGAGCTTCTAATTCTAAAATATCAGAATTACATGCTCAGGTCAAAGCCATTGCACCAAGCTATCAGAGCTATGAAGGGGGAAAAAAAAATCTCTGCACAAATAGAAACTCAGGTCAGAGAGCACAGCTATAATCCGTCTCTGAGGTTTGTGAAGCGTAGTTTGCTCACTGGAACCAATTAAAGAGGCTTAAATTGCCTCAGACGGTATTTTGTTTATCTCATCTCTGGCTGACTAAGAGAAAACACCCACAAAAGGATTTTTGAAATGCGAAAATGCTTTACCTTTTGAAAGTCATTCATTTCAAATCGGCTGTATTGAAATTTCTTCAGTCGCATTAAATGCCGAGCTGTGACCCTCCTTTCATATGTGACAGATTCTTTCCTGTAATTAAATATTTCAATCCCTGATCTATATTTAAGTTTGAAAACAGTCCTAGCGTGTTTTCTATTTGACAGTTTAAGCCCTGTTTAATCACATATGGGAAATGGGGGCTGAATAGCACCAGTGAAGTGTCATGTGTGGAGATGTGTGTGAGTCTACTCTAATTATCTAAATTTGAGAGCTCGTGCTGGGTTCGGGTTCGAGGCTGTCACAAACAAGTCTGACACACACACTTTAAAATGATTTATTTTCATATTGATTGCGCACGTGCACGCATGCACACACGCTGTGGTTTCTCTCCGAAATAGAAGATGATGTGTTGTCACGCGAACTTGGGCTTCTCCGTCAGTGTAATGTTACAGCTGTGTTTTTACTGTTGCACAGCATGTGGACAAAATGGAAATGTATTAATGAATGTATTAAAGTGATTTTTTTAAAAGGTCAGAGTGAGAACGCAGTCGTCTCGGTGCGGTGCTGCTTCAGCTCGTGGGAGTGGGTTTAAGGCTACCTGTGAAAATGTTATAGACTGCTCTGATCAACTGCGTACAGCATGTGCCCTCGCGTTCCCCTGGCTGTGTTTAGGCCGGACAAAGTGTTGTCAATGTACATAGTGGTCCCTTGTACACTATGTTGTGATATGCAAGCGTTACAACTATGGCAGCTGAGAAGGACATTCTCGGCAAAATCTCGTAGCTAGATCATCAGTTTATAAATAAACTTAATATTATTATTATTATATATGCGTAATATTAGTCACTGCCTTTGCCCAAAAGTTTTGAGATTGAACGTGCACCTGGCTTTACTGGGGGGGGGTGCGCCAGACTAGCCGGTTAGCATGGGTTATGCAAATGTGGAGCAGTATGATGTCATCACGATCCCTCGATATACTCTTGTGCTTTACTGTGGCCTTTGTAACTTTGCAGACCTTTTTATACAAAAATCTACACAGTGGAGAACAAAAACTGAAGAGGCATCATACGTCTCATTTGAATCTTTCTCTAAGCAATAAGCTACATTTCAGGAGTTGTTGAAGGAGGAGGAGTCTCTTGCAGTCTACAAGCAAAACATCATTAGTTTGGGTTTCTCCTGTAACCTCCTCTTCCCCTTTTCCCTGTTGTTTCACCTCAATGAGAGCAGAGAGAATTGTGTCAGATTTGCAGCCTTCACACCAAAAATAAATCCAAGGAGCATCTGGTTCACTGGTGCTGAGAATTTTATTGCAAAAAATTACACAAAGTACAAACACATGATGCAGTGGCTTGAAGCCGTTGAGTTTTAACTCTACAAAGCAGATCCCCTTCATCCGTTGACGCTGAAACTGGAACAACAACTTCACCCCATACACAAATATAACAGTTAGCTCTCTCCTCACCTGTGGAGGGCGAACACTTACAAACACAAATACAAGAATAACTGTAATAACTTATGTAAATACAATTAAACTGAAACGCGGCTCCAGTACCGTTGGTCAGTAGCGTGTGAAGAATACGACTGGAAAAACTCTGCTCCTGTGATCTTTCAGTAATACCAAACCAACAGAAGCAGATTTCCTCCATCAGGAGCTTTAAAGTATGAATTCCGAGCGGATGTGTGGCTACATTTATTTGAGCTCTGTGCTTCCTCAGCTCTGATTAAGAATCATTACTCTCTGGCTGTTACTGCTTTTTGGGGCAGTAAAGAAGTAATGATAACTTCAGTGTGGGACAAAATGCACATTGCATTGCTGCACATGCACAACAGTATGAATGGAAAACGATGACTTCAGGTTGAACACCAACGACGCTGTTTCTAAAGGGCCTAACTCCGGTTCCTGCTGAACTGAGCCAGTGCTTGTTGAACATCTAACTGTAATCAGCTCAGTAGGCACAGGAGGTTGAGCCCAGGCACCTGCACCACCCTGTAGTCACCACACGGGGAAGCAAACAACACGTATACTTAATTCAAATGTCCCTCAACTTTACCAGCTCGAGACTCAAAAGAGAAATTTGATGTCTATCCAGGAGCCAAACTTACATCATATAACAAAATAAAACATCAACCACAGCAAACACCGATAATGTTAGACTGCTAGCAACAACATGTTGTGAATTGACAGGCGGACGAAACAATCACATGACTGACTGATCTTCCACTACCTTTCAAAGTTTCTTCTTTCCAAATGAAAATGTTAGTGTTTTTCTTTAAGAGATGTCAGCTCAGTTTCTTCATTTATAAAATGTAGTTCTTTAGTCATCACTACAAACGTCCACACATAAACATATCGAGCTGATTTTCATTATAAACTCTTCCTTGTATTTTTATTTCACTCTTTCTCATGACGCCACATATCATAGTATTGTTATATATTTTACACTGCCAATCAGCAACTCAATAAAAATGGGTAAATTTGGGTTATTGGTTATTTGCCATGTGATAATCCTAGTGACCTTGTTGGAGTATATTTACTGATCACAGTGTGAGTTACACACATTATAAATATATATTGAATACTTTGCCAAAATTATGCTTTCCAATGTCCAATAGCTGCTCCTATAACTTTGTATTGAAGATGAGTTAGATTGGGCTGTACAGTATTTTTTATTTGGCAAGTCATAGAAGAAAGTTGTTGCTTGTTAAAATATAAGTGGGAATCACAGTATGATTCCACCAAAACAGTACAGTCTGAGAGCATTTAAAAACAACAATGTTCACAGTATGTGGTCATGCGCTATTTAAACCAGTCATTTATTCCCCAAGCACATGAGCGGCTGCGTGTTTGCGTGTAGATACACATACAATTTCCTTTCATGACCACCCAGACAGTAAATGAGCTCAGGGTTCACAATTACATCGCTACTTGTTTTCCCATCGAGACATTTCCTGTACTTCCTTCCTGTATGAGTTAGCCCTCTCTGCCTCCTCCCACCTCCCCCTCCTCTCTCACCCCTCTGTTTCTTTTTCTCTCGGGATCCTCATCTTCGACTTCATCACGAGATCACTGTTGTTCCTCCATCTGTTGTCAAGGAAAGATAAAGAGAAGGTCAGAGAAGAAAGTGAGTGCATTCCTGAATGTCTGTCCAACATATTTTCCATCTATTTTGCTATGAACACAATACAAGCAATATGACTGTGTAGCAAAACACGCTCATAACGAAAAAAGGAAGTAGGAAGATACAAAATATTTATTATGTTCATCTCCTTGAAAAGAAGCCTTTTACAATGCTGTCCAGTGGGTTGTAGCAACACGTAACATCATAGAGACCTTTGTATCCATGTTGACGTCTTTCAGCTGTCATAACAGTGGGCGTGAAAAGCTGGAAAGGCTTGTGAGGAGCGGAACTTAGCCACTGTGAACACAGGCTTTGACTGAACTGTTCACGGAGCGAGCCAAGTCCTGCACCTCCACAAAACTGTGGACCAACACATACTGAAGGCATCTGCACCCAGAGGCCCCGATTTACCTTCTCTGTCTGTACATTCTCTTCTGCAGACACTGAGTAATAGACATGAATACTATACAAAATATTAGTTCAACATTTAATAAATGATTCAAGTGTTTCCAATTAAATAATATCTATACATGGAAGGACGACATTATTCTCCCTAAAAGCATTTTGATGGCTACCTGGTGGCAGTATAGGTCATGCATCCTGCCTCCTTCATTTCATGGGACAAAGACCTGGACATGATAAACACATTAAAGGTTCAGTGTGTAGAATTTAGTGACATCTAGTGGTGAAGTTGCATGTTGCAGCTGAATACCCCTCACCTCACCCTCCCCTTCCAAATAGGAAAGAGAACCTGTGGTATACTCAAAAGGTGTTAAGGTTGTCCAGTCTGGGCTACTGTAAAAAAAAACATGGATGCCTCTGTAGAGAGTATCTGCTCCTGATGTAAATATAAAGTATTTAAATATAAAGGGCCCATTCTAGGGCAAAGAAATCCACAATTCATATGATTTAGATACTCACTCCTGAAAACATCACTAGGATTATTTTATATTAAATTTCTGCCAATAGATCCCTTTCACCTAAATCTTACACACTGAACCTTTTAAATAAATAAATTCTACTCAAAGGTGGTTTATTATTTTAGGTATTTCTGAGGAGATCAATTGATTTCTCATTAAACATTAAAGAAAGTTTTTTAGCAGTGACTTGCGTTGCATAACAGCCGTCATGTGTAGGAGACTATAGCGTGGGATTCAGCTGTAGCTGGTTGGAAATCCCTGGCAATGTGATTTACATTACATCACAACCAAATCACTCTGCCAGGAATCCCTCCAGCTAAACCAACCACTCAGTTGGTATCCTGTTTGGGAAGATGCAGACACGGAGGAGGAGGAGGAGGAGGAAGAGGAGGAAGAGGAGTGAGAGAACAGACAGTGGAAATATAGATGCATGTTGAGGTGAATGCAGGTGAGAACAGAGAGAGACGGAGCAGATCCTGCAGGTGTGTGTGTCTGAGCACACGTCAGCATGGCAGAGCACAGTTTCTCCCTCATCACTCTGTAATAATGGGAAAAACACACACACAAACACACACTTTTAAATACTAGCACATGCACAGACACACACCACGCATGGCTTTTCTTTCATTGATGCACCTGGACAAACAGAATCTATAGGCTGTGGTTGAGAAGGCAGGTGTGGCGATAACTGTCTGAGAGATTGTGTGTGAATTATGAATGGGGTCAAATCAGTTCAGGTTCAGGTCACCTTATACTGTCTTTGAGTGAATTTGAAATTTTTAAAAACAAAAGAAGCGTAATTTTCCAAGGAAGGACAAGAACGGACGTATTAGATGTTCAGCAGTTTGCCCATCACCTCTTTTACATGATATGATCCTTTGGATTTGAAGGACTGTGTTTGTCTGAGATGTTTAAGGCAGTTACTGCTATATAAATAGTAAATAGTGTCTTATTATAGCACATGGTAACTTGTCTGTCTGAGTAAAGCTACATGTGGTGTTCCTGCATTTGTCACCACGAGCTTCCTGTTACGCAGCTCTCAAATGAGCTAGTGAAGAAAGAAAAAGAAAAAGTGAGATTTAGCCTCGAAGAGCTTGTGAGGTTTTGGGCAGCAACACGGTCAATTAGGCAGAAAGGCCTCTTTTGTTCAGAATGACACTCGAATGATGAGGCAAACTGTCCTTAGTGCTTTAGTGTTTTTAAAACAGACTGTCTTTGTGGAATAATTGATTCTAAGTAAGATGACATCCACAGAAATAGGAGTAAAGGGCAGCACGTGGCTGCTTCTCGCACATAGTTATCTCAACACAGTGTTTGATAGAACAGGAAATATGAGCCAGCAATCCAGAGTCAACAGCAGGCTTCCCTTCACCTCGACACTGATATCCTCTGTTGACTTTTCCTGCTGAAGCAGACCAGAACTTTGAGTATCGCTAGAATACAGGCTCCTTCAAACTGAGAGTTTACTTTAATGCATGCAGAGAGCAAGGTGGGTGGTGCCAGGTAATCTATGTGAGTCGACTAAAGAGTCAACACACACTAATTATCATCAAGGTGCACAACTGAAGATATGTCGCTGACATCAACTGGTGGTTGGCGTCTTTATTAGTGCAGTAGACCTTCAAACATAAAAGGGATATTCACCATCTTATCCATTGTTGTAAAATAAAATCCAGTAAATGTCCTTAACCAGCGATCACGCCCATATGTGAATTTCTCTACACACAAATAAAAAGGGAGGTAAATACAACTAAAAGGAAACAGCAACTTAAGTTTAAACTTTATTGCACCATACTTCAACACAGAAAAGGACACGCATAAAACGGATGTCAGAGAACAACAAACAACTATTAAAGTTGCTACAATCAATATTTCTTAAGTAAACAGTGGATCCAAGGATAATTTGTCAAAGGAGTCGTTCATAATGACAAGCCCACAAATGTTTATCATCTGCAGCTCCTCTTTTTGCATCTATCGGCTCATTGTTTTGGTTTTCCTCTGTGCAACGTCAATCTTACTTCACTCATTAACATAATGTCCAGATGTAGCAGCTAGCCGTCTTAAGCGATAAATCTCTAAAAACCTGTCGCACGTTATCGTAGACACACAAAGTTAGCAACTAGCTAACATAGTTGAGCATTTAGCTGCCAAAGAGTGAGATATTATCAAAACAGAGCAAGGAGAGCAAATCATGGACTTAACATTAGTCACGTGGCCACAGATATGACTCTTTGGATATGTGAATGTAACGCTCAGCATTATGTTCCAAGATAGTTTCTACTGCCCCCAAGTGGCCAAACAACCTCTCATTGCAGGTTTAATGTCAATGTCTGGTTCTATTAGTTCTACTGGAGCAGTGTTTCTATTGACAGTCTCAAACTTTCACAGCTGCCTGACAATAATAGCCCCGAGCTATCGTTTGTTTCGGGGCTCAGCTTTGACAGCTAGTCACACTAACTCAATAGCCCCGGTGCTGTTTGCTTCTCTCTATCCATGCTCCCCATCTCCCGTGCACTCTCTCCGTCTGCTAACTGCCAACCTGGAGAGGTATTTTTGGACTATGATGTGCGCTAATGCAGTACCACTGCACTGCATTAATGGTGGCTTGAGTGACCAACCTGCACATAAGGGACTGTAGAGCACCTACTTCCATCCGCAGGATTTGTTTTGGACACACCTAAAGTGACATAAAGCAATTTGAAGCTAATGGGGGCAAAAAAATCCAAATTACCCCTGATTTTAACCTCAAAGGGTTGATCACATGTTTCCAAAAAACAAACTCACATGACGGCATTAAAACAAGGTCTTACATTTCAGCCAGTATGAAACGTGTTCGCTCCTCGCCTGTGACGGCCTCTTGGGCTCTGGCTGTTTGACAGATAAATGAGCAAACACTGGCCTGGACGAGGCACAGACCCTCTGAGCCACTCAATAACAGCATGAGACTACATACATGAGTAATGCCCTCCACACACTGCTTGTTTCTGTTCTCTCTCAACTTTCCGTTCTTTGTTACTCATGCAGCCACTAACACATGATAATGATTTTTTTAATGTAAGATATAAAAGAAAGTCTAAAAATAGCCTAAATAGCCTAACTGCTCATGAAAATTACAAGCAATTTTTGAAGAAAAGCTAGATTGAGAATAGGAAATCCAAAGCAGCCGCGTACCGTCTCTATACGCCCTAAGTGAACATCAGAGTGTGAGGTTTGCAGCAGCACCTGAAGCCTGTCGGCGGGGCTATCTCAGTAGAAAATAATAACTTGAATCCCTATATCCACAAGTGCTGGCATGTTCTTTAGAATGAGAGAATGTTTGCAGAAAATTGTTTTCACTCACCACCCTTTTATCAGGCAGAGAGAGAGAGGTATGTTTAAAAAACAAGAGGGCTGGAATGACCTGGTCTTAAAGCATCCATTCCAAACATCAGCAGCTGCCGCCTCAATCTGGGAACACATTAACCTGACACTCTACACCTAGATTGGCCTCATGTAGGGGAGCCCTCACTCATGGCCAAACAATATCTGCTCCTCCTCAGCTGTGTGGAGTGCTACGAGCCACGGCCCTTCTCTCGTGATTACCCCATGATTTTAACAGCCTCAGCTGTGCTGTATTTTGGCTAGACGCTTTTTCTGGGAGCAGTCCAAGGGCACCCATGATTGGCCAGGGCGTGCACATGGTTGTTTTATCCCAGTTTGACCTGTGGCTTTCGATCACCTGCACTATACAAACTGAGGCTACGGGATTCTCGGATCAGTTTTTCCGCTTTGCTCATGATGTTCAAAGGTTTGGATGAGGTCTCTGTAACTTGACCTCTTGTCAACATCCTAACGTGGCTTCGATCCAGAGCCACAAGTGGTGGCGCCACAGTGTCCACGTCGGTGTGTGGACAAAGGAGGCACTGCATTATGGCGAGGCTTTAAGAGAGAAGGAGAGGGTTTCCTGAGGTGCCGTTACATCTGGCTCTGTGCCACAGACACAGGAAGAGGGAACAGACTGAGGTGACGTAAGAGCAGACAGTGAGAACCTTAACAGGGCTTAATAGACGATCTGTAGTCACGGAGAGATTTGACTCTAGATAGCCTGTAGCTACCTTTCCTATGCCAAATTTGAGGACCTGTGAAAAGTCAGCACACAGTATTTTGAAGAAGGAGCCAGGACCTTTTAGTGAAATGAAGCAACAGAATCACCAGAATAGTTTTTCCAGCAAAATGTCAGAACAAATCTGATCTGGAATGTCTGGTCTTTTGGTCAAACACATCCTGTAGACCAGTGGTTTCCATTGTCTGTGTCTGCTGCTCCTCCACAGCTCTGTCTGATTAACCTCCTCATCCACAAGATCAAACATGTTCTTTTGAACCATCACATTTAGCGATTTAAACATACGATGTGTAACTTGGTCGTCAAGGGGTCTCGCAATCAAAACAACTAAGACCCGGTTTAACGGCATGGAGCAGCGTGGGCTCATGGGAATTGTTGTATTCACCACCATTGCTGATGAAAATCTACCTGACGCGACTCAAACCAGGTGATGAGGCAATTAAATGAAGTAAATATATAATAGCAATATAAAATCGTGACCATTACAAACAGTGGAAGCAAAAAATGGCTAACTGGCTAACTGGTTGTATGTGTTTTTCCTCCGTCATGTGTTGTTTGCTCCGGAAGTAGAACAAGCAAATTAAAGCTACAGGTAAGGCTGATTAGAACGCAATTTAAAGGCGATCAAAATAAAATGCCCCGTAACCTTGAATACGATTGGGGATTTCTGTTGGTTTGAACATTATCGCAAAACATTTTGGATAATATAAGTACACAAGTCAACAAAATATATAAAAAAGGTCTAGTTTTATTTTCTGGTTAGTTATTGAAAGTGGTTGTCAACTTTTATTTGAGGATTTTGACATTTGTCTCTTCACATCAGATATTTGTAAGGAAACCATTTCAGTTTGCATAAATGTTGGGTCAATGGAAGTTTGAGTTAGTCAGACCTTTGAAGTGTTTGAACGTTGATGTGTTTTGCTTTCACGGATGACGTGAATTAATTGCAATTGAAAACACGTTTATAGAATTTGCTGATGTCTTCACTGCAGAACTAAAGCAGAGGGAAAATCTGCCAGACAGCCAAGAGTCACGGATGTCACAGACGATGAACTCAAAAAGAAAAATCGACTTGGCTTCTCTCACTGTCAAAAAAGGAATGTGGCTGCTTCCAGGAGCATTCATTCATTTAGAATTAACAGCTTTTTGCTGTTTGAACCATTCACTATTTCTATTCTATTTTGTTTACATTCCACTCCCAATAATGTTTGTAATGTTTTAGTTGTAACTCTTGCAAGTAGGCAGGGTGGGTCGTCCACTAACTGGAAGGCTGTTGGTTCAATCCCCGCCATTTCCAGTCTGCATTCTGAAGTGTCCATGGGCAAGAACACTGAATTGCCCCTGATGCCTTTGCCGACAGTGTATGAATACGTGTGTGATACAAAAAAAGCGGAACTGTTCGTATGTGTGTGTGATTTGGTGAATGCGACTTGTAGTGTCAATGACTTTGAGTGTGAATAAGAAAAGTACTATGTTAATACTGTTAATTTACCATGACACCCCCTGGCAACTGTAGAAGTAGAAGACCTTGGTTTGGGACCCACTTCTGTACTTGCACATGTGACTGAAGACATAAAACAGCCCGTAGCTGGTTTGAGTCATAATCACAGAGGTTTTCAGTAGAATAAACTGCCCTGAAAGGTTCTTTGATCTTGTGTTGTTCCTCCTTGAGCTTATTACCAGTTATTTAAATCAAAATTTGAAAGTATTTCATGATGTTTATTCTCCAACTGCACCATGATGATTTAGATCAATGCTAAAGAGCTCTGCTGGCACTTGGAACATTTTCAGCCTCCATATATCTTCTTTTTTTTTTTTTACATATAAAGCCTCAATTGTCAACATATGTGTAGAACTAAGTGGAAAAGCCTTAAAATAGGCCTAATTACAAGCTATAGGACGGTTTACATGTGCCTGTGAAATAAATCAACAAAAATAATTTGGTTGTGGTTAGGCTGCTGCCGCCAAATCACTTCTGTTGAAGTGATTTGTTTCCCACTAAATCTCTTACAGACCCAGTGAAGGTGGAGACAAAACAGCCCTGAAGGAGTCCTTAACTTTATTTACCTCTCAACATGGTGCCGTGGGTAATGTATGCCTCTGCAGCTTTTTAAAGAGCCCTCTGTGGACTCAGAGTCCTGGATACAGCCCGGACGGGAACACCAAATTAAGGCTTTGGGTGCTTGGAAACAGACCCTTTAACTATGAAGCTCCTGAGGAGATTTACAGAAAGAATGAACAGGGCTGCTTTCATACTTGCATTGTATAATTTTTTTTAATTCATATTCACCAACAATTAATCGGTATTTTCAACTTAATATATTGATTGAAAAAAATACAGATTTAAATGTTGAGTCAGAATTACTGAAATTGTAAAAAAAAATGTGTTGAGGTAATTCAAATGTTTTATTATGTTTAAACAAAACAACACAAAGATGTTAAAGGAAGAGGAGCCGCAAATCCTCAGGTTTTAGACCCTTTAAACAGCAAATATTGAACCTATGATTGACTGTTTTAGTCTGTGATGAGGACTTAAACTTTATTTTGTAACAGGCTATATACTTAAAATGCTATAATCTGGCATAAGAGAATGATAACTATATTAATAGTGTAACATTATTCAATATACTGAAAGGGCCGACATGTATGTGCCCCAGACAACAAGAGGATTTGTGTTAGTGCTGTTAGATGATGACACCTTGAAATGTGTGATTCGCTGGGTCATGGGACTGACCCTCAGGTTAACCACTCAGATTCAACTTTGACCTTATTTTGTGACTCAAACTCAGAATCATCACTCCATTTTTATTAATTCCATAATGATATTGATGATATGATGGCAATACACTAGAGGAGGAGGTCACATATTTTTGTAAATATTTAAAACTATGGACATGTTGGACGTAAACATCATCATACAGTTCTACTTAGAAGTATCATCATGAAGTAGAGCTTAAATCCAGTGGTAGACACACACACGTACATGTAGACACACAAAACACACACACACACACACACACACAGAATACATATCCAGACTTGTGGCAATCAGCGAACGTGCAATCCACTCTGACAAAAGCCCGAGATGAGACCAAACCTTCAGCCAAGCAGCAGCAGCAGCAATCATACTTTCCCACACATAAATGAAGGTATAGGGAGTTTATGGGGCTTGGAAAAATGCAATAAAAAGCCTTTCCGTGAATGCAGCCATCTGTGGAAGTTTTAAAGAACTTCCTGTAAACAAGACTGAAGAGAACAAATCCTCTCACACTCTTCCAACACTCCACTACTGCCTGGAATCACCCTTTCATCTTTGTTTTCATCCATTTTTTTTTTTTTTTTGCCCTCTGCCTCAGATCTTTGACTCTCAGCTTTCTTTCTCTCCGCTGGTCTCTCCGTCGCTTCTCCCAATCTGTGTCAGTGTCTCTCTGCCTTCCTCCTCTCTCTCCCTGACTTGTTCTCAGAGCACCTTGCTGAAGGAAATGTCTTAAATCAAATTACCTCATGCCAGGATGTAGTTTTTACTTTTTTATTAATGTGAAATTGAAAAGTTAGGGAAGCTGTCATTGCCAGTTATTTTGAAAATAAGTTCCAGCTTTTTTACGTTATATTATATATTTAACAGGATATGACAGATATATTCATTTGTGTCAATCTAGTAAATCTATGGTGGGTTTTTTTTTTTGGTCTAAAAGTCTATTTCACATAGTTTTTCAAGCTGTTGTTTATAAATTACAAACCACATAATTCGTGAAACAGCCTCATGACGTATCCGATTTACGAGAATTTCCCCAGTTTCCTCTGTGCCCGTTAAATACCAGGCTTGATATAATTCAATGAGTCGGGCCTGGACGTTGTCTCGGTACACCTCCTCTGATGTATTTTATTAGATTCAAAGATGATGTAAAGCCATTTTAATGAACAGTATGCTGCAGACAAACTACGTGAAGTCCCAGTATTTTCAGATTCTCACAGATCGAAACGCAACTAAAACTAAAATGCATTAGCAGCCAAAAACTAGTGAAGTTGATTGACTATAAATTTGTTTATTTAACATTTAGTAGCTTTTATTTTCTCTCTCTGGGACGATGAAGCAGAAAAAAAAATGTAAAAAGAAAATTTGGTGTTTTTGCTAAAATAAATCCTGTCAAGAAAAGCTGCAGACACGTTTGAGTACAACGACTTTTCATGTCAGCAGTAATTTGTCACAGTGACTTGCTGCTGCTGCTGCTCCCAGGAGCCCTTTGTTCAGTTTGTTAGAGGAGTTAAACCGAGTCTGGACTGTCACACACTCCCCCGACATATAGGCCGAGGCAGGTGTGTTTTTACAGTCCGAGTTCTGTGTGTGTGCGTGTGTGTGCATGTGTGTGTGTGTCTCCAGTATTCTGGACAGTATCAGCTTGATTTTAACTGCTCACTGAGGAAACCCAGACAGACTTGAAAAGCTAAATGGGCAGGCAGTGAATCGGGGGGGGGGGACCTGCGTGTGTGTGTCTGTTTGTGTGTGTGTGTGTGTGTGTGTGTGTGTGTGTGTGTGTGTGTGTGTGTGTGTGTGTGTGTGTGCGTGTGTGATCGAAAAGTGATGTCAGGTGAAAGCGACTGGCCACTTCCTACATCTGTGCCAACTTTCAACGTACAGAGGAAGGAAGACAGAGTGAGGAAGACTAACAGCAGAGAAGCCACATGTTGCAAGTGTTCTTTCTTTGGACGTTTTCTTCTTGAATTAACCAAATCTCCCAACGAACATATCCCTCCAGTTAAAGTTGCGGTTAAGCATGATCGGCCTCCACTGACACTGAACGTGAAATTCATCCTGAAGAAAGGGAATCCTACTTTTTGAAAAGTAAAATTTGTTAATTGGCGAGGAGCGCGGAGGAAGGCCAGAGAACCGATGAATGGAGAAGCTAATTATGCTCCCGGGTCCCGGCAGGGCAGACAAAGGAAACCTTTTCAGTTTGTGCAAACGAAAAAAAAAAAGGAATTGTAGCTGAGCCCAAAGTAATCATGAGTCTGAAACTGATTGGAAAGTTTGAAAAAAATTAATTTCCCAGTGTTAAAATGGTGAGAGTTGAACTTTCTCAAGCCCGCCACGTACAACACTGAACTGATTACTATTTTCTCATCTACAAACATCGGAATGAGTTCACGCTTCCACGTCATCGGAGTTTCTATCAGAACACAAACTGGAGACTAAAGCAAACTTTCTTGGAAGTGTGAAAACTCATGTTTACAATTATTGATGCTCATTTGTTACGTCTTTTGTTTCGTCGTGTTTTAATTTCTGTCATGCAAGTCTCAACCCCGAAAGTCATTTCACGTGCATGTTTCCTTATGAAACAGCAACTGTGAAACAAAAAAAGGCTAAGAATTAAAGAAAATGAATCTAGGGATGTAATATTCATACATTCTCGCATTACTGTAAACTTTTGAAACTATTCCACTAAATAAAGTCAACAAAAAGACCGTTTTTTATAAAGTCACACCTCCCTCAAACTTCCAAACGTCCTTAACTTTCATTTTCACCAGAACAACAGCCACCACCTGCAAACTTCACTCACCTCTGAAACGCCAGTCAAGCAGAAATTATTCTTATACTCACACGTCTCTGACTGAAGGCTGTAAAAACAAAAAAACAAAAAAGAAAGAAAGTGGGAAGCAATAAAAAAAGCCTCTGCAGGCTTTAACTGACGAGATCCAAAAGTCACAGAGTTCAGTGGATCGACAGCTCAGGTCACAGCGTACGAACATGTTGCCTCCAAAAGCCTCCGAGCTCAAGTCCGAGCTCAAAGTGTGCTCCGAGCGCTCCCTTTGCTCCACCTCCTCCAAACTCCTCTTTTAGCTGAAGGGTGTGGATTGATTCAAAAGCTATGACTGTGGGGAGAGTCCACATCATTCACCCAAGTTTGCCTCTTGCAAAAAACCACACCCAGTGAGAGAGAGGGAAACAGAGAGAGAGAGAGAGAGAGAGAGAGAGAGAGAGAGAGAGAGAGAGAGAGAGAGAGAGAGAGAGAGAGAGAGAGAGCGAGGGCAGTGAGGGAAACACAAGTTGTCCTTAAATAACAACAGAGGAGGAGTGAGGAAACTTCTGGTTTCAGGGTCACCCAGAGCCCTGAAATAACCAGGCTCTGTTATGAAAAGAAAATTAGGACGCGGGGCAGCGGTCATCTCAGGATGTTTACGTTATTCAGCCGAAGCTCTGTACTTCTTAAAAGGCGGCAGTGGGCGAACGGTGGGTCCTGACGTTAAACAGCAGATTACCCAGATAAAAGGGATTAGGTTTGTGAGAGCGTGTGTTCGTGCCTCCACATGCTCCCGTGCGTCTGCACATCCGGCTGCATGGCATGTATATTGTATATTTTGCAACATGTGCATACATTGATGTGTGTTTGAGTAGGCACGGCTGCGGCCTGCAGTGGCTCCGTGCTGATGGCTAACAGCTGCCATCTCTTTCCTGTCTGAGTGGGTATACAATCCATGCTATAATGCAGTAATCATACAGAACGCCGACATCTGTTTGGCGTTAACCAAACACGTGCGATCCCAGAGCAATTCCTCTGGCGCTGCCGTTTATTTGATCTCACTTTATTATAGCATAACATATAAGATCCCATCAGCCGATTGGAGGCTTTAACAATACTGCGAGAGCAAAGTGTGGCCTGGCGGGAATCAGACTCCTATTGCTGGCAGCGTCAGCGCCACATTGTACCTTTTAGTTTCACAGCTATGGATTAACGTCGTCAAAAGTTAACAATCATTTTCAGAAAGAGGGCTGAATTCATGTGTTTGAACCGAGCTTTACCAGGTACTCTAAATGTTTTCCTTTAGAGGATAACGCTGACACGCTTTCAAAACTAAGGAGACGTAACTTTCTTTTTCTGTATTTTCTAACTTCCCTTCTCGGCCTGTAAGAGCCAGTTGTTCCTCTACTAAAGATGTTTGACATATATCTCATGTTTGAAAAGAAATCAAAAATAATCATCTAAAACAGCCGGGCACTGTCATATTTAGCAAACATGACTAAAATACATTATACATACTATTTCCTGTCGAGGATTGGCTGTCACTCCAGTGAGGACTAAGGTGTATTTGACAGGAACATGTCGCCAGGTGCAAAGTTGTGGCTCAGAGGTGTTTTTCAAAATGTTTTTAGCAGGAACAGGGAAATGAGTAATAACTTTTACTGCACAGAAACTAATTACACAAACACAGAATATCCTTTTCCTCATGAGGTCTAACACCAACATGGATACTTAAGATCTGTGCGACAAGAAATTAGAATCATTTTCTTTTGCATAAAAAAAGAGCAACTGAAACAGTTAAAAACAAATCATTTTAATAATAGTAATTTGTTAACAACACTGGAAAAACTAAATTGTCTTCTACTTCTACAGTTGCCAGGGGGGACCAAATAAAAAAAAAATACTTTAACTGATAACACATACATGAAGTAAGTTTATTCAACTTAGTTCAACTTATAGTTAACAAGTTATTTACTCAAATGGTCATTTGTGTGGTAGCAAGCTTACCACCTTAATGTACATATTTTATTTTCGATTAATTCATTGTTTTATCAATGCTAACTCAAAGGATTAATTATGTTGACTCCTGCATATTTGCTTTGCATCGGGGATAAATATAGAAATACGTTCAGTCAAGGTTTGAATTTTATTGTGTTATCCTGACACTGTGTGATCTGATCCTCCTTCATGTATAATATGAAATAAACTAGATTAGACGTTTCAGTAAAGCTCAGATGTTAAATCAAAGCAAAAATACAATATTAAATACAAAAGAGACTCCAGCCTGATGACTTTGTAGCTCCAGTGTGAAAACAAACAACTCATCTCCTCAACTGTTTAGTATTTCCTTTTCACTGAGTCCCATGCTATGGCAGAGTTCATATAGCTGCTGCGTTTCACAAACAATCATTCATAAAAATGGCCTTGGAAACCTAGAGGTGGGGTTTGGAAGGTGGCCTAGCATGGGCAATGTTTGTCCATTAGTTTCTATTTGCGGCCAAATATTATGTTGCTAGGGAACAGTCGACTCTATCGTTAGTTATCAAATTAACATTAGCAGGTCGGCAAGTGGCAGCAACGCACACGTCACATCTCGTCGCGTCGCGCACTCAGAGGCTGCGACGCCTCGAGAAACTCAAACAAACGTTTCAGGGAAGGTTGTGAAAATCTGCCACTGGTAGTTTAGCTGACCACCAACAGTGATACAGCAACCGCACGAGCGCGAGTAAACGCTGTTTATTTGTCTGGCCGACGTAATTTACTGTGAGTTAATGGAGGCTGAAATATTGACAGAGCCTTTTCCACGGAGCCGCAGAAAGTGCTATCTCACAGAGGAGGGCTCTCGAAACAAAGTATAAAGAAAAGTCTGAGGCTATTTGGTCTGGCACGGTGCCTGGATGGCAAATGAAAACAAAGCACGCCTACGCACACACAAACACACACACACACACACACACACACACACACACACACACACACACACACACACACACACACACACACACACACACACACACACACACACACGATCAATGACGAGAGACGGCCAGACAGGCAATCCCACCAGGAGCACTTTCACCTGTGCTGCAGACAAACCCGAGAAAAGAACGTGATATTTCCTCTGACGTTTCCATTAAACGTTTCCTCGCTGTTCTGCGCGGTTTGCACTTCTTCACCTTGCCCATCTGAAGTCTTCAAGAGAGTTTAGTGTGTGAACAGTTTATATGTGTGTGTGTTCCTTGTTTCCTGTGTGTGTGTGTGTGTGTGTGTGTGTGTGTGTGTGTGTGTGTGTGTGTGTGTGTGTGTGTGTGTATGAATGAGTCATCCCAGAGTGACCCCACCCTACGTGGGCGGTTGATTTGGCGGGCCGGGAGTATTTGGCCTCTGTCAGTCTGCCTGTCCCAGAAAGAACAGCTCACATAACTGGCCTCTTTGTTCCAAATGTCACTCCCTCAAAGGAAGAAAAGAGATCCCGTCGCTGCTTCTCGTGCCCTTTGCTCGAGTCTTTCTCCGCTGCCGCCACGACTCAGCCCTGAACCCACGCTCTGTGTATTACTGAGGGCCGCCTGTCGCCCAGGTGCAATACCCAACTTGAACCAACAGCATCAGTTATTCATTTAAAGTGGAATAAACTCGTCTCTGGGGCTTATTAACCTTCACAGAAATATATCAATAGTGAGGAATAGTTGCACTTTAGGTCCTCTGCTTCCTTCTGTAATAATGTGCTTCTCATTTCTTTTTATGCACTTCGGCACATGATGAAACTCAGGCTTTCCAAGCAGCGTTTGAAGTCGATTTTTGTTTTGAACAAATTTTAGCGGCGAATTATGTAAATGTCAAATGAAACACAAGTGTTGTACTCGAGTTGAGGAGAAGCAGGTTGTTTTCCTCGAATGCTCAGGGTGTCAAATGGGTTTAAAACCACTTTTATGGGGTTTGACATTAGATTATAACATCACGTAACCTTGTGCAGCATCATATCCGCCATTACAATTTGTTCTCTCTCGGTTACAGAGTGAGCTCAGCGTTGTAGTGGTCGTACAAAGCAAAGATCCGGAGCCTCTTTTTGGCACAGTTTGACAGGTTTTTGCCAACAGCCTGGAGCGGAGGGAGGGTGTTTTCAAGGTTAGGCTGTTCGCAGGTGAGGCGGTTGAACTCTACACTTCATTTACACCACCTCATCATAAAAAATGTGAATTTTGTTTTTCACTCAGGACCCGGTTGCAACAGTAATAGGAACATTGCGTCCTCAGATTCAAATGCTTTGTGGATGGTTATGGACGATAATGATTGTAATGATGTTCTTCCATTAAAAATAATGAAATCATTCAAGAAATCATGAAAGAATTCATCATGGTAATATATTGTCTTTGCCTCTGCTAATGAAAGGGCTGTGTTTTCACCCCTGTCAGTTTGTTGGTTTGTTGCAGGATTTGACAAAAAAAACCGACGGATTTCCATGAAGCTTGGTGAAAGGATGTGGTCCAGGTCAGGACTCTTTTTCACAATGCAAGCTTTTTTTTAAAAGAGATTTTCATTGATTTCCCAGGTAATAATTCATGGTCCTTTAAAAATAAATTCACTTTCAGGGAATTGAAGTGAGTGTTTAAAAGTTTGTTCAGCTTGAATGAATTTAATGGGACTGTTGGGCCTTGGCAGAGGTGTGTTCTCTGCTGACTGCGGTTTGAGTTTGTAGGTGACGGTTTATTATGTCACTTACACAAATACATTTTTATGTGAACGTTTTTCTCCAATATTATTTTCTCCCCTGCTTTGTGGTACCAGTCCACAGCACTACTATGCTATACTACTCTATGCTGCTTCCTCAGTGCCAATGAGCGAGACCTGAGTCGACTCACGTCTTTAAAGCTCATTGTTTTCAGAGTGATGCACATGGAAAATCTAGTCTCTTAATTATGCAACAACAACGGCGATTAAAAGCAGAGATCAGCACATTAATACATGCGACTAATATGAGCTATTAGTGGCCCGAGTGAACAAAATGTTTTGGCAAATGGTTAGATCAGATGCAGATGCTGCCATCACCATCCTGTTGCGCAGTTAGCTTCTGAGAAAAAGGTGACACTCCAGTCTGTTGTATGTTTCTGGTCTAATTGAGCACACTTGAGCAAAAGCAGGGGCCCGTTTGCACCGACTCTCACCACAACAGCTGCACTTTTTTTTCAAGCGTAGTTAAAGCCTATTAACTGCATCGGGTCAATTATTTCCTTTCATTTCTGTTGCAATAACTTAGTAAAGTTTGTGTCAGAGCTTCTTAGGAAGGAGTGTTACTGCAGCTGAACAGATTAGAACAAGGTTGGGTTCCTGTCCTTATCAAAACCATAAAGAGGAATTAGTGTTGTGCCTTTGTGACTAACTCCTATGCACGCCCCAGTAATACAAGGATGATTGAGTGGATTGTTCTTGTTCTCAACATAGAAGAGAACAAGGCTGCAGAACAGGTGTGACCATCAATGCCTGAATAATCATCCAATATTTCAACTCAGTGATTTAGAATTAAAATGATCAAGAAGGCGGAAAAGATGTTGCACAAGTCAATGAAGAAAAAAATAAATCATAAACTAAAAGTAATCTAAGTATATTAGTCTTCAACGAACTGTATTAAGGTAGGTGTAGGTTTAAAATAGTGCCAGAAAATAACAAATGGTGACTGTGTATGGCACCAACAATTTAAAAGAAACCTAGTAAAAATCTGAAGAGCACATGTGTTTTTCCTGGAAAATTTGTAAAAATGTAAAAAAAATAAAAAAGCCCTAAAAAAATGCAGGGGAGTAAAACAGAACTGGAGATAACAAGTTACTGAGCAATATTTTGGATAGGGGAGTGTGCACGGTGATCACATTTGCAATTGGTTAAAAGAAAGATAAGGCAATGATTTAAAAAATGTATCTGCCGATTAAAACTTTTCATATTGTAAATCAGGAAAAACAGTTTTGCTGCTTTGCTAGTTTTTTTTTTTCTTTTCTCAGACGGATTGAGTTACATTTTGTCTGTCAAGCGCTGCCCCAGTTGCACTTGTGCTCATGTCATATCATGCCTTTTAATTAAGCTTTAACAGGGAATACACCAATGAATGTCAACATCAGGTCATAAACCGGTGCACTGTTACACTGACATGTTAACAAGGCAGGTGTTAACCCGTGAACGTCCGAAAAAACCCTGACTTCTGCTCGGAGAGTCTGTCGCTGTTGGTCCAGACCTACTGTTCAGTGCAGTTTTTACTGGATTGTATTCAATCACAAATGACTTAGTGTATTTTGTACTGCGACAGCCAGTGAACATGCCTTGTTATTTCAAGCCACACTCGACCGAGCTGCCCTCTGCTTGTAGTTTGCAGGGTGAATGTATCGCGGCCTAATCGTTATCACATCATCGGGCGTCTTTGCGCTCTGCAGTTAGCTGCAGCTGCACTTTTGCTGCATGAGGGCCTTGTCTATTGAAATCCTCCTGCTTCAGCTCGGCACCATCTGTTTCTCGAGAAGGAGCCGTTTTCAATGTGTCAGCGCATCAAACTACCAGCGCTGTTAGAAAATACAGGGAAACATTCTCAGACGCACAACAAGCTGCTGCGGGAGCCGTGTGGCTCCAGCTCGTCCTGTTCCCTGTTATGAATGTGTGCTGCTCGGGCTCTGACGTCCTCGTCTTTGAAGTTTCGTGCGAGCACAGAGGGCGAAGACCAGAGCTGCTGGCCTGCAACGAGATCAAGTAAGTGTGCGGCCATGTGGGCCTCTTAATATCCCTTTAATGCCCACAGTTAAGTTTCAGCCTTGAGTGTTGTGCCTGCAGCTATCCTGAGGCAAACAGCATTTAGGTGTAATGTTTACTGGAGCAGCTACCAGAAACCACTGCATAACATTTTTTTAAATGTGCTGTTTATTCCTAATATTCACCCCCTCTATCTATTTGTGCATCGCTCAGACTAATTGGCAAACTTGCTTTTTGTCTGGTTTTACGGCCCAACACAATGTTGATACCTTTCCAATGATACTGAAACAATATGTATATGAGAAATCCTCAAAGGACTCCATAAACAACACAGCTGGAAGCACAGAAAAGTCAATAAATCACCGAGATCAGACCTGCACATTGAAATTCACAAGCACAGTAATATTCTGGCAGCATGTGCACAAAAAGAATGGGGCTGTGTTATTTTATCTGTGTTCTGGTGCCAGGGAACATTAAGCTTTCCTAGTATTTAATGGCACGTGAGCTGGCAAGGCAGAAAGGTCAAATGTAAAACGTACAACTTAAAGGCAATCTGGAAATATGGAAACACTTAAATGGGGGCGGGTTTGCTCCATTAGTCCTGCGCTGTGTGTACAGCCGCCGAGTAGAAGCAGCAATCGTCTCACTGATCAGATTCTAGGGAGGCAAATTATCTTTGTCACCCTAACTGGATTACATCTTTTAAAAAAAAGAAAGAAATGTGCCAAAATAGTCAACACCATGGCGGAGGAGTGGATGAATGTAAACAGTCTGGAGAAAACCATTTGTATTAACCAGTTTCATGTATTTTCTCTACGCAAAACTCTCCAGACAGTGTTTTACTTATTTATTATTTATTTATTTATTAGTTATTGAGCATTTATTCAGTTGAGGGAGTTATGATCAAAAAAAAATAAAGACTACCCACTTTATTATAGCTAAGTACACTCTCTTCTTTTGTTCTATTGCAAGTGTTTCTACAGTAACACATTATTATTACATTTGGTTTGGTTGAGGTATGTGGTCCCAATAGATTAGATATCAACTGCAGGGAAAAAAAGCAATAAAGCCAAGTGGCTGAATCGGAGAAGCTCAAACAATATGCTGATGACTCTGCGCTCTGCGTCTGTGCTGGCCAGTCACACCCAATGCCTCCTTCCAGTCGTCCTTTTCCCTGTGTGCTCCAGTACAGACAAGAATGTGGTGGAAACCGTCAACTGCATGTGAGAAATTAATACGCCCACTCACATCCCAGAGAATCTCCTGCTGTGTTCTCACGTCGACTCGTTCGGACATTATCCTGAGTTTTTACAAGCCTCTGACGCAACCATTTTACAGACTGTAAGGAGATTACCCAGAGTTCAGTGCAAAAAAAATGTGTTACTGCAGACGTTCTCTTGCTGCAGTGAATGGACTTTGTTTTCAATGGAGACAGACAATTATGCAATTAAGTCAAGTGGCTCAATCTGACAGGTTCAAACAATAAGCCGATGACTGTTCTGAGTCAGTGTGAACTGACCAGTCACACCCAACTCCTACTTTCACCCGTCCTTTTCACTCTGCGCTCCAGTACAGACAAGAATGTGGCGGAAAACGTAAACAATGAGAGCTACATCAGGGTTCAGGTCGAACTGAAAAGCTTCATGTGAACAAGCAGCAGCAGCAGCAGCATAATGAGTCAGTGACTCACAAATTGGAGCCATTTACTCTCGACTTTTGTTTATAATGCCCACATTGTACGTCCTGCTACCCGCTGACAGACGAGTGTCAGGTCACAGGTGTCCAGGTGACTAATCCTCCTAAAGGTGTTAAACCCAACTGAAGCACAGCGGGTTTAGATCAATCATTTGAGGAAATGCCATCCAGTGGTGCACTCTGGAGAACCATCACTCAGGAAGAAGTCATGTCCTTTTAGAGATAAAACAAGTCATGAGGTTCGTGTACACAAAATGCACGTTATGATTCAGGATTACTTTCCCCACCCATGGTTTGATAATGCATCATCCATTGAGAAATGGTAATTGCCTCTTCAAGCACCATGATTAATTACTTCCCTGTTCTGATTAATAACAAATGATGAATCATTTGAAGGACCGTGCACATTTCTGATTATCTCTCTCTCCTTCCTTGTCCATGTTCTCCAGATGTACGGAATAGTCTTTGATTTCTATTTCGAGAAGCCCCATCCACAGTTAATGCGTTTCTCCTGATCTGTATTTTTGGTCTTCACTGAAAACTTCACATTTCTTATTTTATTATTCTTCATTTTCTTATCTGGGATATTTTGGTTTCATTTCTGGGAGGTGGGACGACATGGAGACACGTCGTCTATCTTTATATACTCTCTACAGTTTCATGTCTGGCGCCCCTTACTTTTGTATCATCATTTCACCAAACTACAATCAGTTCTCCTTTCCAAACACCCAATCAGATCTTTGCATAATGCAGTGTCGTCACCCGTCTACCAAACAACCACACTGACTTATAACCACATTATCTTTCCTCCAGAATTGTTTCTTTGCATGATTTGTCGTTATTTTCATATTTTGTTCTGGTAACCACTACCCGTTCCTCACATCTGCATCCTGTTCATGTAGCCACACAGCGTAGTGTGTGACCTCCTTCCTATTTAAACTACAACTCTTGCCACTCCAGTTTAAACAAACAGAATAACTGAATGAACGTCCGTCGTGCCAACTTTGTTTAATCACTGACTGTTTTATGTTCTGTCTTGTTCACCTATCATGACGCATAAGTAACTAAAATGGATTTTGACAGATGCTGTGTTCTTTAGCAAACATCAGCGTACTATATATGACCCAGGTACAAAGTGATAGAAGGAAACTTTTCATGCAACAGGAAAGAAATCTAAAATAAAGCTGTTTCATGTATGAACAAGGCAGCAGGAGGTTATCTGTTCAGACCCTGAAATTTAAAATGGTGCAGC
This sequence comes from Hippoglossus stenolepis, assembly GCF_022539355.2. Classification (NCBI taxonomy): domain Eukaryota; kingdom Metazoa; phylum Chordata; class Actinopteri; order Pleuronectiformes; family Pleuronectidae; genus Hippoglossus; species Hippoglossus stenolepis. Next base: position 17,363,016 of record NC_061493.1, read on the forward strand.
AGGTAGAGCCAGGATGTAACGTATTAATTCTGCCGTGCAGATCACATTACATTACCGGCATCGGCCCTTATCACTACTAACTCCCCTGACATCTTAGTTGGTATCTTCTACGTTTGAGATGTTAGAAGCATCATCAACACGCCCTCTTGCTCAAGGTGATTCCTCCAGACGAGCTGCTGATGTTTCCTTTACGAGGGGCCGGGCGGAGAAAGTCTCTCACTCATTTGTGTTCTCACATACAGCCGCTCAAAATTAGTAAAAACCCTGGGAAGGCTGCACTTCATAAAGATCAGTTCTTTACCTCATTTTTTGAATCAACTTTATAAGCAGATGGTGAAAGCTCCAGTTTGGTGGATCTTGTTTTTTTTGTTGTTTTCTTTTTTAATAATAATTTACTGGCAGTACACCACAGTATATTAAGATATTTCTGATGGAAACCAACATCTGCGCCAGTTCTCAAATTGTTCTAATCTAAAACATGGTTGTTAAAAATCCGTTGTAGCTGGAACATTTTCCTTCCCGCCAAAACACTGGAAAAAAACATCATCAATCCCGAGACAAAATTACAGGCTGCAGAGTAAACAATTAAAACCCATGATTCCTCGTACTGTACACGGCTGGTGTCTTGAAGTGTGTGGTTTTTTTTTGTAGATCTTGTTTTGGTTCTTGAGAATTGTAAACACATCGCCGAGACTTTGACGTAAGAATCACCACTGGAAAATCACACCTGAATCCTTTGTGTAGACTTCCGGGAACAGACACACACACACACACACACACACACACACACACACACACACACACACACCAACAGAGCAGGGTCTGTCGCATTGAGCCATGTGTTTGTGGATATCTGTTGGCATCTGGCTCTTATTTCCTTTCCTCCATGTCACAGGCGCAAAGGCTTTGAGCATGAGTCACAACCCTCAGACCTCCGGGGCATCCAGGCCCTCCGCTAAAGACACAATACACTATCACAGAAAACGTCGCCACCATTTTGCCAGATTGCAGTAACACAAGAATCCGACTCTACGCTCACAAAACGTCACTGTGGGTTCATTTGCCCCACGCCACATGTTCTCAGCGAGATTTGACACATTCCTCCGTGTCTTCTGTCTTTTATGCTTCTGTTCTAGAGCTTTGATTTTTATGATTTCACCACTTTTCGCGAGTTTTAAAGACACAACAATCCCCCCCGTGACATATTTGTCTCCTCAGCAGATCACGGCTGTGGATTTCGTGTCTGCCTCGCAGCCGGGATGAGCGGGCTGTTTTTTTATTTATTTATTTTTTTGTGGCTCACAGGATCTGCTCTGATTGCACAAGATGTCAGTGGACAGTTACACAGGAAAGTAAACGCATAAACAGAACCCAAAAGAACTTAAAAGCGCCTCTAAGCATGCTTAACGGGTCTGGATCCAGACAACGCTGGATCTGATGTTCGAGGGAGAATAGAAATAGATCTGAAAAGTTCCAAATGGGCTTCATATGATGTGTTAACGCCATCCCACATTGAGTTTTACTCAGTTCACCAAATTTATCCTGATCTCACTGTTTGGATTACTCCTTATTATTACAAACAGATTTTTTCCACAAATATCGTTTTTTGATGCAGACATGCGAGCCTCTGTGTTTTGGACTCTGTGATTAGTAGTGGAAGTGCGGGAACAGCACCGGGGCCAGAGGCCATGCTTTGTTCTGCTGCTCCGCTCCGGTCCAGTCTGGCCTGGGGGGACCATTCTGAGGAAGGTGGCCAACACAATGAAGCACCGACCCGACTGTGAGTTGCACATACAGGCGATCACCACCACGTATTCAGATCTGTAGCGTGAAGAAGGTTGAAGCATGGCAGATAGCCACGGAGGCTGTGGCGCTGGCAGGCGTGTTGAGTTGACGGGCTGTTGAGGATGTTTGAGTTCACTGTGTTTCACTGACTCTGCTCTTATCTCCTCCAGGTCTGGAAATGTAGCCACAGACCTGAGAGCTGCAAAAGTAAAAAGACTCGCGTGAAGACACAATAACTTTCTGTCTGTTGTGTCCAGTGGTGGTGGAAGTACTCAGAAATTTTACTTAAGTAAAAGTACAAATAAATAGACAACCAGAAGTACCACATAAATGCTTCTACTTGAGTAAAAGTAAGTACTTGCTTCTAAAAACACTTAAATTATGAAAAGTGAAAGTACTTGCTGAGTGTAGCCTATTCCCATATGCAACAGTCTACTACATAATTATGGCCGATATATAACAATTTACTTAAGTGCAGTAATAAAGTAAATGTACTTTCTTGAATCCCACCGCTGGTTGTGTTTCAAATCAATTGTACAATAATTTATTATGAGTTGGATTTAGTCATTTTTGTGATTTATTTTCAAAGATTTATGTTTTCACAGGGAAAACCAGTCTGACATTATTAAATACAACTATATTATATAACAAGAATGGTAATTATTTAGCTGGTACAAGTGGAGCTAATTTAATTTTTTTTAAATTATTCTATAACCCATTCAGGTAATCAAAAGAGGGTCTAGCAGCCTTTTTCTGATCAACAAGACAATATTTCACAATTTTTTAATTTAAATCTTAATTTTCTAAATAAAATCTCATGACTTGAATTTTTATTTACAACGTCTGAATGAAGAAATTAAGAAATTTAAGAAAAGTGCTCTCACATACAACATAGTTTATTTATGGTTAATAATCAGTGAAACATGTCTGCTTATTGAAGTTTTGTAGATACAAAAATATATAGAATATACATATTTTGTAAAATAGTAAGAGAAATAATTACAAGTATTTTAAAAGTAAGAATGAATCATCCACAAATGACAAAAAGAAAATGTGTTCAGAGGTATATTGTAGAAAACATATGCCATTTTTCCCACACTACACTGATGCATAGTGTGACTGAATCCAAAGAAACAGGACGTCTTTATGTCACGACCATACATTCACTCACTGAGGGTCAGACGCAGCAGGAACCTGCCTCCGTCTGCTCTGCTACAACTGTACCGTTGTCCAGTCAGCCAGCTGGTCCTGACTGTCAGCAGGACCTCGACTGGAGCAGCTGATGGCAGCCAGATGGTGAGACGCAGACACACACACACACAAAACAAGATGCGTGAGTATTACGTCCTCCACTGCAAACGACTCGCAGCTACCTCACTTGACCCCCTGCTACATGCTGCTTTTATTTCACAGGCATGAGGAAGAGCTCAGAGGGAGGAACATGAACTGTGGCTCAGAAGTTTACAGTAATGTGTAGCGTCAGTAAAACACTGTTCCAGATTAGGGAGAAGTCACAACAGCAGCAATATGCTCATGAACAGGTCAATGGAGTTCTACACTCAGCAAAACTCAAGCTCACGTTTCATCTTTTTTAAGGGTTTTTATTTTCCTTATTCAAATTCAAGGTCTTAGAATGTGTGATACCGCCAAAAATGTTATTTTGATAAAATAAGAAAATCCTAGTCCCACAATGGGGAAATTTACAATATTACAGCAGCCAGAGTCTAAAATAGGCTTCAGTAAGTAACATGCACTACTTAACTGTAAGGAAATATGACAAAATATAGAAAATATAAATGGAATAAAAACTAATTCATACAGTGTAAAAAAAAGAAGAAAAGTATGTCAAACATTTTTAAGTTTAAAGACTTACATTATTTAACAAACCTGATGTTATGTGTTGTATATCCTCACTTTGCACAATGTACAAGCAACACATCTATATACTTTTGTCATATTGCCATCGATGAACATTTTTATTGTGATAATCATTATCGTGTTATCACCCAGTCCAGTTTTTACAGATATTCGATCTACTTCTTTTTTGTGTTTTGCTTGATTAATCACACATTAAATGTTATTTAGTAACATACCTGATGGATCACTAAACATATAATCCTAGTATAAGTACATATAGAAAGGAAAAAAACAAAGAAGAAACTTTGCAGCTGTCACCACAACTGTTTCATTTTGGATTCAAGCTCTTTCCCAAGAGTTTTTATTTTTATATCCTTACCCAACTGAATAGTATTTCTGTGGAGGCTACAGCGGTAAAATAAAACTGGTAGGTGTGTGTTACTAGTTTTGCCTCTGTAAAATTATAAAAGCATAATTTTTTGTTTTGTATTTTCAACCTAGATTTATCAAGTATACATGGCACAAAAAAGTTTAGTAACGAGCAGAAAGTAATAGCTGAAAAAAGTAGCATTTGCTCATAATACAAAATATGATGTTAAATGTATCCACTTTTAGGATTTGGTCTAAAACGGTTCCATCTAAATATGCTAATGAAAAAAGGAATAGAAACACAGATCGAGTTTTAAGCAGATGTTTGATTCAGCTCAGATGTTACATTGTTAAATCTGAAACTCCGACAGGCTGTGAGTCATGTTTGTCTTCTCTCTGTTATCGCTTCATATTTACCGACGTTAGTCACGTTAATAAGAGGTTTGGACAGTTCCCTTTCACTGGGATGTTTGAGCAGCTGAAACATTGCGTTTGTTCCCCAACAACGGCTGCAACCTCAAAGAGGAACCACGTGTATGAATGAGAATAAAAGATCAAATTGTTCTTGGTGCATTCTGTTATTTTCATTTGTTTCACCGAGGGGGGACATTAAAAATAGTCTTAAATTCTGATGGGTAGTGAGTTAAAAGAACGTGAACTCAAATCAAATTGGGTTTCTTTGTTTACTGTGTTGTTGTTTTTTTTACTTTCTACATTAATTTATTCTCCTCTTTAATCTCAGAACCTTCTCTTCTTCTGCTGAGGAAGGTGACGCCTCCGGTGAAGAGGACTGGCAGAGAGCGGCGTGTTCATCTCCAACCATCTGGGGGAGGCTCGAACATATATAAAACATCTCCCCTACTACGTGCTTCCATCTCCCTGGAAGTGTTTTAGAGTGTTTCTCAATATTTAATTGTTTTCCAGCAAATAAAAGAAAGGAAAAAAACATGTGCGATCAGTTTCTGCCTCCTTATACGATGTGGGGGCGGAAACACGGGACTCAAACCCCAACAGAGAAGAAGAGGAGATGGTTTCATCCTGTCATCATTTCTTTCATTAGGTTCTTGTTGATATTAAGTTACGATGAACGTCACATTCATCTCAAGAAAAACCTAAAAATATTGTATAAATATTGGAACAATTGCATATCTCTGCTTTGTGCAGTAACAGTAACAACACTGTGGTTTCGTGGTAATTGCGTAGGCTGAAATCACAATATGAAGTAACGACAATTAGCGAGCAATTATTGTTATTATTATTGTTATTTGAGATTCTTGTTATTGCCAACAAAAGTATTATTAAGGCCATGAAACGAAAAGCCAAGAACTGGTCTCTTTAGACTGTCTGGTTTCCGAACCCGGTCTGAGACATGAGACCAAAGTCTGTTCCTTCTTTTGTTTTGTTACCTCTGCCAAGGACGTGGTGGTTTCACCCTGTGTGTCTGTTTGTTGTTTTGTTTGTTTGTGAAGAAGAAGAATACGCAAAAACTCCACCAAACCTGGCGGAAAGTCCATTAAATGAATTTTTTATCACTTTCTTCAACGTTGCAGCAATGTTTTTAGTTTTTTGCTTTGACAGTTTATGGCCACGAAGCTCGACTAACCCAGAACTGGAGGATTGCATTTGCCGTTGTCACGAACGCGCTGTTGTTGATCGACAACGTTGATGAGTCCCTGCCGCTGCTGCTACAGAGCAAGTTTAATAATATCGAACACATCAAAGGTCCAAATCCAACTAAATCTGACTTGGTTCTTCCTTGTGCTCATAACAATACGCACGCCAAGTGTGAAGATGGTAAGATGAACGGTTCTCGAGAGATGTCAGCTAGAGTCGCTTGGAATCACTCGTTATATTTATTGAAATAGAGGCTCACTGTAGATTTTCCCATTAGATTACTCAAACATGATAACAGGCCTATTTAGTGCGTTTTCTGTAGGGACTATTTTCCTCTGCAGATTAATACATATTTGATGTGGTAGTGAGTAGGGACAGCACCTGCGTAATTATGTGGTATTGACTCATAATAAAAACACTGTGTCGGTTTCTGCCAACAAATGACATGAAAGCCCCAAAACCAACGATGTGTTAGTCATGGTGTCAAAACAAATGTTCCTACTGAGAGCGTGACTGAGACGGAGATGGGTCACAGATATACAGCTTTATTAAAAACACGTAGATGAGCTGTTCCTGAATCACGGATCCTGAATCGAGCGTCACTTTAACAGGCTAGCTGGTGCAAAATGAAGTGCAGTGCCCACGTCCTTTGTAATAAAGAAACATGTCACCCAGTGAATCATTGAAGATAATTGATATGTTTTTAATAGTTTCTTGACAGCACATGATGCAGAGGAATAAAGCGTTATATATTCAGAATAAGACCAATAGACAGTCATCGGTTATTCAGTGTTTTGTGTTCAATGGGGAAAAAGTAGAAAAATTTAAACTGTCCCTCTGATACGTCCGAATGAAAGCAGTGTTTCACATTGTTCACTTTAGTTCAATACTGTTTAACTGTCCCCTCTGGACACGCCCTGGACGTCTTTCCAAAAACCTTCGCAGAATTAAAGTGAAATGAATCTCCTCCCGGTCGTCTCTGGAGAAGGATCTTCTATAAAAGGGCTTCATAGTGGGGACCACCGTCCGTGCTCGTCATCCTGACAGTCTCTGTTTGTTATTCCAGGCAACTGCGCTGCACGATGGGCTTCCAGCGGCCACAAGCAGTCTGCTTCAAAACGCGTCTCTCTGATTCCCCGCCACAAACTGTTCCCTGAGACTTAATCTGTCCGTTCTCTGCACCCCCCACCCCCTCCACCCGCCCCACCCCCAGCCCCCTGCTCATTTACCCGTGAGTCATCGCTGTGGTTTGGGCCGGGGATCAAGCGAGCGCAGATGGATGAATGTGTCTCGAAACAGAAATGTAGTTGGACCGGAGGGTTTGAGGGAAGCCGGGGATACAAACCGCGACAAAATTTCTCGTCTTAATCGTGTGCCAAAGTTACCGTCCAGTCATTTTTTATTCGGCGGTTGAGGAGAAAGTGAAAAACCAGGATGTATCATTTTTGAATGTGAGAGGAGGGGGGGCGGCCCTTTTGGAGCCAAATCCATCAGCCATGTGCATCCAGCCTGAAAGAAGAGGTTACGATGTGAGGCTCAGAATTAAAGAGGCAAAGTGAATATTTGATTTCAGTTTAGTGCTGAAACACAAGGTTCAGAGAGGGTATCAAGTCCGACCGCAATGTGGGAACAAGTACTTCTTGTCACAAATACAACTCATCATGAGTCGTGTATAGAAACGAGCTGTAAAAGAACAAATATGACTTGAGTCATTGTTTACACTGTGAGCTGAAACCTGCAATATGAAGAAAAAACAAATAGACAGTGGATTAATCTTGAAGTAAAACGCTGAACCAAATATTTAGTTGTTGCATAAATAAACCTGCTCTGCATAATGGGCTTAGTTACGACAGTTTTTCATTTGCAAATGGTTTCTTTACCTCGACAAAGTTCTCAGCTCAACTTATAGCGAACTGAACCAAACGTTCAACCATGTTTCAACTGGACCATTTAATATAAAGTCTGATCAAATGCTGAAAGAACGAATCTTTTGATGATTTGATTTTAATGATTCAGAGTACAAAAAAGGACTGAATTACCCATCAGTACTCTATATATATATATATATGCATTCTGGATTTTATTACAATCATTGTGTCATTGTCCTTATACCTTCTACCTTTTGCATTTTAGATTATTGGCATAAAATATGTCTATATGAGGATAATTATATCCAACAATCCTGCATCTTATTGTGCAACACAATTGGTGTGTGTTAAAATGTGTATGATATATACTGTGTATATCAAAGTTTAAGATTTAATCCCACTTCTTCTTGTACTTTTGTTTATTTATTGTTTGTGTTATTTTGTTTGTTTGTTTTATAATTGGGTATAATTTTTTTGTTTTGAGAAGAACTCACTACAACACAACTAAACTCCAATTTGACCACAAATACTTAGAAAAGAAAATATAGACAAATGTAAAAATTATTACAAGAACAGCTGGAAACATCTGTTGATTTTATAGTTTTTCCTACAAAATGAATATTTGCAGTATGATGGAGATTTCACAAACACTCATGCTCAGATTTTGGCTCTGGAAAATAAAATGGTAAACTTAACAACCATTTTTATGGTTCCTGAATGATCTGGTCATTAACCCTTCGGCAGTAGGTTGAGGTGAGGGAACACCACCAATAACAGCCCTGTTTTAATGGCTGCTTGCTGGTGCACTGAGTTTTAGCTATTACTTAAGTATCAAGTTATTTAGAAATTCATTTCACGTTAGAAGAATCCATCACTTTGTCTCTCGCGCTGGTTCGGGTTCAGACTGAGTGGTTTCGGGACGTCTGCTGATCATGATGCCAGCGCACTGTAGTGTTCTGGCAGTGAAATTTACAGGCCTCGAGCTTCACGTCTTGTTGGGCCGCGGAGCTGAGGGTGAATTTTAAAGTAGAGTTTACAAGCCACAAGTGGCAAAATGCTTCTCATTACGCATTTAAGCGTCATATTTAGCTTTGCTTGCTTCTGGCTCGCCTTAAATCTGCAACGCCACGTTGGGTGACATCAGAAAATTAGCTGTCAGACTGTTATACCTCGAGATCCAGGGCTCTCGCTCACACAAAACAAGACAGCTTGGACACACTAACTCGTTTTACACTAATAAGGTTTCCCTCCTGGAGACATCCATTTATTCTCCTGTAATTGGGTGTAGTTTTCATGGCCATCCATTCAATTCTGCCTAATTGGTGTATTTTTCATGAACGGACTTGACAAACTGGGCGAATCAAATAACCACCCACCCTTTAGTCCCATGTCAAAATATTGAATCTTTATCTGGAGCACGTGAAGTTGCAGGGGGTTAACGTAAGCCAGATCGTAGTTAATCTCTGCTTGAGTCAGCCCTCATTATAAGGCAACAGGGGAGAGATGCTGCAGGCCCGAGCCCCGGCTCGCAGCCCTGTCGTCTGCATATTCCTGGATGTGGGAACATTAGTACTGACAGGGAGATATATTGTTACGCCTGAAATTGCTGTGAAGCACAGACTGCCTTTGTTTTGGTGTTGTTTACCATCAGAAAACCAAAAGGAACTTGGAGAGAAGAAGCCAGTCATAACCTGTATATGGATATTTACCTGCTACGTTTCATTCTTACGATCTATTTTCCACTTATTTTACCCCCCAAAAAAACCTGAAGAAACATGAGACCATATCATGTTGAAGTTTGCACAATTTCGCTGTGTACAAGAGGATGTAATTTTCTTGTCACGCTCTTTTTTTTTCTTTACTATCCAATCCGAGATCCAACCCGTGAGCCGACTGAGATCCCGACCTCGTGCAGCCCTCTGAGGTTTGGATTCATTACACTATACGGATGGTTGACATATTTTTATATTTGTAAACCTCCAATTATTTTAGTTTGTGGCAGTGGGTGTGAGTTGTCTCTCGTTAGCTTGTTCCACAAAGAGGAGGTTTTCTTTTATGGACCCCTGCCATGCTGGATAGGCTCAGTCAGGTGTTCCAGTGGTAAACTGCAGAAGCTCCTGCAGATGAATCCCAAACACTTTCTGTTTATTTTCACGAGTTAACTTCAGACAGAAACACTTTTTCACACACAAAGCAAACGTAATCTTGGGTCTGCACAGTAAACATAAAGTAGCCAAAATTTGTATTGTGTTTTTTTGTAGATTAAACAAACTATATAGATTAAACAATACTATAAAATGTCAAAAATACCTTGGTTTATGGATCTTTTTATTCTTTGGACAGGCTACCTGTTTCCTAACTGTTGGTAAGTAAATGAATATTTCCCAAAATGCCTCACTAACACAGAAGTACCAAAGGAGTAAAATATAAACCTGTTGTATTGAGGCTTCAAAATGCAGACATACATTTTACGAACACTATGAAACACTATCAATTTCATAATCACAAGTTTAATTTTGTTCACCACAACTGAATAAAAGCAACAAATTAATCTTCTTCTTTTTTTTTTTTACTGCCAGCGTGGCATTAGAAGTCTATTTAAATCGTCCACACCCTCTTTCAATTTTCTCTCTCTGTGGAAATAAGGGAAGTGTGCCATCCGGTTACTGGAAGTGCCAGCCGGCCATGTGGAAAGTCTGCTTCAGAGTAGTGTTTAAAAAAAAGAAAACAGTGCATGTACACTCATTCTTTCGTATGTGACTCATTGTGTGTGTGTGTATGTGTGTGTTTGTGTTTGTGTAGATTTTTGGAGGTAAATCTTTCTATGTTGAGTCACTGATCTCATTCTGCCCAGGGCCTGTAACTCTGCCCTGTTGCACGTTTGAAAAACAGAAAATCGGTCTTATATTGATTTTAAGCCGAGCAGGATTTTCAAACTTGACCATGTAAGACTTTGTGGGAAGCTAATTGGCTCAACGGTCCAGCACCAAAACAGCCTTCTGCAATAACTTAAACATGGTCATTTGTAAATATGATAACTTACAGCTAATAAAGGCTCCGTGTGTGGAGTGTGTCAAGCTGCAGGACTCCTGCTAATGGATGTAACATTAAGAAATACATTGAATTAACTTCATTATAAACGATTGAACTTGGGGCTGCTGCTTTTACTGGAGAGTAACTTGTGTCTCAGGGGAAATAAAAGAAAGAAAAGGTCCAATAAAGAGCATTAAGTCCACAGAGCGGAGGGATATTGCTGCAATACATTAAAACAAATGTAGAGGTGGTTTATTAATCTCCTTGTGCATTAACAGATTTTCGTTATTTTTTTTCATTTTTCTTTAAGATTTTCCAAATCACTGTTCATTAATCTAAGTGCAAAATATCAAAGTATTTGTGATTCTAAGGGATCAAGTTGAAATACTTGCGGTACAGTTTGGGCGGCATTTATTTACAATAATTTGGTTGACATTCACAGGGCCCCAGGTAGAAGGATCCTGGGGGGGAGGCCCTACACAATTGTCGTTGCTGTGGACTAACGTAACCTGCTGTACTCAGGGGGCCCTCTCAGCTTGGGGCAATAGCTTGCTTTGCGTATCCTGTTGCAACGCCCCTGATGTTAATTATCTATCCAAACCACAAAAAGGGGAATTTGTGAATGAAAGCATGATTCCAGCCAAATTATTCTATTCTATTCATTTTTTGTAAATGAGGGGGGGGCAGAGGTGACAGAGAAATACAGTGAAATATCACATCAAATAACTCACATAAACACACTTTATATTTAACATATCCATGCTCTCAAATTACACAGGTAAAAACATATTTTCAAATGAAGCTGATGACGCATAAGACGCGTGTGAAGAACGCTGTGTTGAACCATCTGTTTTCCATGAGGTACCTTGGTGCTGAGAGTAACTTGGAGAGAAGCTATAAAATGGAAATATATGACATAATTTCTGTCAGATGTGTATCCTGTGTGGATTATCATTTCAAAAGAATCGTGAGTCGACTCCACTTGTAGAAGATCTTCAGTCGTTTTTTAGGTGAAAAACTGACAGACTTACGTTAGACTCCATATTCCTTTCATAGCCTTTTATTTTTTGTAATGGCGCCGTCAACATTCAATACAAATCAGCGCACCTTTCAAGGTCAATGGGACTCTGCACATGCCGGAACCTGAAAGCCTGTGTCTGACTGGGGACCCTCGGAGAATCTATTCATATTTAACAGTGTAGAGTCATGTTATTGAGATGTAAATGCATGGAAATAAAAGCTGCACAAAGTGTGCAATGCAGCCAAATATGTGACCGTGATGAAAGTGAAAGGCGGTTTTATGCAGAGTAGGGATGGTATTGAGGGATTTGCGGTGCGCCCAGAACTGTGTAAAGCAACAAATCAACGTTTATGAATTTAATCCACACGTCACTTTTTTTTGGAAGGCAGAGCATCCACTTCACTTAAATGCTCTAAATCCTGGGTTTAAAATACAGAGGGTGGATCACTCGAATCGTAAAGTGACACTCTAATTTCACCCCCATTGGAGTGTCACTAAAATGTTGCCGCTTTAGTCATTTCCAATGAACTGAAATTGTGACGTTTAGCGGGAGCAATTACCACTGTCAACTCTGAGCTGATTTATGCTTGTTTTTGAAACGTGGATAACTACAAAAAGGTGATTTACTCCTTTCCCATTGGCAGTAGGAGAGTTTACCTTTTCTGTTTTCTGTTTCCAGTGTGATCATGTTCGTTGTCATGAACGCACTAGAAAAAACTGCCTCTCACTTCGTTGTCTTGCCAAATTAACGCGTTCACCCAGTTGTCATGTTTCCATCACTGCACAGTCCTCTAAACCGGGAGAGAATGCTGATTATGTCCATTCCCATTGCAGACAAAAAAAAGATGTTAATGGGTTTTAGTGGGTTTTTTAAAAGGGTCTTTACTCTGTTCAGTCACCATTTCTCTGAGATATAGTGGAACACCAATAACATGCTGTGCCATTGTTATTTTTTTCACCACAGAAACAACCTGGCATTACCAGACAGAATTTGCTTTTGTAATTGGAACCCGAACCTCTCAGTTCATTTTCGAATTCCAAAGGTCGTTATCAACATTCCAAGAACAGGCCGACAACCAATCAGAGCAATCAAAAGTGTGTCCCAGAGTGACAAGATACATTTATTGAAAACATAATCCAGCATTCAACTGTTTGTTCTCTAAGAGAAACATGACTGACAACCTGACCTCAACAGACCTCTCCACATCTGCAGTAGCCATCTTGGTTTTGGAGTAAAAAAATTGCTTCAGCAGTGCTCTCATTGGATGCTTTTCCGTCATTGTATTAGACCCACCCACTTTTAGATTTTCCAAACAGTTCCAGGACATGCAGTTTGAATGGGAGGGGCGGGCAGGGGGGGTGAGACCGATCAGCGAGAGCCAATAAATACGAGCTCGCTGATTTTTGAAATCCAATGTCATAAATTAGCATTTGATCCTGCAAAGACATATTCATCCTGACAGCAGAATTTCAAGGAGAGTTGGATTATGTTTTCTCTGCAGCTTGACTGACCCAACAAGTTATCACAAGGGATCGCTTGAAGGAATAGTTTTACATTTTGGGCCATGCAGTTATTTGCTTTTATTTTAAGGGAGAATAGATCAATAACAGCCCTCAGATCTGATCCAAAACCAAACCTCCCCACCAATCTGTTAGGTGTAAGTAAACATAATATATCAAGATTTATAATTTACACAAAAACCAAAGCTGTTTCCAGACTTTATGCTAAGCTAAGCTAACTGGCTGCTGGCTGCAAACATGTCTCAGTCAAGGTAGCATAGTATTTTCCAAAGTGTCAAAACATTTCTTTACTTAATGTAAAATACTTTAAATAAATAATTATTGCTGAATGATAGTAGATAGAAAAAAAACTAAATCAACTATATCACAAAAGAAAATGACCACATTTTATTTATCTGTAAAGTTGTTGAGTGAGAGCGTTCCAGTGTGAAGTGATGGTGTCTTTAGAGAAACCACACATGTCCAGATCTCTCTGTGAGAGCGTGGTGCAGGAAATGACACACCAAAACTGTGTGTGTGTGTGTGTGTGTGTGTGTGTGTGTGTGTGTGTGTGTGTGTGTGTGTGTGTGTGTGTGTGTGTGTGTGTGTGTGTGTGTGTGTGAGAGAGAGACAGACTGAGAGACAAAAAAAGGCGAACTGGTTGAGTGACTGCTAGGTGTGTGTATGGGGTGTGACCCTGGTGACTCACACACCAGCAATGTTCTTCTTCAAGGTGAATGAGTCACAGCCTCCCTCATGCGTTTCTCTTTCCAACGGATATTTGCTTCTCCCACAAATATCTGCCTCGCTGCCGGTGCAGCATTTGAACACAGGCTGTTAAAAGACATGTATCAGAGTTTACAATACATGTGTCATCTGAATTTACACAGGACATTATGTGATTTCTAACCCTGAAGGTAAACAAGGAGACAACTTCAAATTATTATTATGAGGGTTTTTTTGTTATGAACCAAAAGGTCGTCTCAGTTCATCCCAAACTAAAAGGTATTAGCAGTCACCTGGTTGCATAGCAAAAATACGAGGACAATAATAAGTAGATCTGCTTCATTTTCACTTTTTACTCTCAAATTACCTTTTTGCGTTATACACTCTTTACAGTATAAACTACTGTCAGCAAAGAAAAAGGAGTTAACACACCATAGGTTTGTTTACCATACACTGCATTCCTGCTGGGCTTACAGAAAAAACATCAGATCCACTGACTCATGTTGTTTTTCTTTTCAAGGAAATTACCAATTCGGCTTCTCACCTTCTCTCCATTCATTCTTCTCTTCTTCTCTCCATTCATTCTTCTCTCCTCCTCTCTTTCCTGGCTTCTCTCCTCCTCAGCTCTATTCTCGATATAAGGTAAAAGGGATTTGCAGGCTGAGCGTTGTTCCAGTGCAGCTATCGCCACTACACCTTTAAAATGTTCACCTCCACCTCACCACCATCGATCGTCGTTAAAGAGTTCCCATCTGTTCTACATAACGTTCGCCCCGAGAGGTAGAAATGGAATTAATTTCTTGCTCTTCCCTGTCAGCTCGATATCTGGAGTACGTGCAGAAAACACCATTTGTGTTTGTTTGCGTCCGAACCTCCATTTAGAGCAGGATGTGTGTTTCAACACATCAGGCTGGTGTTGCTCCAGCGGCTAAATGAGCCGCTGAGAGTACCACAATGCTGCCCTGCGAAACACAGGAAGAGAGCAAACAAAGAACAGCCAGCAGCGGACCTGGTTTTCTAGGGGCGGCATTTGGCAAGAGGTCACACGGGAGGTTAGTGTGATCGATGGCCTGATGGCCTCCCTTTGTCCTTAATGGGCTGAGGGATGGACAAGATGAGGAGGGAGGAAGCAGAGATGCTCCAGCACAAGACGGACTGAAAGGGGTGATTTTGTAATTTTCCTTATGTTTTATGTAAATATATGAAGGTCCTGCAACTCATGGGATGGTTTTGTCGATCTTCCAAGACAATAGATTAGATTTTGGACATGTCTGTGGAACGAGTGTCTCATTTTCAAGCCTCTGGGTAGACGTTTCCCATGACAACAAGTGACATTTGAGGGCCGATGTTGCCAGAAGAATTACTTGGCTGGACGTCATTGTCTACAGATCATGATACACCATGTTTTATTGAGAGACGCCTTGAGCGTTTAACACATAACATCAACATTCAGTGCTTTAAATACTAAAATAATTTCTTTAATTTGAACAAAATCACATTTTTTACTTTAAAAGCCTACTTCGGTTCATTTTTTGTGTTTGCATGTGTCCTAAATACATCTTGTCGTATTCTTTAAGGTGGTGCCGCATCATGCAGCGTCTTCAAAAAAAAGGAAACGGTTAAAAACTAAAAGAAATTCCAAGAAAGCAAAAGGAAAAGATGAGAAGTAAAGTGGATGGCGATTTAAGGGATACATAAAGGGAGGCAATTATAAGGACAACAAAACAGGGCGAGGGAGAACAAACTGCCTGCCCTCTAGCCGTTGCACATATTGAACTTGTAATTTGGTTTGCATGTGGCTCATAGCCACACTGGAGGTTTACAGGTGATTAATGTTACTATTACCTCACAACAGTGACTTTGATCAAAGGCCTTCTAATTGGGCTTTTGACTTTGCCTCATATTCCTTTTTTGGCACCTGAAGTGATGGAAGCTGGAGTCACTCGAAGAGAGAAAAAGCGGCACTTGTGGTTCTGACTGAACAAGCCCGTGGCAGATTGATGATGTGAGAATGAGAACGTTTTGAGCCTAAACGCCGCTGACTCTCTGTCGACTGTGAGGAGCCAATGTGGGCTTTTAGTAAAGAAACTGCTCGACTTGTTTTATTAAAAACGACTGCAAAGGGATGTGGTTTTCCTTGCTGCTAATGAACAAAACTCCCAGATCAGTTTGTGAGGAACAACAACTGTTTGTAAAACTCTTAAATCATGAAAAATTATTAGTGAGGTTACTCAATACCAATTATGATTATTAGTCCTTTGATGTGGACATGCTGCACATTCAGTTTTCCCAGTATTTCATTCTCATAATGTTAATGTCATCACATATTTATTTGTTTCGTCAGGCCCTTGAGAACAATAAAGATTAGGTGTTTATTAGCTGACTAACTGTTAACTCTCTCTCATACATTCACATCACCCTGTTGAATGTGGATCTTCTGTTTGTTATGCAAACTCCATTTATGCACAGTCCAGTGTTTTTGTCCTTTCCCTTCCTCCTGCGTCAGCCTTAGTTAATCAAAGTAATTTGTGTCTGGTCCCTGTGCAGGTTTTTCTGACTCACAGAATCCTGAACTCTAATACAATGGCAAACTTCTAAAGCGGATCATATTGTTTAATGTATTTCACAGCATGAACATGTTGTTTCCATGTCTTCTGAATGGAAATCTCCCAACAGGAAAAGTCATTTCAGGGCACGCTCTGAGGAATGACACCTGGGCGACCTGTAAGTGTGTGTGTGTGAACTGCGCAGTCAAAACAGAAGTGCACTATTACCAAAAACCACACACACACACACACCCGCACATGTATGCCAAACTTGTTCCATTCACGTGAATGTGTGGGTTGTGTTTAGCGTGGCTGCTGCTTGTTATTATCTTCAGGTTCAAGTTAAAACAGACGATGGCTGTTTGAAGGGTCAGTTCGTCCAGAATATGATTCCCTCCATTTGCTCATCTGTCCGTTCAGATATTTGGTTTTCCTCTTTGAGGTTTGGGACTTCAGTCGCTGCTCTGAATAAATGAAACAAATGTTAAAGAAACAACGCCCATAACGTCTAAAATAGTATTTATATATTGTAACTCGATTAGATTTTTTTTAACGAAAATTGCTATAAAATTAAAAGTTATAAAAATATATTGAACTTTAACACAGGGACAGATTTTACTGACATGTCAAATGTTCTTTCTTTAACATGATTTATCATTAAGTTTTTTTAAGGCACTCTCAAACAGCATAGATCCAAATCACAGGGTTTGGGTATAAAATTATAAAATTATTCTTTTGCCATTTGGGTGAACTCACCCTTTACCGTCTGTATTTTAACAGAAAGTACATTAGATTTGTTAGAGAGCATTTTTTTAAAAATAATCTGATCACTGTCTTGAAAAAGAAACACCATTATCATTATCCTCCCTCCAAACTCTGGCAGCTACACAGCAACGCCATCTGTCTGAAAATCAATCCTGATCTTTGTGCTGCACCAGGGACACAAGTGAATTTAACAAACTTTATATTTAGACCTCTGTGCTGTTTCTTACGCTCAGCGACTGTTTACAAATCTGACTAATGTGGTTGTTCACGACAGACTCTGATAAGAACTGGAGAAAACTGAATGTTGCCCTGAAAATACTGAAATCCCCGCTGAGTATTTTCTCATGGTTTATTCAGATGATTACCAGCCATCTGTTA